>NC_080403.1:52784166-53093888 GCF_030265065.1 Corythoichthys intestinalis
TCATTTCTAAAATACATGTTAAAATCTTTGTCATTGGGATTGCTTTTTTCTTTAGCACAGGACTTCTTTTTTCTTCTTTCTTTTAGAAAGAAAGCTGACCAATATGCGGGGTCTGAAAGGCAAATTGTTGTTGGATTATTATCTTTAAATACCCGCTACTTTTTGAGCAGAATTCTAGCTTTGTACAGGCTAATGTTCCTATTGTTGAAAGCACAAAAGTGTGTAATAAACAAGCAGAGCCCGCGGCGCCGTGCTCGGCCGCTCGCATCCCCCGCTACCCTCCAGTGTCCCGCACAAACGCACACGGCTAAACCAGTTCCCCCCCAGGAACACAACATGCCCCACACAAGTTCCCCAGGGCGAATTCCGCCACGAGGCAGTGGTCACCACAAAAGAAAGACTCAAAAAAATCCATCTTGATGAGACAGGCGACGATGAGGGAAAAGTTTACCCCGGCTGTCGCGGCCACAACAGCGACATCTCTCAGTTCAATAGTTTATTTATGTGTAAATAAATTGTTACTTTGGCATCAAAAGCTCTATTTGTCTTGTTGTTTATGTTATTTTGTAGAAGGAAAACATTATTCAGATTTTTGGGATGTCACAAAAGCAAAAAATAGCTGTGTTAGAGTCAAAGTTATGTTTGAAATGTATGCTTTTACAAAAAGCTCAATTTCTCATTTTTTTTCATCAGAAATTTGAAAATTGCTCTAAGCTATTTTCTGATGCTGATTTCTAAAGAATGGAAAAAGATATGCATTAACTTTTTTTTTTCCTGCTGAAAGAAGAGAGTAATCTTTCGTTTGGTGGGTTCCATGTTTATATAGCAATAGAACAGAATTTTCTGTGGGCCTTGCAAAATCAGTCAAAATCCAGTAAAACGGCCGGGAGTGAAGGGGGTTGGACCGCTGAAAATGGCTGGGAGTGAATGAGTTAAGGATGCCTGTGTCTATCAGCTTTGTCGGATGATTGCTTTGCTTACCGCAGTGTCTGCCCTCATCTTCGTGCTCTCCACCTTTCCTCCAGTTGTATCCTATTTTAATCATTTTGGTTTTTTGTGCTCTATTTTCGATTGGAATTTGTTAAATTCGCATACTATTTAGCATGCGTCGTTTATTGTACTTTTTATTAAATACAACCCTATTCGCTATTTCTGGTCTCTGAGTCTGATTGAGATCCACATAAACGACTTGCCGTTCATCACACTTAGAACCCGATTCGTTACAATATTACAGGTATTATTATTACTATAATTATATTATTATTGCGATTTTTATACATAATTAATTTGTTTAGCTCAGTGTAATTGCTATTTGCAACATTACAAGCAGTATTGATGAAAGATTTAGTGTAGGTTTCCGGGCTTTGGAACAAATTAATGGAATTATAATGTATTGTATTGTATGACATATGACCATTTCAACTTACAAATAAGGTCCCGGAACGAATTAACTTCATATGTAGAGGTACCACTGTATTTTTGTTGTTTAATGATGGAGGATACACTGCCCTCTGGTGGCAGCGTTGTGTCTGGTTGGACTGTTGCCTTGTATGACTAAGGAGCAGACAAGTCAAGGATAAAGGACAGCTGCTCTCTGGTTTGGCCCACTTGAGGCTGTCAGTTGTTTCAGCTCATATATGTTTGTGTATGCATTTGTAATTAAGTTTAGAACTACAGTTTGTGGAGTTATGTGTGAGCAATTTGCTATGAGAATTGTAAATATATTAGCATTTAAGCTAGCAGACTTTTGTTAGGCAACATGGGCTAATTGAAACAACTAAATTTACATATTGATTAGACTAGATGGACCCATGAACACCAATTGTTTTGTGTCAAGTATTGTTAAAATGTGTGCCGTTTCGAACGTACAGTGGTATGAAAAGGTACTGTATCTGAACCTTTGGGAATTTCTCACATTTGTGCATAATTTGTCAAAATCACACAGATGAAAAAAGTGAATGCTTTAACTAAAACCACCCAAACTTTTCTAGGTTTTCATATTTTAATATAGGATAGTATGCAAACAATGAGAGAAGGGGGGGGACATAAGTAAGTGAACCATCACATTTAATATTTTATGGGCCCCCCTTTGGCAGCAATAACTTCAACCAAACGCTTCCTGTAGCTGCAAATCAGTATGGCACATCGATGAGTGAATGAATCGCTGATTTAGGCCATGCTACAAAATCTCAATGGGGTTAAGAGTCTGGACTTTGATGTGGCCACTCCAGAACGTGCATTTGGTTCTTCTGAAAACATTCTGAAGTTGATTTACTTCTGTGTTTTGGATCATTGTCTTGTTGCACCGTCCATCCTCTTTTTAGCTTCAACTGTCTGACAGACGGTCTCACGTTTTCCTGCAAAACATCCTGATAAACTTTTGAATGAATTCTTCCATAAATTACTGCAAGTTGTCCAGGCCCTGAAATAGCTAAACAGCCCCAAATCATGATGATCCCTCCACCATGCTTCATGGTGGGGAAGAGGTGTTGATGTTTGTGAGCTGTTCCATTTTTCCTCCAAACATGACATTGTGTTTTACTCCCAAACAATTCAACTTTGGGTCCACAAAATATTTTGCCAAAACTTCTGTGGAGTGTCCAAGTGCATTTTTGCAAACATTAAATGAACAGCAATGTTTTGTTAGACAGCAGTGGCTTCCACAGTGGAGTCCTCCCATGGACACCATTCTTGGCTATAGTTTTACATAAAATTGATGTGTGCACATAAATATTGGACTGTTCCAGGGATTTCTGTAAGTCTTTAGCAGACACTCTAAGGTTCTTTTTTACCTCTTTGAGTATTCTGCGTTGAACTCTTGGCATCGTCTTTGGTGGACGACCACTCCTTACGAAGAAGCAGCAGTGCAGAACTCTCTCTATTTGTAGGCAACTTCTCTGACTGTCGATTGATGACCATCCAGAATTTTAGAGATGGTTTTGTGTCCTTTCCCAGCTTTATACAAATCAACAGTCCTTGATCGCAGACAGCTCTTTTGATCGATCCATGATGCACATCAGACATTGCTTCTCATCAAGACAATTGTTTAGTGATGCACGATAATGCATTTTTCAACCGATACCGATAACCGATAATTTCCTCCTCATTCCAACCGATAACCGATAATGTCAAGCCGATAATTCTATTAAAAGATCTATGTAAAATTTTAAAGTATACACAAAAGAAAATATTACTGTGCAAAAATATAATTTATTGCTCTTTTTTTCAACACAATGTATGAACAAGTCGTCAATTCAAACATCTAAATAATGACAGATTGTCTGACATTGTGTAATGGTAAACCTTTGGCAACAATTACTTACAGAGTAAATACCTAAGTTGCACAAAAATGCATTTAAAAGTAAGCCATTCCTAACATATATAACATTAATCCGCTGAAAACACACCTCCTTAAAACTAGTCAGTTTTAAGTGTAAATCTATTGGCAATAAGTGAAATTATCTGCCATCGCTTCAAGTGTATTTCTCTCAGATTTCTTGGAAGAAAAATAGCTAGTTGAAAATAATCTTAACAGCCTTGTTTTAAGCGATACATTATTATACTTAATCCTGAAAAAAAAAAAAAAAATTGAAGAAGGAAAGATTTTGAATAATATTTGTGGCTACAGAATATTGATTTAAGAATTTGATTATCTACTGTGACTGTAATTGAGCAAAGAAATAAGTGAAATAATTTGAAAAGTGATTGCTAATGTTATATGCTTTGTTGCACACTGTGAAAATGATTACCTCAAAAGAGCGAGATGTCATGTACCCATTCTGCAGCGCTTTGTTTACATTTGCGGCTTTCACGACATTTGCGTTACAGCAGCTAAACTGCTACACGGCAGTACTATTTGGACGGAGTTTGCGCTCTCATCCGTGTGCGTGTTGTTTTGTGCCTGAGTTTTATTAAGCCGAAAATAAAGGCAGCGTTACAAAGTCATCTGACCGCTCGTCATTTCACATTCTGAATGCATTATTGACTGGCTGACTTCGTTTTCTCCATGTTTAAATTATCTTATAACCACTGTGCCGTCATGATAAGCTTGCTTACCGGACATCACTTTTTCATGAAGAATGGTGGTCGTATAAACTGCATTATTTCTTTTATCCAGGGCTTTGGTTCTCGTGTCATTAAGGTAAAAAAAAAAACTGTGTCTTGTCTCGGTGGCAGCTACATTCGTACCGGATAGTTCGCCCGCCCGCCCCGGCCGGTTCGCCGCGGCGTATTCGGGTCCTGGCTCTGCTCGCACGCCGTGGGGGAACGCTCGAGAAACCGGGGTGTTCGCCGGAGGTCCAGAGGCCGGGGAACCGAGCTCGGCCCGCCCCGCCAGCGGCGGCCTGCCGGACTGGCCGAAGCGGCGGGCTCCGTCGGAATTTACCACCCGCCTTGGGCTGCATTCCCAAACAGCCCGACTCTGTATCGTCACAAGCCCTGTAGTTTAGCTTAGTGTTTACAATAGCTTTAGCATTCCTGCTAGCAGCAGCCTCGTATATGTTCCAAAATTCTTTGTGATGCAGTTTTAAATGGCTGCTGGGTTAGTGGTTTTGAATGAGGACGCGTTCTTTCTGCCTTGTACGGTACATGTTTCGCAGATGGCGAGAGTATCGTTTTTTTAGTAATAGCCGCCATAATATTCAACTACTTCTTGTCTTGTAACTCCGCCTCCTCAACCCCTCCTCCCTCAGGGGCTTCAGAGAGGGGAGGGGTTGAGGAGGCGGCGTGCTGAATTCTTCGGTTGAGCACATTTGGAGGCAAAATCAAGTATATAATTATCGGATTGCATTATCGGTTGAATTTTTTTATTATCTGGATTATCTGTGTGACGTCATAATTGCCATTATTGGCCGATAATTATCGGTGACCGATATTATCGTGTATCTTTACAATTGTTCCAAGGTGTGTGTTTTATAGTTGGCAGGGCAGCTCTAAACCACTCATCGGGGATTGGGAACATACCTGACTTAAATTGTTTGGTAAAAATTGGTTTCAATTGCTCTTTAAGTCTCCTTAGGCAGAGGGGTCACCTACTTATTTTCCCCCTTCTGTCAATGTTTGCATTCTATCCTCATTAAAATATGAAAAACCACCCAAACATTTATAGGTTTAGTTATAGCAGACACTTTTTTTTCATCTGTGTGATTTTGACAAAGATCAGATCACATTTGATGGTGATTTTATGCAGAAATGTGAGGTATTCCAAAAGGTTCAGATACTTTTTCATACCACTGATGTTTCAAGTGATTAAGCAGGCATTTATAATATCGGTACAGAATTGGCTTTAGCTGATTCCAGACAGCCTTGTATTGGTAAGGAGAGCTAAAAAATGGTATCGACACGACACTAAAGTTTTTTTTTAATATGCCTAAAATGTCAAAACAATCCCAAAAAACACCATTATCAACGTTAATCACATATTTTTATGATGGAGGTGTTGGTACTGACAGAGCGGGGGTGCTTTCCTGGTCCACGGCCTCCATGGCGCACTGCAGTGAACTCTGCAGGGACAGCAGCTGAGCAGACGTCTCTCGCAGGAGCAAGCGGGTTACGAACTGACCCAGGACGCTGGAGTCGTGGTACTCCTGAAAATAGCGAGAGGACAACCTCTGACACAATTTTCAGTCATTTGTCATCATTAACGTTGCCATCCCTCCCAAGTCGAAACGGACTAAACGTCTATGGTCATTGCCGAGCGGTCGGCCGCAGATCCTCTGAAGATTTTTCCCTGCTTTTAAACCGGCGGAAAGTGAGTTGCATAATTATGCAGCACACATTCTCCCTTCACTTGTCTTCGCTAATGAGCACACTTGACTCACGGTTCACGGCGCAAATGGTCCCGAGGTGGTAGTGTTTGGGCCGAAGAAGAAGCCAGTCATTAAATGAGGATCTGGGCGAAGGGTTCTATGCAATATTTGTTCCAATTGTTTCCAAAAAAGACTGCATTTGAATGTCTTTTAGGCAATCAAAAGTAAGCCTATTTTCTTGTCATTTTTAAATGACATTTACCAAATCAACCTGAAAAGTCCCAGAACAATTAGTCAAAAAAAAATTTGCTGTAAAAATATGATTTATGCCACTTTGTTGTTTGGACTAACAATCCACGGCAGATTTATTGTTCCATTCTGTATGCTTTTAGTGACGTTCTTTACGTGTCTTTTAATGAGGAAATGAAGTACTGTATATTTGTATATTTATACTGTATGTATATACTATATGTATACTGTATATTTAAACTTGGGAAAATGTATAACAGTACAGTATTTGAGCAGATTGTCGTTTCCTGATCATGTCTGCAAGTCCCGCCTCCTTCCCATGATTGGCTCGTCGTCACAAGCCGACCAATCCATATTAACCCACCGTATGGCATCTTGGCGTTCTTTGCTCTTTTTTTAATGAGCAAATGAAGCGTATTTCCAAGAAAGCTTCAGAACGTGAACTCTCTACAAAAACCGCTGTGGACTCCGACATTGTATTCAAACAGATAGTTACTTCCTGGTCATGTCTGCAGTTGCCGCCTCTTTCTCCTGATTGACTCGAACGTCAGATGACTGGGAATGAGCGATGTTCTGCCAAAATGTGCAAAACGTCCTACTAGAGGCGAATTTGACACCCGCAGTACTACTGTGCTACTACTTGTTTGTTTTGTTTTGTAAATAAATGCTCAACGTTGAGAGAGCGGCGTGCATTCAAGTTGACCGCAACCAAATGCTAGGAGTGTGCGTGAGGACAACTTTCCTTCGTGTGCGTCAGTGACCAAGATGTAAGTACATCTTTCTTTTTTTTATAGAAGGTTTGTGGTGTTTACTTTGGACTTTGAGTACTGAGGCCCTGAAATCTCCAAAATACCAAAATATTCTTACTCAAATAAAATCACATCAAATACCGTATTGGCCCGAATATAAGACGGCCCTGATTATAAGACGACCCCCTCTTTTTCAAGACTCGAGTTTGAAAAAGACTTTTTGAACACCAAATTAATTTTTATACAGAAAATAATTACAGTACATCCGAAACAAATGATTATAACAATATATTTGAGAGAAAAAGCATGTTATTTTGCCTCATTCAAATCTTAATATCTGAACATTTAAATATGTAAACTAAAGTGCAATCACATTCGTAAATGAATGGCTTCTGGTTTTTGAAAAGTAAATAAACCAATCTATTTTGATAAAACAACAAAATTGCAATAACTGCATTAACCATCAAAATGAGGTCCAACTGTAACTGTAGTCTTGAAACAAATCTGAATATGGAAAAACATTGCAATAAAATAATTAGGGCTGTCAAAATTATCGCGTTGATGGGCGGTAATTAATTTTTTTCATTAATCACGTTAAAATATTTGACGCAATTAACGCACATGTCCCGCTCAGACAGATTTAAATGACAGTAGGGTGAAATGCCCACTTGTTAATTGTGTTTTATGGAGTTTTGCCGCCCACTGCTGGCGCTTGGGTACGACTGATTTTATAGGCTTCAGCACCCATGAGCATTGTCTAAGTAATTATTGACATCAACAATGGCGGGCTACTAGTTTATTTTTTGATTGAAAATTTTACAAATTTTATTAAAATGAAAACATTAAGAGGGTTTTTAATATAAAATTTCTATAACTTGTACAAACATTTATCTTTTAAGAACTACAAGTCTTTCTATCCATGGATCGCTTTAACAGAATGTTAATAATGTTAATGCCATCTTGTTGATTTATTGTTATAATAAACAAATACAGTCCTTGTGTACCGTATGTTGAATGTATATATCCATCTTGTGTCTTATCTTTCCATTCCAACAATTTATTTTACAGAATGTATATATAATTTACAGAAAAATATGGCATATTTTAGAGATGGTTTGAATTGCGATTAATTACGATTAATGAATTTTTAAGCTGTAATTAACTCCATTAAAAATTTTAATCATTTGACAGCCCTAAAAATAATGCAAACTGGATAAACTTGAGAGTAGCGGAGATCTGTCATGACAGAAAATTACTCCTCAAGTTCAGCATTCGCTTAATTGATATCTGGCGCCATCTAGCGTCGTGAATGGGTATAATGTCTAGACCCCGAATATAAGACGACTCCCACTTTTTCAGTCTTATTTCAATGCAAAAAACACCGTCTTATATACAGTATACATTACATTACACAATACAGTATCCTAGTATATTGTAATGTAAAATCATAGACTTCAAAAAGCTATTGACCTGACACCTAGTCAGTCTTTGCGCGACGCCACATCAGAGGGGGCCGAGCTTCATTAGTAATAGCTGAAGACGGCACACGCTCATGTCCGATTTAAGCTCGGATATACTTATTGGATTTAACTACGCATACAAACAGGAAAGATTGTCTCAGGAGTGATCTGTTCGAGGATTCAAGGTAAATATTATATTTTTCGTACCATGCATGCGTGATTTAAGCATTTATTCACAGGAATTTTCTTCTTTGTTTACACATGGACCTGACTAGCCTCATAGTTGGCAATATTTACGCGAAATAAATGCCACCAGCACGGTATCTTTGCTTTTAACCAAGAATCGAGACTATTTTACGTCCATATCTAGGAAGAATTCGGGGATTGAAGCATTTATTCACAAGAATTTTCGCCAGAAAAGCTCCTTTTACGCCAGGCGCCCGCTCACCTCATTTGCCAACATAGTAGCATGGTACTTCGTCAATATACGTAAAATAAACGCTAACTTCACAGTTTCTTTGATTTTAACCAAGAATCGAGACTGTTTTACATCCATATGTTTGAAGAATTCGGGGATTGAAGCATTTATTCACAAGAATTTTCGCCAGAAAAGCTCTGTTTACGCCAAGCGGCCGCTAGCCTCATTTGCTAACAGTATATAGTGGTATAATGATAATAAAGGGCTATTCTATTCTATAATCAGTTGTGATTGTATATAGAATTAATTAACAATCTATTTACATGTTATTTATAATCAGTGTTGGTTGTCAGTAACGCGTTAGTTAGTAACGCGTTACTGTAATCTGATTATTTTTTTCAGTAACGAGTAATCTAACGCGTTCATTTTTCTACACCAGTAATCTGATTAAAGTTAGTTTCCTTAGTGTCTCTGTGTTACTATTTTTTCATTGCCTCATAATGTATGTAAAATGAAGATTATTGTAGCCATGTACAAAGAGCATTTTGAATATAAAATGCTAAAATAAAAGGTTCCCGGTACGTGTTTCCATGACAACCTCTTAGCTATTTCCTGTTTTGGTCTCGTGTCACATGTGTTGTAGGACTGAAGGCGTGGGCCAGGCAGGTGGACATTGGAGCCGAGTGTTGACACGTTGCGAGGGAATGTTGATCTGTGGATATCCATGAATGAAGGTGAGTATTTTTCCTTCATTCTGGAGGGTATCAACAAAAGGTTGGACTTCCTACATGCGCGGCCGTTTCATAGCTTTGCTGTAGCAACGACGGGCAGTCATCGCTCCAAGTTGGCAAGCTTTGTTTACATCTAATGAGTGTTGCACATTTATGCCGTGAGGTGATGTGTTCGTTTAGCATCTGTGGGATGTGTTGTAAGTCCGATTGAGTGTAAAGTGCTTAGTTGCAGCCACGTTTTGTGGCTAAATTGACCGCATGTGTGTTGAGAGGAGTACTTCCGGGTTGTGGACGCGCATCCGCGCCCTCCACCACCTTTGCAGTTTTGTGCAGTCAGTTTGCAGTGTTTTACATTGGCACTGATATGCTGTTAACCATAAGCCGAAATTCAGACGTTTTGACATTAGGGTTAATCTTAGCGTTAGCGGGGTTTAATTGGTCAGTGGAGTTGATTTCAACAAATTCCAAACAGTTTGCCACATATTTGTTGGTTTCAGGGCTCCGGAGTGGCTAAGCTAGCGCGAAATTCTGATATTCCCCTTTAAATTCAATCATCGGAAAGTCAATTATATGTGATGACATTTTTCTATTGTCATTCTTATGTTGAGGCAGCAAAGGGAGAATAATGGGTAAAAAGTAACTGACAGATTACTTTTAAAGTAACTTAGTTACTTTGATAATGCAGTAATCAGTAAAGTAACTAGATTACTTTTTTGAGGCGTAATCAGTAATTAAATTACTTTTTCAAGTAATCTGTGACGACACTGTTTTATAAGTGATTCTGCATGTTTTCCTCAACTATTAAGTTTCTGATGTGAAATTTAGTTATTTATTAGCTGTTGGAAAAAAAATTTTAGTTGCTATTTTGGTCAAAAACCTATATGTTAAATATTTCTATTGATCCTGAAAATATAGGTGATTATCTCTGCATTTGGTGATTTTTGTGCATCCAGTGTAAAATCTGAGACTTTTATAGCCGTTTTAAGTTGTGTTATACTTATATAGAAAATTAATTAATGGGGATTTTATAAGGGAACGACTTTGATTTTTTTCATGCCGCTGCTCATGGAGACTCATATATGGCTAATGTAGGTGCTTGTTTTGGTTTTAGGTCAGTAGCAGCTTTGGTTCTGTAAATATTTGAATTTGAAGTTTTTGAAAATAGGCCCCCTACGAATCGGCCCCGTTTCCCATGTCATGTCAATAGGTTATGAAGTCTACGGTACAATAATACAAAAGGTGAAAAAAATTTAATTTTTGTATACTTTCAAATTGAACTTCTTTCAAATACTGATAATTCATGACAAATCATAGAATATCGATAAGAGTTTAATTCAAGATATCAAATATGTTGTCAAACCTTGTTCTGTACTTTTATAATGTTTTGAAATGCACGACTGTGAAGTCATGATTTGTCAAATTTGACGAGGGTGTTTCTTACTCAAGTACGTCAGTTAATCGAAGCTTGGCATCTGTTACAGCAGAAGCCAATATTTGAACAAATATAATACAACGCTCCATGAAAGCAATGTTTGCACAAGTTGATCCAGTTTGTCCAATACATATAACGTCACGGTAAGTCACTGCAAAGAAATCTTACCTCTTTAGTTTTATACATGGCCTTTAGAACGGCCACATTCAACTTCTCCAGGGCTGAGAGGACATTCAGATACCCGCCCAAGTGCTCAGAGAAATAATCTACATGTGGGAAACAAGCGTCACAACATGTTTGTTTTTTATTTTTTTTGCATTGGAATTCATCAGTAAAGTATTAAAATGCATGCAATCAAGACATGAACATTCAGTCGGAATACAAATTCATATTCATGGTTTAGATGTTAAAATAGAAGCATTGCAGGGGGGTTTCTCCTTGATTTAGTGATACTTGCAAGCCTCCGTCCTACTTTCACCGGCCTTAACCAGGCCATTCCACAGACACACATGCTCATAAATAGGCCAAAAGATGTGCATGCAGTGGTGACGGACAAGCATGAGACAAGGAAAACCAACCTGACAGCTTGTCAGTGTCCAGATTGCTGGAAAGAGAAGAGTTATCATGTAAAGATTCATTAGTTATTATAGGATTCCGATTAGAAACCGAACCCATACCTTGTAAGGGTAGGTTAGAATTATACTAGTTGTGAATGTACAGTCAAGTGAAAAAATTACTACACTCTATGGAAGCATGTGTGTTTTCTAGCGGTCATATGGATATTTAATATCAATTTTAACAATCTTTAGAGAGTCAAGTAATAAAACTAAACAATTAAAACTGAAAAAAAAAAAAATTTTTTTTTTTAAATAATTATCTGCAAAATATCATTTTAAATACCCTAATTTTTGCACTATAAGGCGCACCTGACTATAAGCCGCAGCCCACCAAGTTTGGCACGAAAATGACATTTGTTCATAAATAAGCTGCACTGGACTACAGGCCGCAGCCGTCCTCACTGTATCATGGGATATTTACACCAAAAGATATTAACCGGTAAAACTTTATTTGACAGTGCCATCATACGACTGTCAAAAGACCAAATGAAGCACCATGAAGCTTTGAACCAATTGGCTGCAAAGCTTCAAGAAGCTTCATTTGGCCATTCAACCGACAGTCAACCTCTGCTGCCATCTGTTGTCAACACTGTTGTCATCCAACATGCCTCTTAGCATGCATAGCAGCGCTACAGATGTAAATAACAATCAAAAATCATTTTCTGTGCTAAATATTTCTTCAGTTACTGTTCCAGTTGTTTCATCAATTGCTAGTTATGGTATTTGCTAACACTTTATCTGACAGTGGTGCCATAAGGCTGTCATTACACAATCATAATAATGATATGCCTCTGTCCTGAGCATTCATGAATGCTTATAACAGATGTCATTAAGTGTTATCCGGCAAATGATCTCACTTTTGAATGATGCAAAACATCCAAGATGGACAAAAATTGAGTTAGTGACATAATTTGCCAAATGACATTTAATGACATAAGCATTCAGTAATGTCCATGATAGTGTCATGTCATATTTTTGATGATCTTAAGACAGTCTTATGACACCGCTGTCAAATAAAGTGTTACTTAAAAAAAAAATCAACAAATAAGCTGCACTGGAGTATAAGCCAGAGATATCAAAATGAAGGAAAAAAGTAGTGGCTTATAGTCCAAAAATTACGGCAAATGCAATTTCTGTTGAGGAATAAATCAGGACAACCCCACATTCGATCCCACTTAAAATAGATAAAAGCACACACAGGGGTCTCACATCAGGTGCGCATGATTAGAACATCATTACCCAATGTTTTGAAGGAGGCTTGCCTTATCTAAACCTCACATTTAGTTTGGTGTGCCCCTGACTGTTGAAATGAGAGAAAACACCATGGTGAAATCAAAGGAGCGTTCTGAGGCCTTCAGAAAGAAGATTGTAGACACTTATGAGTCTGGTAAGGGATTTCAAAAGATCTCAAAAGAATATAAAATCAGCCATTCCACTGTCTGGAAAATAGTCTACAAGTGAAGGACATTCAAAACAACTGCCAACATGCCCAGGTCTGGCCGACCAAGCAAGTTCACCCCGGGAGCAGATCGCAAGATGCCAAATGAAGTCTCCAAAAATCCTAAAATGTCATCACGGGACCTACAGCAGGCTCTTGCTATTTTTGATGTGAAAGTGCATGGCTCGACAATCAGAAAGAGACTTCACTAGTTTAACATTCATGGGAGGTGTGCAAGGAAGAAACCTTTGCTCTCCAAGAAGAACATGAAGGCCAGACTGAAGTTTGCCAGAGTGAATGTAGACGAAGACCAGAACTTCTGGAATAATGTTCTTTGGATAGATGAATCTAAAATTGAATTATTTGGACACCAGAACAGAGGACATGTTTGGCGTAAACCCAATAAAGCATTCTAGGAAAAGAAGCCCATACCAACTGTGAAGCGTGGAGGTGGAAGTGTCATGGTTTGGGGATGCTTTGCTACAGCAGGACCTGGCCAGCTCACCATCATAGTATCTGCCATGAATTCTATTGTGTCTCAGAGGGTGCTTGAGGAACATGTGAGATCATCTGTGAAAAAGATTAAAGCTGAAGCGAAACTGGGCCCTCCGACATGACAATGACCCAAAACATACCAATAAATCCACCAAGGACTGGCTGAAAATGAAGAAATGGAGAGTCATAGCCCAGATCTTAATCCCATTGAGATGCTGTGGGGTGACTTGAAATGGGCTGTCCATGCAAGAAACACCTCAAACATCAGACAGCTGCAAGTATTCTGCGTTGAGGAGTGGGGCAACCTTTCTTCAGACCAATGCCAAAGACTGGTAGATGGCTACAAAAAGTGTCTCACTAAAGTCATTTCAGTCAAAGGGAGTAACACTAACTATTTGATCGTAGGGTGTCCTAACTTTTTCCTCAGTTAGAATATGCATTTTTGTTTATATATTCAGTTTAATGAGTAAAATAATGTTAATTTTTGTTGTTTACCTGCAATTAAATCACTTTCTTTTCCAGATATAAAGAAAAACAAGATCAGATGTTGATATGTGAACATTTCTTAATAAAGAACTGAATATTTAAGGGTGTGTCCTTTTTTTTCTTCACATGACTGCATCCTTGTTTCAATATATCATCGTAAACAGAGGTGGGTAGTAACATGTTACGTTTTCTCAGTTAATTTTACTTTTTGAGAAAAATATACTTCTAAGAGTAATTTTGCCACCCATATGTTTTACTTTCACTTAAGTAGATTTGTGAAGAAAAAACACTACTCTTACTCTGATACTTTGGGCTACACTAGATTTGTTACATTTTTTTCTTTTTATTACATTTAACTTTATTTTCCCTGGGATTTTCCCTTCACCGATGAGACATCACAACAATAATCACATGACTCCAGGATACCAATCAGATGTAATGATACAGTCACATGACCACACATGAGCTTGCAGTTATAAGTCCTATGATCACGCCAACCTGTTCAATCATGTGGCATCTTTAATAGCGTAGCAAAAATGAAACTTATTTGACATACAGCATGGCTCGAAAGCGCGAATTTCACTCTCTCACACAGTTTTTATTTGGCACCAATACACCACGAAACAAACACTCACCGGCTACTTTATTAGGTACACCTATCCAACTGCTCGTTAACACTTAATTTCTAATCAGCCAATCACATGGCGGCAACTCATTGCATTTAGGCATGTAGACATGTATTAAGACAATCTCCTGCAGTTTAAACCGAGCATCAGTATGGGGAAGAAAGGTGATTTGAGTGACTTTGAACGTGGCATTGTTGTTGGTGCCAGAAGGGCTGGTCTGAGTATTTCAGAAACTGCTGATCTACTGGGATTTTCACGCACAACCATCTCTTGGGTTTACAGAGAATGGTCCGAAAAAGAAAAACTATCCAGTGAGCGGCAGTTCTGTGGGCGGAAATGCCTTGTTGATGCCAGAGGTCAGAGGAGAATGGCCAGACAGGTTTGAGCTGATAGAAAGGCAACAGTGACTCAAATAACCACCCGTTACAACCAAGGTAGGCAGAAGAGCATCTCTGAACGCACAGTACATCGAACTTTGAGGCAGATGGGATACAGCAGCAGAAGACCACGCCGGGTGCCACTCCTTTCAGCTAAGAACAGGAAACTGAGGCTACAATTTGCACAAGCTCAGCAAAATTGGACAATAGAAGATTGGAAAAATGTTGCCTGGTCTAATGAGTCTCGATTTCTGCTGCGACATTCGGATGGTAGGGTCAGAATTTGGCGTCAACAACATGAAAGCATGGATACATCCTGCCTTGTATCAACGGTTCAGGCTGGTGGTGGTGTAATGGTGTGGGGAATATTTTCTTGTCACTCTTTGGGCCCCTTGGTACCAATTGAGCATCGTTGGAACGCCACAGCCTACTTGAGTATTGTTGCTGACCATGTCCATCCCTTTATGACCACAATGTACCCAACTTCTGATAGCTTCTTTCAGCAGGGTAATGCGCCATGTCATAAAGCTGGAATCATCTCAGACTGGTGTCTTGAACATGACAGTGAGTTCACTGTACTCAAATGACCTCCACAGTCACCAGATCTCAATCCAATAGAGCATCTTTGGGATGTGGTGGAACGGGAGATTCGCATCACGGATGTGCACCCGACAAATCTGCACCAACTGTGTGATGCCATCATGTCAATATGGACCAAACTCTCTGAGGAATGCTTCCAGCACCTTGTGGAATGTATGCGCACGAAGAATTGAGGCAGTTCTGAAAGCAAAATGGGGTCCAACCCGTTACTAGCATGGTGTACCTAATAAAGTGGCCGGTGAGTGTATACGATCGATTCAATTCATGTATTAGGTAACAGTACAATATAGTAACAATAGCTCATAAAGATTAAGTTGTGCTGAGAAAAAAATATACCGTTGTTCACATTTTTTAAAAATTTGTAAGCAGTTACTCATTACCTGAGTATTCATTTCAAGAAATACTTTTTACTTGTACTTGAGTAGATCTTGTGGATGACTACTTTTACTTGAAATCATGCTACTCTTACTTGAGTAAAATATTTGGCTACTCTACCCACCTCCGCTTGTAACTAATAGGAGAGTTAAAATCAGAGGTGGGTAGTAACGCGTTACATGTACTCCATTACATTTACTTGAGTAACTTTTTGAGAAAAATGTACTTCTAGAGTAGTTTTATTAAGCTATATTTTTTACTTTTACTTGAGTATATTTGTGAAGAAAAAACGCTACACAAGAGTCTTAACATTCTTCCTCTTTGTTCTACATATTAGATTTTTATATAGATATAGATAACTTAGTGCTTAGAAAAAAACTACCATTGTTTAAAAAAAAAAAAAAAATCCAAGAAAAATATAAGCAGTTACTCACATTGTTACTCATTACTTGAGTATTCTTTTCACCAAATACTTTTTTTTACTTGGACTCGAGTAAATTTTTTGGACAACAACTTTTACTTTTACTTGAGTGATATCATTTTGTAGTAACGCTACTCTTACTGGAGTAAATTTTATGGCTACTCTTTTACCTCTGGTAAAATACATCTACCTTAGTTGGACACTCCATTGTTTAAGCAATCAAATTGATCAAAATGCAGAACTTCGATTTTCATTGTCATTTTTTAAGAAGTTTTGTAAAATATAATGTTTTCATTCAAAGGTCTGAAATGTTTCAGGAACAAAATGGTCACAAATGTCAACATTTGTGAAATATAACATTGAATATAACATTAAGTGTGTACATAATATCAAGGTAATTGATTAAAGGGCTTTAAATAAAGCCAAATCATGGCAAACTCTGTAATATCTGCAAATATCATAACTGTCCAAAGATCAACATAGAATCGTATCGTCATTAAATAATGTGATTTACACCACTAGCAAGTAGGATGTGTCAATTTCAATGATTTATAGCGATCGGGTAGCATAGAATAGGATGTCAACCTATCAACACTTGCAGATAATTTTCTTAATACTGGGTTCCCCACAAAATAATCAATTATAAACTCAACATATAATTACTGTGTTACCAGAAAGAAATAGTCACTAAGAAAAGTAATAAAATATATATTTTTTTAAACTGTGCAGAAGCATTGTGGGTATAAGTAATTGACGATACATGGCCTGGACTAATCTGTGCCTTTTGCCTGCCTGTATTTTTATGTACTAATGTACTTTATCGTCACCTAGGTGGCGCTTCAGGGTTTATTTGTGAATTATTCCTTTTATTTAATTACGGACATACAGTATATTATCAATAAAGTGGTGTAATATAGGCACTTTTTCCACAACTTAAGTTGTGGAAAAAGTCCTTGTTCTCTTATTTTTCACAGAATGTATACCTTGAAGTTGTTACATTTATCATCATTAAAGTATCCAGTGGGGCATCACAATACAGTTAGCCATAAAAATAAAAATATAAAAGCCCACGTCCGCATATATCGGTATCTGATTTTTGGAGTTGGAAAAATATCAGGATATCGGTTAAAAAGTCATACTCGGACAACTCTAAAAATGATGTATAGAAGTGGTAAGAGATTCAGTGAAAATTTGGGGCATTTTTAGTTTTCTTCTCTCTCCGTCGCTTCTACTCTGTCCTGAACATCATTATGAGGGTGTATCAGGTAAACTCACTTATTCTGTCGCCCCTCGATAGAATAGAAAAGCTCCTGCAGTTGCGCCGTTGTCAGGACGCCGTCAGCGAAGTAAGCGTTAAACTCCTCGAATGACAGCTTGCCATCATCTGAGAACAAAAACACATCTTGAGTCACGTTTTGACAAACGGCCAGATACATTGAATTTGACGATGACGGCATGCAAACAAAGCCAATGAAACATTTATTTTCTTCTCACATTGACACAATACGGCGTCATTGCTTTTCTGTCCAAAATCACCCCGTGAGTCCAATATTTTGCCACTGACTGACATACTTGTGTTGTTTTGCCTGCTGTTAGCAAATTTTGGACAGGGAAGCTCCCAATTATCCACTCCCAGGCCTCCACTACAAATCCGGCTCGCTGTGACAGAAAAGAAGCCAATGTTTCAGCAGTAATAAGATAAATAGCTCGGGTTGTCATCTGCAAAGATGCATCCTTGCTCTGCCAGCAATCTGTCTTTGTCTGCAGATTCTCAAAGCAATATGGAGGGAGCTAGTTAGTGGTTTAGTTTTAATAAAAGTGATATGATGAAACAAATGAGGCTAAGTGGTATCTAGCAGATGCAGACTGACATCCAGGGGCTTTGTTGCTTATTTTCATTTGGCTTCGCAGCACTTCCCCAACACAAGGAGACGTCTGCCCTAATAACAACCCTGTCATGAGGTTCCACTAGGCTGAAGGCTCAAGGGCGCCATCTGTTCAACTGAAGACAAGCCTTGTAATTACCGCAACTCAAAGCGATGCCAAGACACTGTCACTCACTTTTGCTAAGGTCTCTTAGGGCTCCAAGCAAGAAATCCCTGGGGATGATTATCAGACAATATTGCGATTAGAGCTGAAACGAATACTCGAGTAACTCCAGTTTAAAAACTGATCCGAGTAATTTTATTCACCTTGAGGAATCGTTTAATTTTGCCAGCTCTGAGCATCACGTTTTGCCCGGACTACTTTTAATGCGGGACAACGCGCTGACGTCACGTGCGTAGAGGAAGAAGCAATAAAACGAAAAACGAAAAAAACTTACCGCAGCCGACAGCCGCTCCAAACTACGCCGACGTTGCTAAAAACAACGCCCGCATGATGCTAGTAGCAGGTAGTGTCCGATGCGTCTTATGGATATCACATGCATCTAGGACTAGATGCGAAAATGACAGACTCTGCCGCGTCTGGGCAGCGTTAGTAAACAGCAGTGTTGGGAGTAACGGTACTTCGTCAGTATACGTAAAATAAATGCTAGCTGTCCATTTTTTTGCTTTTTTAACCAAGAATCGAGACTTTTACGTCCATATCATAAAGAATTCAGGGATTTAAGCATTTATTCACAAGAATTTTCAACGTAAAAAGCTCTTTGTCGTTGTAAGGCGGCCGCCACATTGGCTTAAAGACCAGCATCACATTTGCATTATTTACGTAAAATAAATGCTAACTGCCCGGTTTTTTGTTTTTTAACCGATAATCGAGACTGTTTTACGTCCATATCCAAAAAGAATTCAGTGATTTAAGCATTTATTCACGAGAATTTTCAACGTTAAAAGCTCTTTGTGGTGATAAGACGGCGCCACAGTGGCTTAAAGACTAGCAGCGCATTTGACATATTCATGTAAAATAAATGCTAACTGCCCGTTTTTTTGCTTTTAACCAAGAATCTAGACTTTTATGTTCATATCTATTAAAAATTCAGGGATTTAAGCATTTTTTCACAAGAATCTTCAATGTAATAAGCTGTTTGTTGTTGTAAGGTAGCCGCCACATTGGCTTAAAGAATAGCATCACATTTGAAATATTTACGTAAGATAAATGCAAACTGACGTTTTTTTGTGTGTTTTTTTTTTGTTGCTTTTAACCAAAAATCTAGACTGTTTTACGTTCATATCTATTAAAAATTCAGGGATTAAAGCATTAATTCACAAGAATTTTCAACGTAAAAAGCTGTTTGTGGTGATAAGGCGGCTGCCACATTGGCTTAAAGACTAGAATCACATTTGAAAAATTTACCTAAAATAAATGCTAACTGCCCGTTTTTTTGTTTTTTAACCGAGAATCGAGACTTTTACGTCCATATCCAAAAATAATTCAGGGATATAAGCTTTTATTCACGAGAATTTTCAACGTTAAAAGCTCTTTGTGGTGATAAGGCGGCGCCACAGCGGCTTAAAGACTAGCAGCGCATTTGACATATTTACGTAAAATAAATGCTAACTGCCCGTTTTTATTGCACTTAACCAAGAAGCTAGACTGTTTTATGTCCATATCATTTATTCACAAGAATTTTCAACATAATGTGCAGGAAGTGACCTGTAAGTGACCTAAAATTAACTCATTGCCCGCCCGAAGATTGACATCTTTAATTCATTTAAACTGGGAGGCCTGGCTGCGAATGCTCATCTTTTAGTACCATTCAACCCTCCCAATCAAAGGGGATTGGAGGTCCAGTGTCATCAATGCCAATGTCAATGAGTTAACAAGGAAGTGATCACAAATCTACAAGAATTAACCTAGGGCAGAGCAAAGCATCCCAACAAAGTTTCTCCAGAAATGCCATTTTCTAGTTAAATAAGGTTTTGTTTTGTTTTGTTTTTTTACTTTGCACACATCTCTTTTGACTCTCAAACTAATGGCAGTCTTTTGGCATGCAAGGGAGTCATTCTGCTTGCTCACCTCCACTTTCACCCGTTGCCGATGACAACGTGGCCTCTCTGCATTTATTCATTCACACCAGCGTGTTATTTGCCCACCGTAATCAATTATGCTGCGTTTAAATGCAAATGTGAGTTTGAAGTAGTCAGAAATCATGTCGCAATCACAAAAAGTGGCAAACATTAGCTTCGAAAGTACTGCAACGAGCAATGTTTTAATCTTATTTCTATACAGATGAATGCCGTTTATATATAAAAAGACTATTTTTACAATGTTTATGAACCAGATTTTGATATTCCTATTTGTGGTTCAAAAGTTAAGTCAAATTACTGTGCACCTGAAGAAGCCTGGCTGACATAGAGCTTGACTAATTGAAGTGTACATTGAATGTTTAATTTGATTGTTGTTTTTCTTAATTCCACACTAATGCGTGCTCGTTCAGACTAGAGATGGGATGCTCGAGCCTTCCTGCTCGAATCTGATTCGAGCAAATGAAGTAGAGGTGTGTCAAAGCAGTGTTCCGAAAACGGCGTCGAGCAAGCCAAAAATCACGTGACCACTGCTGACGAGGCCTCGAACGTCACAGATGTGTCAGAGTCACACTGTTTCCACAGGAAAATGAAAACTCGATGGGAGCCCGCCCGCTCAATCGGTGGGAACGTAATAAAAAGTGGCAGAATAACGCAGTTTTTCGGTGTTTTTTTGAGAGGAGGAATTTTCGTGAGTGCTACAAAAATTTGCTCATTTTCAAGTCAGGAGTCGGAATATCATTATCACTTAAATTTCATTAAATTCATTCACATTGTTAAACACTAGATAGTGGCATACGTTTATTTAGAATAGATACAAATACGACATAACCACCCCCCCAGAAATTATACTTAATTAAAAAATAAAATATTTCACATACCTTTCCTTACTTTTATTCGGCTCAATTATTTCCATCTTATGATTTTGGAAATGTTTATAGTATGCAATAAATAATATCCCTGTTCCTAAGCACTGTGCTTACTGTACTGTGATATTTACAAAAAACTAACAATACAGAGTTACTCCCCGACATCTAGGACGAGCCACTTACACGACTAGCGCTGTTGTGTATTACAAATACTGCTTTGAATACGTCTTCACAGACAAAGCAATGACACGGGCTTAAAAAGTTCAACTTTAATTGCGTAAATCACACTTAATGACGACACGATCTCACAGTTGAAATAGACGACATCCACGTAATTCTATTGAAGATATGAAATGCTGAGGCAATTTGACAACTTTAGTTTTAAAAAGAAACATGCACTGTTTATCCAGTAGATGGAGCTCTTGCAGTGGTCAAACGCCTCGAAACAGTGATTCAATTTAGTGCAATTGTCTCAAAAGTGGCTCATTGTTTCGGAAAGCCTCAGTTTTTCCATCCCTAGTTCAGACTGCCCTTGTCCATTGAGCCTGTTCAAGTATTACGCATGCGCACTAAAGCCAAAGTTAGGCTTCTGTGTTGCGGTGACGGAGTAGCGACGGCGTAGACTCTACGTTGTCAACGATAGGGGTGTAACGGTATACAAAAATCTCGGTTCCTCAAGGCAAAGAACAGCAAGCTCCTCCAGGACTGGCCAGCCCAGTCACCAGACATGAACAGGTTGAAAGAGGAAGCATGGAAGACGAAACCCAAGAATGTTGATGAACACTGGAGGCATGCAAGACTGCTTTCTTTGATGTTCCTGATGACTTCATCAATAAATTGTATGAATCCTAGCCGAACTGCGTGGATGCAGTCCTTCAAGCCCATGGTAGTCATACAAAATATTAAATTTGGATCTCAGCGCACCACTACTTAATTCGCTTATGTTATGTAACATATTTTTTGTATTTGAAGTACAGTTTTTGTTCAATTTTCACCCTACTTTCTGTAGGCGACAAAACTTTTGTCTTGCCAAAATTGGACCTTTATGTCTTCATTAAATGATAAATCTTTTTTCAGTGAAACAAATATATTTTTGTACATTCAACATCATTTGGGAGGGTCTTAGCTTTCATATGAGCCATTTCTGAAACCAATTGAATAATTAAAAGTCAGGTTATTAGTAGGGCTGTCAAAATTATCGCGTTAAAGGGCGTTAAGTAATTTTTTAAATTAATCACGTTAAAATATTTGACGCAATTAACGCAGATGCCCCGCTCAGACAGATTGAAATGACAGTACAGTGAAACGCTCACTTGTTGTGTTTTATGGAGTTTTGCCGCCCTCTGCTGGCGCTTGGGTGCGACTGATTTTATAGGCTTCAGAACCCATGAGCATTGTGTAAGTAATTATTGACATCAACAATGGCGGGGTACTAGTTTATTTTTTGATTGTCAATTGTCAAGTATTACCGAAACAAAATGGTGACGTCACGTACAGTAATGGTCGGCAACGGATCGCCGAATACGTTTCTTCAACACAACATGGCCGTGTCAATTTAAAAAAAAAAGGGCTGTCAAAATTATCGCGTTAACGGGCGGTAATTAATTTTTTAAATTAATCACGTTACAATATTTGATGCAATTAACACACATGCCCCCCTCAAACAGATTTAAATGACAGCACAGTGCAATGCCAACTTGTTACTTGTGTTTTTTTTTTGGAGTTTTGCTGCCCTCTGCTGGCGCTTGGGTGCGACTGATTTTATGGGCTTAAGCACCCATGAGCATTGTGTAATTATTGACATCAACAGTGGCAGGCTACTAGTTTATTTTTTGATTGAAAATTTTACAAATTTTATTGAAACGAAAACATTAAGAGGGGTTTTAATATAAAATTTCTATAACTTGTACTAACATTTATTTTTTAAGAACTACAAGTCTTTCTATCCATGGATCGCATTAACAGAATGTTAATAATGTTAATGCCGTCTTGTTGATTTATTGTTATAATAAACAAATACAGTCCTTATGTACTGCATGTTGAATATATATATATATATACTGGACTGTCTCAGAAAATTAGAATACACAATATTCTAATTTTTTGAGACAGTCCTGTGTATATATACAGGACTGTCTCAGGAAATTAGAATACACAATATTCTAATTTCCTGAGACAGTCAGGAAATTAGAATATTGTGTATTCTAATTTCCTGAGACAGTCCTGTATATATACACAGGACTGTCTCAAAAAATTAGAATATTGTGTATTCTAATTTCCTGAGACAGTCCAGTATATATATATATATATATATATATATATATATATCCATCTTGTCTTATCTTTCCATTCCAACGATAATTCACAGAAAACAATGGCATATTTTATAGATGGTTTGAATTGCGATTAATTGCGATGAATTACGATTAATTAATTTTTAAGCTGTAATTAACTCGATTAAAAATTTTAATCATTTGACAGCCCTAGTTATTATTGTTTCTACAAAATGGATAAGCGACAAGACTGTTGTCAGGGACTGTATACCCACCTCTGGCTATAAAGATTGTTGTCCATATTTTTCGAACATTTTCTGCAACCTTGGCATTAATAACACAATATTAACAGTCTCTTAATCCCACCCGATTCTGTGACGAATGCTGCCAGATGGCATGCAAAGATAGCGAAGCCAGCAGAGGCGAAACTCAGATGCGCGGCCAGGTGGAGGATTACTGAGGCTGACGCACACTTCGACGCTTGGTCAACACGTGCCTTTGTCTGTTTGTTCTGGGAGCAGTGGGATGCTGTATTTGATGTGTCTCCATTTCGTTTCATAGCCTTGCAGTGCTCGTTATGGCTTTTATTTCACCAAGATAAATGGACCGAGCTCAGTTAGAATGCTGAGAGCAAACTTGGCGTCAACTACCCCGGTGGTAATCAGAGTAAGAAAGAAAAAACACAGCGACAACCAAAAGAAAGAAACCTTCTCATTGCTACTGGAAGCAATGTATTCCAAGTCTGAAAATGAATCATGCATGAGAAAACAGCCCGTGCCGACTGGATTAAGACAGCTCCATAACTCTTCTTCTTCTCCATTATGCTAAAAGGTCCAAAAAGTTTGCAGAGGATCAATATAAACACGAGCCAAATGATCGGGCCTTTAAAATAAAGCACAAAGTGAGTCGCACTTTGTAGAAGGTTGTTGGCACTGCAGATTGTGTTTATAGGTTTAAAAACACCCATTAATCATTTGTTCATATCGGAGGTGGATAGAGTTGCCAAACATTTTACTCAAGTATAGATAGCGTTAATTCAAAATAATATCACTCCAGTAACAGTAAAAGTAGTCATCCCAAAACTTCACTCAAATACAAGTTAAAAAAAAAAGTATTCAGTGAAAATAATACTCATGTAATGAGTAACACTGTGAGTAACGGTTTACAATGTCTGATATTTTTGAAAACTTTTTTTTTCCTAAACACAGTGTCATATATGATCTGTTATGATACAGTACTATAACAGGATCATATTAGGCCATACAAATACACAAAAATCATCAAAGTACTACTAGAAAAACCATCAAAAATGAAACATTACCTGTCCAGAGAGCATGAGTGCCCTCGTAGTAGCGGTTTTAAAAAAATCTACAGTCCCTAACAAAAGTCTTGTCTCTTATCCATTTTGTTGAAACAATTGCTAATAACCTGACTTTTAATTATTCAATTGGTTTCAGAAATGTCTCATATGAAAGCTAAGACTCTCCCAAATGATGTTGAATGTACCAAAATATATTTGTTTCACTGAAAAAAGATTTATCATTTAATGAAGACATAAAGGTCAAATTTTGGCAAGACAAAAGTTTTGTTGCCTACAGAAAGTAGTGTAAAAATTGAACAAAAAATGTACTTCAAATTAGGGCTGCAGCTATCGAATATTTTAGTAGTCGAATAATCAATAGACTACTTAGTTCGAATAATCGAGTAATCAGATAGGGAAAATGAAAAATTAAAATACCTGAGCTGAGCCTCAAATGGTATAACATTTTTTTAAAATGAAGTATAAAGTATGTACAAAAAAAGAACAACTGGCTAATTTACATAGAAAAAGTCCGCTAGCATAAATGCTATAAAATGCATTTTTTTTTTTTTAACAATGCACAATGCTCTTAACAAATGGTTCAGAGACATATTCCCATAAAAAAAGGCTAAATATACCTATAAACTAAATTAAGAATGCATTAAAAAAAAAAATAGCTCAAACAAAAACTTAGCTTGCGTTGGTCTTAACAGGGAGCAGTTGGATTCAGCCATGTGAAAAGAGGCAGACCAGAGTGTATCCACCCTCATCAATAAAACTAATTTCAAACACTTTCAAAATAAACCATTAAAACGGCAATTTAATTAAACGAATACTCGAAGCAACAACATTTAATTCGAATATTTTTTTGCAATCGCATATTCGAGTTAATCGATTAATCGTTGCAGCACTACTTCAAATACAAAAATATATTACATAACATAAGCGAATTAAGTAGTCGCGCTGTGATATGCAAATTCAATATTTTGTATGACTTCCATGGGCTTCGGCAAGGATTCATACAATTTATTGATAAATCATCAGGAACATCAAAGAAAGCAGTCTTGCATGCCTCCCAGAGTTCAACAACATTCTTGGGTTTCGTCTTCCATGCTTCCTCTTTCATCCTACCCCAGACATGATCAATGATGTTTATGTCTGGTGACTGGGCTGGCCAGTCCTGGAGGATCTTGATCTTCTTTGCCTTGAGGCACTTTGAAGTAGAGATTGAAGTATGCGATGGAGCACCATCCTGCTGCAGAATTTGTCCCTTTTTATGGATAGGAATGTGAGAGGCAGCTAAGATTTTTTGATATTTCAGACTATTTATCCCTCAGGGTGCAGACAATTAAAAAAACGTGTGGCATTTGCCAAAAGGGTGGACGCTGGAAAAGTGGCAAGAGGTGGATTTTTCAGATGAATCTTTCATTGAATTACACCACAGTCGCCGCAAATATTGCAGGAGACCTCCTGGAGCCCGCATGGATCCGAGATTCACTCAGAAAACAGTGAAGTTTGGTGGTTACATCATTCCCAAAATCATGGTCTGGGGTTACATCCAGTATGGGGGTGTGCGTGAGATCTGCAGGGTGGAAGTCCCCCGCCCAGGACACGCTCTGCCCACCCAAAGAAAACTGGATGTAGTACTAACGGCAGTCTGGGCACCGCGTATGGTATCCCATTCACATACATTAGTACTGATGTGTTCCAAGTTTTAACCTTTGCGTTGTTACCTCCTCTTTCACCTTAAAAAAAAAAAAAGAAATAATAATAATAATAAATAAATGTTGGTTTTGTTCCCAGTGGGTGCTACACACGTTTACGCATATTTTGATTCTTTTTTTTTTTTTTTTTTTTTTTTTTTTTTTTTTTAATACATTTTATCAAAGTTTTCACTAACGTTCACCTGGCTGTTGAGTTTGGTGAGTTTTGAAGCATTCTGAGGGGGTCAAAGTGGGCTCAAAGCATCGGCGGGACAAAGAATGACTGCTAGGGGGCGCTACACAGTATATTTGGAATTTGTCTTTACACGGTATCAAAGATTGCACCTGTCTTGACCTGCCTCCCGATTTTGAAGCATTCTAAGGGGGTCAAATTGAGCTCAAAGGGGCTGCGGAACAAAGAATAACTATAATAATAGTAACAAAACCGACGAACCACAATAGGTTAACTAAAAAAAACATTGTCACCTGCATGTCCATACTGTTCAGTTATGGATGTGTTCTAAGTCAAATAAAATCAAATCAACTTTTATTTATTTAGACCAAATCACATCAACAGTTATCTCAAGGAGAGAACATAACATGTTTTAAGGTGCAGTAGCCCGACGCTGGATTTTGACCTACTTGAGCATTGTAGGTTGTTTTGTTTTTTTGCCCCTCCAGGTAAGACTAATGCCCACCCGAACCTGGCATCCCGGTAACACCACTGTGCAGTACCCAGATTGAGACAGATGTCTGAGAACTAGGGCTGTCAAAATGATCGCGTTAACAGGCGGTAATTAATTTTTTAAAATTAATCACGTTAAAATATTTGACGCAATTAACGCTCATGCCCCGCTCAAACAGATTAAAATGACAGCATAGTGTAAAGTCCGCTTGTTACTTGTTTTTAGGGTGTTTGGCGTCCTCTGCTGGCGCTTGAGTCCAACTGATTTTATGTGTTACACCATGAGTGAGCATGGTGTAATTATTGACATCAACAATGGTGAGCTACTATTTTATTTTTTGATTGAAAACTTTGCAAATTTTAATAAAACGAAGACATTAAGAGGGGTTGTAATGATCGATCGGGTCCGATCACGTCATTTTCAAAGTATCGGAATTGGCAAAAAAAATGCCTTTTTTAATATAGAAAAATATTTTTTTAATTAAATCGTTTTCTAATTGTATTTAACATTACAGACAAAATGTCTTACACTCATCCAGAGTCTTTAGTTTTGGCTTAAAGTAGGGCTGTCAAATTTATTGCGTCAACGGCGGTAATAACATTAAAATATTTAACGCAATTAACGCATTCGCTGCACTACCCACTCACGCATTGTCGTGTTCAATCTATAATGGCACTGTATTACATGTACATAGAGCTAAAAGGCAACGTAAAATGAGTAGAGAGAATTTTGGCAGCCTTTGAAGCCTTTTTTTAATTGGCTAAAGCCTTACAATTCCTCTCGCAACGATTAGAAATATCGTGGGAAGCAATGTGGGGAAGAAAGGTAGTAGTTGATCTTTTAACACCCTATGTTATTTCCCAACGCAGAGAAGATATATCAATTGGTACCACTACGCACAGTCATGGTTGCACTTCCCATCATGCATTTGGGCAGAAGTTAAATGGCTGCAGTATCATTTACTGAAAGCTCATAAAAATCCACTAGATGGCAATATTTAGTCACAATATACAAAGTCACATTTATCCTTTAAGAATTACAAGTCTTTCTATCCGTGGATCCCTCTCACGTAAAGAATGTTAATAATGTAAATGCCATCTTGAGGATTTATTGTCATAATAAACAAATACAGTACTTATGTACTGTATGTTGAATGTATATATTCATCCGAGTTTTATTCATTTTTTTCTTAATGCATTGCCAAAATGTATATGATCGGGAAAAATTATCGGGAATGATTGGAATTAAATCGGGAGCAAAAAAAAAAAAGCAATCAGATCGGGAAATATCGGGATCGGCGGATACTCAAACTAAAACGATCGGGATCGGATCAGGAGCAAAAAAACATGATCGGAACAACCCTAGTTGTAATATAAAATTTCTATAACTTGTACTAACATTTATCTTTTAAGAACTACAAGTCTTTCTATCCATGGATCGCTTTTAGAGAATGTTGATAATGTTAATGCCATCTTGTTGATTTATTGTTATTATAAACAAATACAGTACTTATGTACCGTATGTTGAATGTATATATCCGTCTTGTGTCTTATATTTCCATTCCAACAATAAGTTACAGAAAAATATGGCATATTTTATAGATGGTTTGAATTGCGATTAATTACGATTAATTAATTTTTAAGCTGTAATTAACTCGATTAAAATTTTTAATCGTTTGACAGCCCTACTGAGAACATATTACTTAATGAGATGCACATGACAATGTTGTGGCATTAGCAGTGCATTGAGTGTGATATTTCAGTGCAAACTTGATTTGAAATTCAAACCGAAATGTACTCAGTCGGTGTGAAATGTGGGCCTGTTTAACTGAATACAAAGGGATTATGTTGTATGAAGGCTGACAAGTGGATAGACAGGTTAATTGCACTTTCTGTCATCCAGATGACACGCATTTCATCGTTCTCCCCGTCTCTAAACGTCAATAGAAGATAGATGTGCGATGATGTTACGGCTATGATACGTTGCCACGTATACCGTGATCCATCACCGTTTAATAGGGTATCTTGACAGTCTGTCCAGCCGACTTCATTATAATAAAAACATCTTCAAGACTACACAATGGACTGGAAACTCCCCCAAGTAAGAATCTATTACACAAATGGCAGTAATTGCGGTTTTCGAAGCATGCGAATGACATCCCCTGTAAATGTAACGACGTCCCCGTCGACGCCCGCTGCGTCTTGATTTGTTTTGGCACCTCATATTCCACCAGACAGAAAATAAATAGAGCAGGGCGTGTGTAGCCAGCAAAGGAAAGCAGGTTGTTCCAGGTTATTACACGACACAGAGGAAGATTATTTTAGACTATGTTTTGGATGGGACTGGCAAACTGGCTTGTTGGCAGCTTGCGTTTGGGGATGCTTATATATTTTTAATTCAGTATGCGCTTTTTGAGCTCACCTTTTCAAAAGGGCTGTCACAGTTTGACAGCAATAGTCTCCAATGAAGAAGCTCATGTGACTTACCATTCATTGGCCAATTGGGCAATTATATTACCGCAATTTCCCGAATATAACGCACACTTTTTTCCCCCAAAATCAACTTGTAAAATCATGGTGCGCATTATAAACAGGTACATGATTGGAGACAGAAATATATATATTATACATATATATAAACTAGGGCTGTCAAACGATTAAAATTGTTCATCGAGTTAATTACAGCTTAAAAATTGATTAATCGTAATTAATTGCAATTCGAACCATCTATAAAATATGCCATATTTTTCTGTAAATTATTGTTGGAATGGAAAGATAAGACACAAGATGGATATATACATTCAACATATGGTACATAAGTACTGTATTTGTTTATTATAACAATAAATCAACAAGATGGCATTAACATTATTAACATTCTGTTAAAGCGATCCATGGATAGAAAGACTTGTAGTTCTTAAAAGATAAATGTTAGTACAAGTTATAGAAATTTTATATTAAAACGCCTCTTGATGTTTTTTTGTTTTAATAAAATTTGTAAAATTTTCAATCAAAAAATAAACTAGTAGTCCGCCATTGTTGATATCAATAATTACTTACACAATGCTCATGGGTGCGGAAGCCGATAAAATCAGTCGCACCCAAGCGCCAGCAGAGGGCGGCAAAACTCCATAAAACATAACAAGTGAGCGTTTCACTGTACTGTCATTTAAATCTGTCTGAGCGGGGCATCTGCGTTAATTGCGCCAAATATTTTAACGTGATTAATTTTAAAAAATTAACGCCCGTACGCCTGTTAACGCGATAATTTTGACAGCCCTAATATATATATTATACATATATATAAACTAGGGCTGTCAAACAATTAAAATTCTTAATCGAGTTAATTACAACTTAAAAATTAATTAATTGTAATTAATCACAATTCAAACCATCTATAAAATATGCCATATTTTTCTGTAAATTATTGTTGGAATGGAAAAATAAGACACAAGATGGATATATACATTCAACATACGGTACATAAGTACTGTATTTGTTTATTGTAACAATAAATCAACAAGATGGCATTAACATTATTAACATTCTGTTCATGGGAAGTGGAACCATGACTTAAGCCCGCCATTGTTGATGTTAATAATTACACAAGGCTCATGGGTGCTTAAGCCCATAAAATCAGTCGCACCCAAGCGCCAGCAGAGAGCAGCAAAACTCCAAAAAACACAAGTAACAAGTTGGCATTGCATTGTGCTGTCATTTTAATCTGTTTGAGGGGGGCATGTGCGTTAATCGCGTCAAATATTGTAACGTGATTAATTTTAAAAAATTAATTACTACCCGTTAACGCGATCATTTTGACAGCCCTAAATAAACTTTTTTTTTTTTTTTTGACACGGCCACGTTGTGTTGAAGAAACGTATGCGGCGATCCGTTGCCAACCGTTACGGTACGTGACGTCATCATTTTGTTTTGGTAATACTTCACTCTGATCAGCCGAATGATTTCGTCTGTGTTAAATTCTGCTTTTTTTCACTCTTCATAAACCACAGAATTTAGTTTCTTGAACTCATTTGAGTCAACGTTTATTGCAGCTCCGCAACTCGGACCATAACAAACGTAACAACACAGACTTCCTGTGTGTGTCCGTCAACATATCTGTCCCTCTGGAAACTCAAACCCAAATAACAATAGTTCCTCTTGTTACTGTCGTGTCGACAGCGATGAGCTCTCTCGGATTTCCGACTTACGTTCTCACTTTCATTTTACCGTATCAATCCATGGAAGAAACATTTATTCATCATGATGAAACGAGCAAGTTATACAGCAGCCTTTAAAAGAAAAGCCACACCTGTTTTGTTTTCTCCTAGATTCTGGTAAGTTGGAGAAGTTGTCAAATCATATTATTACCATAAATATTGTCAGTTTATGGTAATGTTTTGAACTACCAATGTGCTCTGCTTGTGCTGTGTTTCACCAGTCAGTAAAATGACATTTCTGTATCTGTACACGAGCTCTGTTTTCTTGTATTCTTCTATTTATTGGTGCTAAAATTAGGGTGCGCGTTATAAACGGGTACAATAATTTTCCCTAGATTTTACAAGTAAATTTGGGGTGCGCATTATACACGGATGCGCCTTATATTCGGGAAATTACGGTAATAATCCAAAAGTAATATATACTGTATATTTGTACCGGTATATATATATATATATATATATATATATATATATATATATATATATATATATATATATTTTTTTTTTTTTTTTTTTTTATTAACGTTCAAATACAGTCACCTTGCACCAGTTTCAATGTAATCAGTCTGTTTTTTTACTGCCGGATAGGGCGGTAATATTGGATTTACGAACTCCGCCTAGCAACAGGTGACCAGATTAAAGGTTTAACCTTTTAATTAAATTTATTGATACGGGTTTGCATTCTAAAAATGTTTTGAATCAGTTTCAGTATAGAGAAAGTGCAAAAATTGGGGCTGTCAAACGATTAAAATTTTTAATCGAGTTAATTAAAACTTAAAAATGAATTAATCGCAATTAATCGCAATTCAAACCATCTATAAAATATGCCATATTTTTCTGTAAATTATATATATATTCTGTAAAATAAATTGTTGGAATGGAAAGATAAGACACAAGATGGATATATACATTCAACATACGGTACATAAGGACTGTAGTGGGTATTTCACTCTACTGTCATTTAAATCTGTCTATGCTGTCCTCACTCCGAAGCGTCTACTTTTTCCAAAGCTAGACAGCTAGTGAACGACGCCTTAATAATCAGACTTCTTCCTTTTTCATCTGATTTATTAATAAAATGGCCTCAAACCATTGTCCTCTTTAGACCGTCGTAAAACTACAAAAAAAAAGTACACAAGCATTGTATTAGCAACAACGTTAGCTTAGCACGCTGTACAGGTTCACAAAACATAAACAAAAAGTGTCTCATACAAAAAATATAACATTTCGCTTACTAACATAATATGTACATTATTTACAACAACCATACTTACGAACAAATCTTGTCCAAGGATCATATAAGCACAACATTACAACGTAGGCGTCAGCCCGAGATGTCGTGCAGCCATATTAAACTGGCAAGACCACAATAAACCATGTCGCAAAGCGACCACAAGAGTTCGCTGTTAGACAGCACAAAAAGCCTTGCTGTAAAACTTACCAAAAGGCAGAATACTGTCTTAGCGGGACATGTGCGTTAATTGCGTCAAATATTTTAACGTGATTAATTTAAAAAATTAATTACCGCGCGTTAACGCGATAATTTTGACAGCCCTAGCAAAAAATATATTCAAATAGTCATTATATTGCGTTTCAGCGTAAAAGTTGTTTTTAAACTATTCAAAATTTGTAGTTTTGTTCCGAGTACACTCCTCTCTGTAGTGTGTGAAATTTACAAGACAGATTTATATTAACTCTACAAGGCACTTTAAAAAGTGACTTACAACCTGCGCTAGTATGAGGGGGTTATACTGTAAAACTCAGACACAAAGCACGAAGATTTATTTCCAACTAAAGTACATAGCTTTGAATCATATTAATGAATATAAAATGTGGAGGGAAGGACATATCAGTTGTTATTCATTCAACATCAGATCTTCACTCACCGTTTTTGTCTGCCCGGCGGAAAATCTAGAAATGAGAGAGAAGACAATTAATCAAAATGGAGCAGGTACGTGTTATTAAACAACACTGACTCTTTTTTTAGTGTATTTTTAAAATGTATGTTGTCCTTGATTGTGAGTGTTTTGTTGTTGTTTTTTCAAGTTGACAGTGTCATTATAACCAAGGTCTGATCTGCTTCAGGCTTTAAAAGGAAAATGTCACTGACCTCGACACACAGCTGTGACTCATATCAAAAAGAAATGCTTTTGCTTTCAGTGACATAAGTACTCATTAAATCACATTTTTTATAGTTAGAAGTTCAGTGAATGGATAATAGAATGATGCATGGCAACATATCATTAGGGCTGTGACAAAAAAAAAAAAAAAATGTGATAAATCGCAATACTTTGTAGCCCAAAATGTTATCGATATCTTCCCATCAAAAATCTATACAGAATATCGTTTTAAAAATGTGTCACTTTTTAAAAAAATAAAAAATAAAAGAACCAATAGGTTTCTACTAGGGTTGTTCCGATCATGTTTTTTTGCTCCCGATCCGATCATTTTAGTTTGAGTATCTGCCGATCCCGATATTTCCCGATCCGATTGCTTTTTTTTGCTCCCGATTCAATTCCAATAATTCCCGATAATTTTTCCCGATCATATACATTTTGGCAATGCATTAAGACAAAAATGAATAGAACTGGGACGAATATATACATTCAACATACAGTACATAAGTACTGTATTTGTTTATTATGACAATAAATCCTCAAGATGGCATTTACATTATTAACATTCTTTCTGTGAGAGGGATCCACGGATAGAAAGACTTGGGACTTTGTATATTGTGACTAAATATTGCCATCTAGTGTATTTGTTGAGCTTTCAGTAAATTATACTAGTTGAAATAGTAGCAAGTACTACAATGATGCAATGTCTGCCAAAGTTACTTCGTCTTGTAATACTCAGTGTTTACTACGAGCTCTAACAGTCATGTGATAAGTAGGGCTGTCAAACGATTAAAATTTTTAATGGAGTTAATTACGGCTTAAAAATTAATTAATCGTAATTAATCGCAATTCAAACCATCTATAAGATATGCCATATTTTTCTGTAAATTATTGTTGGAATGGAAAGATAAGACAAGACGGATAAATACATTCAACATATGGTACATAAGAACTGCATTTGTTTATTATAACAATAAATCAACAAGATGGCATTAACATTATTAACATTCTGTTAAAGCAATCCATCGATAGGAAGACTTGTAGTTCTTAAAAGATAAATGTTAGTACAAGTTATAGAAATTTTAAATTAAAACCCCTCTTGATGTTTTATTAAAATTTGTCAAATTTTTGATCAAAAAATAAACTAGTAGCTCGCCATTGTTGATGTCAATAATTACACCATGCTCACTCATTTTACTGAAACCCATAAAATTATTTGGACCCAAGCGCCAGCAGAGGGCGCCAAACACCAAAAAACAAGTAACAAGCGGACATCACACTGCTGTCATTTTAATCTGTTTGAGCGGGACATGTGCGTTAATTGCGTCAAATATTTTAACTAGGGCTGTCAAAATTATCGCGTTAACGCGCGTTAATTTTTTAAATTAATCACGTTAAAATATTTGACGCAATTAACACACAAATGCCCTGCTCAAACAGATTAAAATGACAGCACAGTGAAATGTGTAGTTGTGTTTTTCGGAGTTTTGGCTCCCTCTGCTGGCGCTTGGGTGCGACTGATTTTATAGGCTTCATTACTCATGAGCATTGTGTAAGTAATTATTGACATCAACAATGGCGGGCTACTAGTTTATTTTTTGATTGAAAATTTTCCAAATTTTATTACAACGAAAACATGAAGAGGGGTTTTAATATAAAATTTCTATAACTTGTACTAACATTTATCCTTTAAGAACTACAAGTCTTTCTATCCATGGGTCGCTTTAACAGAATGTTAATAATGGTAATGCCATCTTGTTGATTTATTGTAATAATAAAGAAATACAGTACTTATGTACCGCATGTTGAATGGATATATCCATGTTGTGTCTTATCTTTCCATTCCAACAATAATTTACAGAAAAATATGGCATATTTTATAGATGGTTTGAATTGCGATTAATTGCGATTAATTAATTTTTAAGCTGTAATTAACTCGATTAAATTTTTTAATTGTTTGACACCCCGAATTTTAACGTGATTCATTTTTTAAAAAATTAATTACCGCCCGTTAATGCGATAATTTTGACAGCCCTAGTGATAACGTCTGTAGAGTGAGCTGGAACCTAACAAACTAGTTACACTTAAGCGCCACTAGGAGGCGAACAGAAAAAGAAGACACAGAATTTTTGCAAGCTGTCAGGAACATTAGGTAACTATTAACATGTGATACTGTTTTCATTTTCTGTTTTAACAATGTCAAGGTTGGCCTGCATTTCTCTCTACACTCGCCAAAGTGCTTCGTTGCAGCTTTGCTCGGAAACCAGATGATAGAAAATCAACCTCTGCTCTCCTTTGGAGACCGCATAGTGCCGCATATCTATCTTTTTTTTCCCTTTTCTCAGTGACTGAGAGGAGAAAGCACATTCTGATGTGCTCAACGTGTGTCAGAGGCGGGTAATGCGGCGTTTTACAGCAGGATGCGAAAAGGTCAGCGCCGCGTCCCAGAGTGCTGCATGCCCTCTCGGATCACGCCGGCAGATGTCAACTCAGCGGGCGCAGTCGGCTTCTTGTTTCGTATTCAGAGATGCTGATAGTGCGGGTATGTTGGACGCTTAAAGACTTTTATCAGGTGAATATTGCGTAAATTCAATTTCAACGGACATTAGTGAGAACCCTCACTTCACTATTAACAAATTTGTCTACAGATTTAAGATGTGATAAGATGACGACAGCTTATGATCTTACCGAGGGTCTTTACTAGGGTTGAGAATCTCTGTGTACCTCACGATGCGATACGATTTGCGATACAATCTCATGATATGGCGTTATACAATTATCGATACATGGGTCAAGAAATCATTGAATGATATTCTACAAAACAGCTACCATATTTTTCGGACTATAAGTCGCACCTGAGTATAAGTCGCACCAGCCATAAAATGCCCCAACAAAGAGGAAAAAAACATACAGTGGGGCAAATAAGTATTTAGTCAACCACTAATTGTGCAAGTTCTCCCACTTGAAAATATTAGAGAGGCCTGTAATTGTCAACATGGGTAAACCTCAACCATGAGAGCCAGAATGTGGAAAAAAAAAACAGAAAATCACATTGTTTGATTTTTTAAGAATTTATTCCCAAAATAGCGTGGAAAATAAGTATTTGGTCTATACCAAAAGTTCATCTCAATACTGTGTTATGTACCCTTTGTTGGCAATAACGGAGGCCAAACATTTTTTGTAACTCTTCACAAGTTTTTACCCACTGTTGCTGGTATTTTGGTCCATTCCTCCATGCAGATCTCCTCTAGAGCAGTGATGTTTTGGGGCTGCCGTTGGGCAACACGGACTTTCAACTCCCTCCTCACCCCGTGGCGTCAAAATGATAACAAGAACGGGGAGCAAAAATCCCAGACCACACAGGGGGAACCTAGTGAATGACCTACAGAGAGCTGGGACCACAGTAACAAAGGCTATCAGTATCAGTATTACTATCAGTAACGCAATGCGCTGCCAGGGACTCAAATCCTGCACTGCCAGACGTGTCCCCCTGCTGAAGCCAGTACACGTCCGGGCCCGTCTGCGGTTCGCTAGAGAGCATTTGGATGATCCAGAACAGGACTGGGGGAATGTTTTATGGTCAGATGAAACCAAAATAGAACTTTTTGGTAGAAACACAGGTTCTCGTGTTTGGAGGAGAAAGAATACTGAATTGCATCCGAAGAACACCATACCCACTGTGAAGCATGGGGGTGGAAACATCATGCTTTGGGGCTGTTTTTCTGCAAAGGGACCAGGACGACTGGTTTGTGTAAAGGAAAGAATGAATGGGGCCATGTATCGAGAGATTTTGAGTGAAAATCTCCTTCCATCAGCAAGGGCATTGAAGATGAGACGTGGCTGGGTCTTTCAGAATGACAATGATCCCATACACACAGCCAGGGCAACAAAGGAGTGGCTTCGTAAGAAGCATTTCAAGGTCCTGAAGTGGCCTAGCCAGTCTCCAGATCTCAACCCCATAGAAAATCTGTGGAGGGAGTTGAAAGTCCGTGTTGCCCAACGACAGCCCCAAAACATCACTGCTCTAGAGGAGATCTGCATGGAGAAATTGGCCAAAATACCAGCAATAATGTGTGAAAAGCTTGTGAAGAGTTACAGAAAACGTTTGACCTCCGTTATTGCCAACAAAGGCTACATAAAAAAATATTGAGATGAACTTTTGGTATTGACCAAATACTTATTTTCCACCATGATTTGCAAATAAATCCTTTAAAAATCAAACAAAGTGATTTTCTGTTTTTTTTCCCACATTCTGTCTCTCATGGTTGAGGTTTACCCATGTTGACCATTACAGGCCTCTCTAAAATTTTCAAGTGGGAGAACTTGCAAAATTAGTGGTTGAGAAAATACTTATTTGCCCTACTGTACTGTCCTAAACAGGAGGCTACGGCTCGGTCCTGGCTATACAGCGAGCTAAACTCCCAAATGACGATGCTGGACGTCCGTACAATTTGCTGACTTTATTTTTGCTTTCATTATGACACCATCATTTGAAGAGTGAAACTAAAAATAGAAATAATACAAATCAATTTCGTCCACGATACCAAACAGGTTCGCATCAATGTAAATAAATGATAATTAGCTACTATCACACAAACAGTTAGCATGCGTTCGCTAGCATTAGCACATCGTTCAAACAACCACACAACTGGCTCTAAGTGTCCGATCGTGGGTGGAAAACAAACAACAACAACAAAGATGATGCACACAGGCCTTGCCTCTGTAGAGATATTTTACAAGCATAAACAATGAACGTAGGTTCACAGCCGTGTTTCTCTCTCGCTAACTCGCCCACTCACTCAGAACTGCGTAGCTGTCCGTCTTCTGGTCTGTGAGCGCTCTTCTTCATGTAAACGAGTGCGAGTGCGCCCCCACTTGGGCGTAAAAGCGCCATAAATTAAAAGCATGCATTTCAATATAAAAAAGTCAATAATACAATTTAACACACATTGCCAAAGGCAGAACGCTAACGTGGCTATGAAGAGTTATTCAGATAACTATAGCATAAAGAACATGCTAACAAGTTTACCAAACCATCAGTGTAACTCCAAAACACCAAAATAACATGTGAAATAATATCATAATGGGTTAATAATTTCACACATAAGTTGCTCTTGAGTATAAGTCACACCCCCAGCCAAACTATGAAAAAAAACCTGCAATTTATAGTCCGAAAAATACGGTAATAAATAGGAAAACAAGATGATTTTATCACTAGTATACGTCCATGACGTCGATGGTGATCAATGGCGACCAATGATTTTAATTTTAGTGTATTTCAGGTTGAGATGTGACCGGACATTCGTCGGCGAAAACTGTCGGCCGAAAACAGCCAAATTTGCATTTTCGGTTTTCGGTTAAAAGGCAGAAAGTTTACACCAGAAAAGTGTGAAGAATCTTAGTCCTCTTGTGATGACGTAATCAAAACACAGTGTACATTTCAAGTTTTCTACGCTGAGCTACTGTGGAAGCCTTGAGCACATTTTGGCGCCATTTTTTTCGTTCATTTAAATACAGGTAGTTCCCGGGTTACGACGTACTCGATTTATACGATTTTGACTTCACGACACAAGAGTCTCGTCTGCCATTCGTCTCCGTGTATTAATATGACGTGTTGTGTCCTCAGTAAACGTGAAGTTGTTCAGTTTCACAGGCAGCACACAAGGCAATTGTGCTTTTTGAAGCTTTTTAGTTCCTTCACTTTTGACCATTTTTAAAGCTGTAATCCACTTGTGTACACAAACGACATGCATTTTAACAATAAAACACTTGACACAAAATAATTGGTGTTCAAACATCCATCTACAGTGGGGCAAATAAGTATTTAGTCAACCACTAATTGTGCAAGTTCTCCCACTTGAAAATATTAAAGAGGCCTGTAATTGTCAACATGGGTAAACCTCAACCATCAGGAGACAGAATGTGGGGAAAAAAAACAGAAAATCAAATTGTTTGATTTTTAAAGAATATATTTGCAAATCATGGTGGAAAATAAGTATTTGGTCAATACCAAAAGTTCATCTCAATACTTTGTTATGTACGCTTTGTTGGCAATAACGGAGGTCAAACGTTTTCTGTAACTCTTCACAAGCTTTTCACACATTGTTGCTGGTATTTTGGCCCATTTCTCCATGCAGATCTCCTCTAGAGCAGTGATGTTTTGGGGCTGTCATTGGGCAACACGGACTTTCAACTCCCTCCACAGATTTTCTATGGGGTTGAGATCTGGAGACTAGCTAGGCCACTCCAGGACCTTGAAATGCGTCTTACGTAGCAACTCCTTTGTTGCCCTGGCTGTGTGTTTGGGATCATTATCATGCTGAAAGACCCAGCCACGTCTCATCTTCAATGCCCTTGCTGATGGAAGGAGATTTTCACTCAAAATCTCTCGATACATGGCCCCCTTCATTCTTTCCTTTACATACATCAGACGTCCAGGTCCCTATGCAGAAAAACAGCCCCAAAGCATGATGTTTCCACCCCCATGCTTCATAGAGGGTATGGTGTTCTTCCAATGCAATTCAGTATTCTTTCTCCTCCAAACACGAGAACCTGTGTTTCCACCAAAAAGTTCTATTTTGGTTTCATCTGACCATAACACATTCTCCCAGTCCTCTTCTGGATCATCCAAATGCTCTCTAGTGAACCGCAGACGGGCCTGGACGTGTACTTTCTTCAGCAGGGGGACATGTCTGGCAGTGCAGGGTTTGAGTCCCTGGCGACGCTGGTCCCAGCTCTCTGTAGGTCATTCACTAGGTCCCCCCGTGTGGTTCTGGGATTTTTGCTCACCGTTCTTGTTATCATTTTGACGCCACGGGGTGAGATCTTGCATGGAGCCCCAGATCGAGGGAGATTATCAGTGGTCTTGCATGTCTTCCATTTTCTAATAATTGCTCCCACAGTTGATTTCTTCACACCAAGCGTTTTACCTATTGCAGATTCAATCTTCCCAGCCTGCAGGTCTACAATTTTGTCTCTGGTGTCCTTCGACAGCTCTTTGGTCTTGGCCATAGTGGAGTTTGAGTGTGACTGACTGAGCTTGTGGACAGGTGTCTTATACCGATAATGAGTTAAAACAGGTGGCATTAATACAGGTAATGAGTGGAGCCTCGTTAGGAGAAGTTTGCGCATGCTGAAAAGCATGCGCATCTTTCGTGGCACGACTGACCCACTTAGAGTGTTTGTTGCCAAAAAGCTCAATCTTGGTCTCATCTGACCAAAGCACACGGTCCCAGTTGAAGCCCCAATACCGCTTGGCGAACTCCAGACGTTTGCGTTTATGATTGTGAGTGAGGAAAGGTTTTCTCCGTGCATGCCACCCAAACAGCTTGATGGCGTGTAGACAGCACCTCATACCCACTGTGAAGTATGGGGGTGGGTCAGTGATGCTGTGGGGCTGTTTCGCTTCCAAAGGCCCTGGGAACCTTGTTAGGGTGCATGGCATCATGAATGCTTTGAAATACCAGGACATTTTAAATCAAAATCTGTTCCTCTCTGCCCGAAAGCTGAAGATGGGTCGTCACTGGGTCTTTCAGCAAGACAATGACCATAAACATATGGCCAAATCTACACAGAAAAGGTTCACCAGACACAAAATCAAGCTTGTGAAACATTATAGGAGAAGATTAGGTGCTGTTTTGTCAGCAAAAGGGGGTTGTACAAAGTATTAACACCAGGGCTGCTAATAATTGTGACACACATTATTTGATGTCAAATAATTATTTCTTTATGTGGGATTTTTTTCCCCACTGAATAAATGCACTTGTATTGAAGGTTGGAATTTTTCTCTTTTTTTCCATTAAGGTCCCATATTATTTGAATTATAAAAAAATATTAGAAGCTAAAAAACATCTCAACCAGGGGTGCCAATAATTATGAAGGGCACTGTATATATCCGTCTTGTGTCTTATCTTTCCATTCCAACAATAATTTACAGAAAAATATGGCATATTTTATAGATGGTTTGAATTGCGATTAATTATGATTAATTAATTTTTACGCTGTGATTAACTCGATTAAAATTTTTAATCATTTGACAGCCCCAGTAATTTAACAGTTGGACAAGAGAGAGACAAAACATTAGAAACATCTCCCTTGTGCATTTCCAAACAAACACACACACACACACAAACAAAATCATAAACCGATCAATACCTCCCTCAGACTGAGTGAGTGAGTGACACTCACTCACTCACTCACTCACTCACTCACTCACTCACTCACTCACTCACTCACTCACTCACTCACTCACTCACTCACTCACTCACTCACTCACTCACTCACTCACTCACTAGTGCCACATACACACACACACAACTAATATTTAACCCTGTAATTTCAAAACTGTGCATTATAGTCTCTATGTGCAAGAACCACTAAATACACACACACACCCACATAATACAATCATATGTGAAGAAACAAACTGAACACACAATAAAATTAAATAAATCTCAAATATACACACTTGGACCGCACGACAGTGTCTGCGCACACAAAAACTGTCCACCCCCTTTTTGTCACTGCACAAAAGCAACACGTATTTCACCACTGAACCTCGAAACGACAATAAAAAAGTAACAATTGTGATGGATGCTGCACTCACATCATGAAGGATGCTGAGCCCTCGTCCGTTGCCAAGCTGCTGCTGCTGTTGTTGTTGCTGCTGCTGCTGCTGTTGTTGTTGAGCCCAAACATGCTTGCGCTTAGCTGACTGAAGACACATGGTGATCATCTCCGTGCAAGCCAACATGTTTTCCACTCTAAATGAAGAATCAGATCTGAATCGGGAGGCTGTGGATGCCGGAGACGCGCTGGGAGGTTTTGTGTCAGGTGAGCAGGTGAGAAGGAACTTTTAAGGACTAGCGACCTCTGCTGGAGACGCTGCGATTGGCTAGTTTGAGTCGGGAGTAACTGCCTTGCATTTTAAGTGGATAATATATTTGTTTTATCACTATAATCAGGGGTGAAAGTGGTTAGAATTTCTTGCCTTTTTTTTAAATAAATAAAAAAACATATATTTAAATATTTTGTATTTATAATAATATATTTATAATAAGCTATATTATATAAATTGGTGAAAGTGGTTAGAATTTCTTGCCGGAACTCCCCGACGTGAAGGTTGCCACGGAGCCAGCAATTTTATTTATTAATTTTTAATAAATAAAAAAACATATTTAAATATGTTATATTTATAATAATATATTTATAATAAGCTATATTATGTATATAGGTGAAAGTGGTTAGAATTTCTTGCCGGAACTCCCCGACGTGAAGGTCACCACGGAGCCAGCAATTTTATTTATTAATTTTTTAATAAATAAAACAAAAATATTTAAATATTTTATATTTATAATAATATATTTATAATAAGCTATATTATATATATTTATAATGAATTATTTTATATTAAAGTTTATAGATAAAAAAATTAATGGGGGGGGGTCAAAATTACTGAAAATGCAAAGAAAACCGTTTTGGTCAGTTATTTCTATAATACATAAAAACTGATTTTCATTCAAAATTGTATTTTTTCAATGATTTGCAAAAATAAAAGTTAACAAAAACAGCAATAACCCCAACCTCCATCTCCTAATTTTTATCTTCCCTCATTTCCTCACATACTAAGTGCCAAATTTTAACTACTTAAGAACATAAGATGTATATTAAAATTGAAAAGTTAATGTAAACATTTACTTTTGTGTGATTTTTTTTTATTAATAAAGAAATAAGTAACATAAATTCATAAAAATAAGTACAAATGACTTATATTATGCAGAGTGAAATGGAATATATTTTGAAGATCGCGCAAACATTGACTTTTTTAAATCATAAGTAAATGAATAAGTAGCCTAATATAAAAAAAGTCCAAAGTGCACATTGACAGTTAAAATGATATGAACCTCCGGAAATGTGGAAACTGATTACGCTACAAAAGCCCTTTATTATGCTTGTTGTTAACACTTGTGTATGTAAATCGGATGTTGGTAGATTGCTTTCTTCTTGGAGATAAAATGCATGTATGGCAGCTTCGTACTTTTTTTTTTACATAGCGCTTTGACAGTTGCCTTCATATTTTCGGAATCAAAGCACCGTATACCGGAACTGCGTTCCGGCCCTGAATCTTATACCAGAACTGCGTTCCTGACCGTTCTGGCCCACTTTCACCCCTGACTATAATTACCATCATATAATATTTATATTAAGACAAATCTACAAATAAATAGTCTGTTTGTGAGCTGCAATGCCTTTATGACAATAAAACCTGAGTTAAATTCATTTAACTGGGTTTGAACCCAAGGGCGTAGGTTTGGTCTCAACTAGGGCTGTTCCGATCATGTTTTTTTGCTCCCGATCCGATCCCGATCGTTTTAGTTTGAGTATCTGGCATCTGCCGATCCCGATATTTCCCGATCCGATTGCTTTTTTTTGCTCCCCATTCAATTCCAATCATTCCAGATAATTTTTCCCGATCATATACATTTTGGCAATGCATTAAGAAAAAAATGAATACAACTCGGACGAATATATACATTCAACATACAGTACATAAGTACTGTATTTGTTTATTATGACAATAAATCCTCAAGATGGCATTTACATTATTAACATTCTTCCTGTGAGAGGGATCCACGGATAGAAAGACTTGTGACTTTGTATATTGTGACTAAATATTGCCATCTAGTGTATTTGTTGAGCTTTCAGTAAATGATACTGCAGCCATTCAACCCAAATGCATGATGGGAAGTGGAACCATGACTGTGTGTAGTGCTATCAATTGATATATCTTCTCTGCGTTGGGAAATAACATAGGGTATTAAGAAAAGATCAATTGCTACCTTGCTTCCCCACATTGCTTCCCATGATATTTCTAATCGTAGGGAGGGGGATTGTAAGGCTTTAGCCTATTAAAAAAAGGCTCCAAAGTCTGCCAAAATTCACTCTACCCATTTTATACTGCATTTAATCTCTCTAAATGGGTAAAACGGCGCCATTACAGATTGAGCGCGACAATGCGTGAGTGGGTCGTGCAATGCATGCATTAATTGCGTCAGATATTTAACGTGATACATTTAAAAGAATTTAATTACCGCCGTTATCGGGATAAATTTGATAACCCTACCTTAAGCCTAAACTAAAGACTCTGGATGAGTGTAACATATTATGTCTGTAACGTTAAATACAATTAGAAAACATTTTAATTAAAATAGATATATATATATTAAAAAAAGGCATGGCCGATAATTTTTTGCCAATTCCGATACTTTGAAAATGACGTGATCGGACATCTCTAGTCTCAACACTGGTAGGGACGCTATAACAACATAACCTGCATATATACTTTTTGCTTGGATTGGGACATTAATAAGACCAAACAGATTGGGTGAATGGTTGTCAGGGCTGCATTTCTCACAAATATGCTGATGTGTTGCCTACGTAAAAATGAAAAAAGTTAAAATTAGGGCTGTCAAACGATTAAAAAATTTAATCGAGTTAATTACAGCTTAAAAATTAATTAATCGTAATTAATCGCAATTCAAACCATCTATAAAATATGCCATATTTTTGTGTAAATTATTGTTGGAATGGAAAGATAAGACACAAGACGGATATATACATTCAATATACGGTACATAAGTAATGCATTTGTTTATTATAACAATAAATCAACAAGATGGCATTAACATTATTAACAATCTGTTAAAGCCATCCATGGATAGAAAGACTTGTAGTTCTTAAAAGATAAATATTAGTACAAGTTATAGAAATTTTATATTAAAACCCCTCCTAATGATTTCGTTTTATTAAAATTTGTCAAATTTTCAATCAAAAAATAAACTAGTAGCTCGCCATTGTTGATGTCAATAATTACACCATGCTCGATCATGGTACGAACCCATAAAATCAGTTGGACCCAAGCACCAGCAGAGGGAGCCAAACACCCAAAAACAAGTAACAAGCGGACAATTACACTGTGCTGTCATTTTAGTCTGTTTGAGCGGGGCATGTGCGTTAATTGCGTCAAATATTTTAACGTGATTAATTTTAAAAATTAATTACCGCCCGTTAACACGAGAATTTTGACAGCCGTAGTTAAAATGGTCATTTTCAAAGGAGAAGATGGGGAGGGAAATCCCCCTTCATATTACAGAAGTGTCTGCTTAGACTTAAAATAACATTATTTTTAAATGAATGATGAAGAAAATAACTACCGTATTTTTCGGACTACAAGTCGCATCTGATTATAAGTCGCACCAGCCATAACATGCCTAACAAAGAGGGGTAAAAAAGACGTAAAGTTACCCGGGGTATAAGTCGTATTTTTCAGGGAAACTTACTTGATAAAATCCAACACATAAAACAGATATGTCATCTTGAAAGGTAATTTAAAATAAAAATACAATAGAGAACAACATGCTGAATAAGTGTACAGTATGATAATGTCATATGATGCATGAACAACGAAATGCGAACGTGACCGGTATGTTAACGTAACATAGCTATTAAGAGTTATTCGGATAACTATAGCATAAAGAACATGCTAACAAGTTTACCAAATTATCTGTGTCACTCCAAAACATCAAAATAACATGTGAAATGATATTATAATGTGTTAATAATTGCACACATAAGTCGCTCGAGAGTATAAGTCGCACCCCCAGCCAAACCATGGAAAAAACTGCGACTTATAGTTCAAAATTGTGGGAAATATATTTCAATTAATGAACAAATGCACTGTTGAATAAACGTTAACGAAAGAAAACACATACAGTACAGGTGGACACATCTCTAAACTGCTTCCTACTCGAGTTTTGCAGGTTAGCAAGTTCACACAGTTTAATGCTATGCTAACAGTGATGCAGGTCCGACTTTCAGTAGCAAAATTAGTGGCGTGTTCCCCACCTCCACAACATTGACGTCTACTTACAGTGGCTGCTGCTGCGGCTGGCCGAAAAAGAAAAATTCTAATATCCCTTATCTTTGAAGGGGGTGGAGGACCGGCACATTCAGCAATTGAAAAGGGGTAAATGTAAGTCTGAACATAATGAAAATACAGCAATTCACTAAATAATGGAAGGGTCAATTCTATTCTTACAATATATGGAAAGACATTATAAATGATCAATTATAATGATTATATAATTCAAAATAAGGTTGCTTAAAAGTTGGTGGGGACAACTTGAGCATCTGAAAAGTTGGTAGTGTTATGACCCTACCGTCTCTATGCAAACCTACGCCCTGGTTTGAACCCATTGAACCAAATTGCCTGGAAGTAAAATATGTTCTTTAGAATTTTAATCCTACTTTGAGGCGATACTTTAAACTGAGTTTTGTTTCCTGGTGTCGTCACATATTTTTGTTGGACGACTGTTCCATTGGAAAAACAGGTTTTACGCGCGCTGTGATAAAAACAACAATTCGGATTTTAAAATGTTACAAAGCCAAGGGCGTAGGTTTGCATAGGGATGGTAGGGACATAACAATACCAACTTTTTAGGATGTCATCTACTTTTAAGAAACCTGATTTGCGTTATATAATGATCTCAGTTATATAGGTAATTTAGATTATCTTCCCATATGTCGTAATGATAGAATTGACCTTCAGACATAGACCTCATAATATATTGACGGGGCGCTAGGCCGATTAATAGGGGGCCCATCTCCGTCAAAGAAGTGGAAACGAGTGGAAACACAGATAAAGAGCTTTTTATGTTAAACATTCTTGTGAATAAATGCTTAAATCCCTGAATTCCTTTTAGATATGGACATAAAACAGTCCCGAGTCTTTGTTAAAAGAGAAAAAAAACGGACAGGTGGCATTTATTTTATGAAAATACAGTGCCTTGCAAAAGTATTCGGCCCCCTTGAATCTTGCAACCTTTCGCCACATTTCAGGCTTCAAACGTAAAGATATGAAATTGAATTTTTTTGTCAAGAATCAACAACAAGTGGGACACAATCGTGAAGTGGAACAACATTTATTGGATAATTTAAACATTTTTAACAAATAAAAAACTGAAAAGTGGGGCGTGCAATATTATTCGGCCCCTTTACTTTCAGTACAGCAAACTCACTCCAGAAGTTCAGTGAGGATCTCTGAATGATCCAACGTTGTCCTAAATGACCGATGATGATAAATAGAATCCACCTGTGTGTAATCAAGTCTCCGTATAAATGCACCTGCTCTGTGATAGTCTCAGGGTTCTGTTTAAAGTGAAGAGAGCATTATGAAAACCAAGGAACACACCAGGCAGGTCCGAGATACTGTTGTGGAGAAGTTTAAAGCCGGATTTGGATACAAAAAGATTTCCCAAGCTTTAAACATCTCAAGGAGCACTGTGCAAGCCATCATATTGAAATGGAAGGAGCATCAGACCACTGCAAATCTACCAAGACCCGGCCGTCCTTCCAAACTTTCTTCTCAAACAAGGAGAAAACTGATCAGAGATGCAGCCAAGAGGCTCATGATCACTCTGGATGAACTGCAGAGATCTACAGCTGAGGTGGGAGAGTCCGTCCATAGGACAACAATCAGTCGTACACTGCACAAAGCTGGCCTTTATGGAAGAGTGGCAAGAAGAAAGGCATTTCTCAAAGATATCCATAAAAAGTCTCCTTTAAAGTTTGCCACAAGCCACCTGGGAGACACACCAAACATGTGGAAGAAGGTGCTCTGGTCAGATGAAACCAAAATTGAACTTTTTGGCCACAATGCAAAACGATATGTTTGGCATAAAAGCAACACAGCTCATCACCCTGAACACACCATCCCCACTGTCAAACATGGTGGTGGCAGCATCATGGTTTGGGCCTGCTTTTCTTCAGCAGGGACAGGGAAGATGCTTAAAATTGACGGGAAGATGGATGCAGCCAAATTCAGGAACATTCTGGAAGAAAACCTGTTGGTATCTGCACAAGACCTGGACGGAGATTTATCTTCCAACAGGACAATGATCCAAAACATAAAGCCAAATCTACAATGGAATGGTTCAAAAATAAACGTATCCAGGTGTTAGAATGGCCAAGTCAAAGTCCAGACCTGAATCCAATCGAGAATCTGTGGAAAGAGCTGAAGACTGCTGTTCACAAACACTCTCCATCCAACCTCACTGAGCTCGAGCTGTTTTGCAAGGAAGAATGGGCAAGAATGTCAGTCTCTCGATGTGCAAAACTGATAGAAACATACCCCAAGCGACTTGCAGCTGTAATTGGAGCAAAAGGTGGCGCAACAATGTATGAACGCAAGGGGGCCGAATAATATTGCACGCCCCACTTTTCAGTTTTTTATTTGTTAAAAAAGTTTAAATTATCCAATAAATGTTGTTCCACTTCACGATTGTGTCCCACTTGTTGTTGATTCTTGACAAAAAATTAAAATTTTATATCTTTATGTTTGAAGCCTGAAATGTGGCGAAAGGTTGCAAGATTCAAGGGGGCCGATTACTTTTGCAAGGCACTGTATGTCGAATGTGCTGCTAGTCTTTAAGTCACCGTGACCCCGCCTTATCACCACAAAGAGCTTTTTATGTTGAAAATTCTTGTGAATCAATCCCTGAATTCTTTATAGATATGGACATAAAACAGTCTCGATTCTTTGTTAGAACAGCAAAGAACCGGGCAGTTAGCATTTATTTTACGTAAATATGTAGAATGTGCTGCTAGTCTAAGTCACTGTGACGCCGCCTTATCTATGGGGCGCCGTTTGTAAAGCAGCACATGATAAAAATTACGACAACATTTTCTCACATTTAGCGCCACACAGTGTTTAAAATGTGGTGTAAAATCTTTAGAGTCACTTTTTTTTTTTTTTTTTTGCACATTTAAAACATTATTTAGCAACTTAATATTTTTTTAAATAAGAAGTTTTGGACCTGATTGTTTAAATCCAGAACTAAATATTTAATTGAAAACTTAAATTTATGTCCTGCATCCTAAATGTTAAATCTGGAAACGGTTGGAACTAGATATTTTGCTTAATATGCAAATTCACATGAATGGAGACTGGAAGTAACAAAATAAAAGGTGGGGCACACAAAATACGCTTTAAATAGTTTCTCCTTAATGTGTATTTTAGCTATATATTGTTATAATCACAATGACTCATGTCCAAGAGCCGAACGACTGCCACTGTTGAGTAGGTTTTATTCATTTTTAATCAACATAAACAGACAGTCTGAGTTGCTCCAGCTTTTATTTTGTTACTTCCGGTGTCCAGTCACGTGAATTTGCATATTAAGCTACCGTAATTTTCGCACTATAAGGCGCACCTGACTATAAGCCGCCACCCACCAAATGTGACACGAAAACGACATTTGTTCACAGATAAGCCACACCGCACTATAAGCCGCAGCTGTCCGAACTGTATTATGGGATATTTAAACCATAAGATATTAACCGATAACACTTTAATAGGCAGCGGCATCATACGACTGTCGGAAGACCAAATGAACCACCATGAAGCTTTGCAGCCAATTAGTTCAAAGCTTCATTGCTTTAAGAGGCTTCATTCGGCCATCACTGCTCCCTTGGGGGGACAGTCAACCTCTTCTGCCACCTGCTGTCAACACTGTTGCTGTCCAACATGCCTCCTAGCATGCATTGCAGCGTTACAGATGGAAATAAAATTTAAATTCACGTTCTGTGCTAATTATGTATTCAGTCTGTTTCAGTTGTTTCATTAATTGCCAGTGATGGTATTTGGTAACACTTTATTTGACAGTGGTGCCATAAGAGTGTCAGTAGACAATCATAATTATAACATGACACTGTCATGAGCATTAATGAAGGCTTATAACAGATGTCATTTAGTGTTATCCAACAAATTATCTCAATTTTGAATGGATGTAAAAGATCCAAGCTGGACATAAATGGAGTTAGTTACATAATTTGCCGGATGACACTTAATGACATCTGTCATAACCAGTCGGTAATGCCCATGATAGAGTCATGTCATAATTATGACGCCACTGTCAAATAAAGTGTTACCAAATACCATAACAAGCAGTTAATGAAAGAACTGGAACAGTAACTGAATAAATAATTAGCACAGAACATGAATTTTGGTAGCTTTTTACATCTGTAGCGCTGCAATGCATGCTAGGAGGCATGTGTTGCCTATTAACAAAAATAATTCAACAGATAAGCCTTACTGGACTATAAGCCGCAGGATTCAAAATGGAGGAAAAAAGTAGCGGCTTATAGTCCCAAAATTACGGTAAATATTTAGTTCCAACCGTTTCCAGATTTAACATTTAGGATATAAATTCATTATTAAAATTAAATATTTAGTTCTGGATTTAAACATTCAGGTCTAAAACTTCTTATTAAAAACAAAATATTTAAGTTGCTAAATTGCGTTGTAAATGTGCAAAAAAAAAAAAAGTGACTAAAAATTTTAAATCATTTTAAACACTGTGTGGCGCTAAATGTGAGAAAATGATGTCGCAATTTTTAGCATGTACTGCTTTACAAACGGCGCCCCATACTTATCACCACATAGAGCTTTTTCCGTTGAAAATTCTTGTGAATAAATGCTTAAATCCCTGAATTCTTTATAGATATGAACGTAAAACAGTGTCGATTCATGGTTAAAAGCAAAAAAACGGGCAGTTAGCATTTATTTTACGAAAATATGTCGAATGTGCTGCAAGTCTTTAATTCACTGTGGCACTGCCTTATAACCAGAATGAGCTATTTATGTAGAAAATTCTCGTGAATAAATGCTTAAATCCCTGAATTCTTTATAGATATGGACATAAAACAGTCCCGAGTCTTTGTTAAAAGAGAAAAAAAACGGGCAGTTAGCATTTATTTTACGTAAATATGTTGAATGTGGGCGGCACGGTGGCTGAGTGGTTAGCACGTCTGCCTCACAGTTCTGAGATCAAGGGTTCAATCCCGGGCTTCGGCCTTCCTGTGTGGAGTTTGCATGTTCTCCCCGTGCCTGCGTGGGTTTCCTCCGGGAACTCCGGTTTCCTCCCACATCCCAAAAACATGCATGGTAGGCTGATTGAACACTCTAAATTGTCCATAGGTGTGAGTGTGTGCGTGAATGGTTGTGTGTCTCCTTGTGCCCAGCGATTGGCTGGCAACCAGTTCGGGGTGTCCCCTGCCTACTGCCCGAAGTTAGCTGGGATAGGCTCAAGCACCTCCGCGACCCTCGTGAGGAATAAGCGGCATGGAAATTGAATGAATGAATGAATGTTGAATGTGCTGCTAGTCTTTAAGTCACTGTGACGCCGTCTGATCACTACAAAGAGCTTTTTACGTTGAAAATTCTTGAGAATAAATTCCCGAATTCTTTATAGATATGAACGTAAAACGGTCTCAATTCTTGGTTAAAAGCAAAAAAAAAAAAAAAAAAAAAAACAGGCAGTTTGCATTTATTTTACATTAATACTGCGAATTATGACGAATTATGATTTTCACGTTTCAAAATGCATGCATGGTACGAAAAATATACTCTAGAGGAGATCTGCATGGAGGAATGGGCCAAAATACCAGCAACAATTTGTGTGAAAAGCTTGAGAAGAGTTACAGAAAACATTTGGCCTCCGTTATTGCTAACAAAGGGTACAAAGTATTGAGATGAACTTTTGATTTGGAAGATCCAGAAGAGGACTGGGAGAATGTTTTATGGTCAGATGAAACCAAAATCAAACTTTTTGGTAGAAACACAGTTCTCGTGTTTGGAGGAGAAAGAATACTAAATTGCATCCGAAGAACACCATACCCACTGTGAAGCATGGGGGTGAAAACATCATGCTTTGGGGCTGTTTTTCTGCAAAAGGACCAGGACGACTGATCTATGTAAAGGAAAGAATGACTGGGGCCATGTATCGAGAGATTTTGAGTGAAAATTTCCTTCCATCAGCAAGGGTATTGAAGATGAGACGTGGCTGGGTCTTTCAGCATGACAATGATCCCAAACATACAGCCAGGGCAACAAAGGAGTGGCTTCGTAAGAAGCATTTCAAGGTCCTGGAGTGACCTAGCCAGTCTCCAGATCTCAACCCCATAGAAAATCTGCGGAGGGAGTTGAAAGTCCGTGTTGCCCAACGACAGCCCCAAAACATCACTGCTCTAGAGGAGATCTGCATGGAGGAATGGGCCAAAATATCAGCAACAATTTGTGTGAAAAGCTTGTGAAGAATTACTGAAAACATTTGGCCTCCGTTATTGCTAACAAAGGGTACATAACAAAGTATTGAGATGAACTTTTGGTATAGACCAAATACTTATTTTCCACCATGATTTGCAAATAAATTCTTTAAAAATCAAACAATGTGATTTTCTGTTTTTTTTTCCCACATTCTGTCTCTCATGGTTGAGGTTTACCCATGTTGACAATTACAGGCCTCTCTAATATTTTCAAGTGGGAGAACTTGCACAATTAGTGGTTGACTAAATACTTATTTGCCCCACTGTATGTCAAACAATGACCACGAATGGTGTCCATGGGAGGACTCCACGGAGGAAGCCACTGCTGTCTAAAAAAAACCATTGTTGCTCGTTTAATGTTCGCAAAAAGGCACTTGGACACTCCACAGAAGTTTTGGCAAGATATTTTGTAAACTGATGAAACCAAAGTTGAATTGATTGGGAGTAACACACAATGTCATGTGTGGAGGAAAAATGGAACAGCTCACCAAAATCAACACCTCATTCGCACCGTGAAGCGTGGTGGAGCGAGCATCATTATTTGGGGCGGTTTTCCTACCTCAATGCCTGGACAACTTGCAATTATTAATGGAAGAATGAATTCCAAAGTTCATCAGGATGATTTGCAGGAAAACCTGAGACCGTCTGTTGAAGCTAAAAAGAGGAAGGACGCTGCAACAAGACAGTGATCCAAAATACATAACTAAATGAACTTCAGAATGGTTTCAGAAGAACAAAATACACGTTCTGGAGTGGCCAAGTCAAAGTCCGGACTTGAACCCTATTGAGATGCTGTGGCATGACCTAAAGACAGTGATTCATGCCAAACAGCCCTGGAATTGGACTGAACTACTGCAGTTTTGTCGGGAAGAATGGGCCAAGATTAGTCCTGATCAATGTGCCAGACTGATCTACAGCTACAGGTAGCGTCTGGTTGAAGTTATTCCTGCCAAAAGGGGGGTGCCACAAAATATTAAATTTGCTGATCCATCCATCCATTATCTTCCGCTTAGTCCGGGGTCGGGTCGCGGGGGCAGCAGCTTTAGCAGGGAAGCCCAGACTTCCCTCTCCCCAGCCACTTCAGCCAGCTCCTCCGGCGGGATTCCAAGGCGTTCCCAGGCCAGCCGAGTGACATAATGTCTCCAGCGTGTCCTGGGTCGACCCCGGGGCCTCCTGCCGGTGGGACATGCCCGGAACACCTCTCCTGGGAGGCGTCCAGGAGGCATTCAAAATTTGATTGATTTATTTATTTACTAAATTTGATGGTTCACTTAGATATTTTTCCCTCTTCTGTCATTGTTTGCATACTATCATCATTAAAATATGAAAATCTATAAAAAAAAAATTGGGTGGTTTTACTTAGAACAGACACTAGTTTTTCATCTGTGTGATTTTGACAAAGATCAGATCACATTTGATGGTGATTTTATGCAGAAATGTGAGAAATTCCAAAAGGTTCAGATACTTTTTCATACGACTGTAGGTTAACAGGTAGTTCCATGCATAGGTGAAGTATTATCCTCCCCTCCCCATAAAAAAAACAACCGCTGCACAATTCCTTTAGGTATATGTAAGAAGGGGAATTCCCTCATTTTGAAAAATGACTTCTCTCATTAAAATACCTATTTTAACTTTTTTCATTTTTATGTAAGAGACACACCAGCATATTCGTGAGAAATGTAGCCCTGAAACCTGTTCACCCTGTTTGGTCTTATTTATGTCCCGTACCCAGCAAAAAATGTACATGCAGGTTATGCTGTTATCGCGTCCCTACCAATGTTGAGCTAAAGGTAACCTATGGTGTTGATTAAGCAGTGTTAAAACGGAATAAAAGTAGTCGTATTGACTTGTAGGCTATAATATTTTTAGAAGAATGAGCATATTGCAGCGTAAACTAGCTATCGTGAGTTTTATGAAACACAACCTTTGTACAACATGGCCATCTGCTGGACAAAAAAGACAGTATAATAACATTTTATTAAACCTGTTTTGCCTGACAAACTCACTTTAGCGGTAAATTAAAATATTAATCAATTTAATTTTGATTCAAGATACGAACATATCTGAATGCGGGAAAACTACGCTTTGTTGAAACTGAGAAAAAGTACTCGTAGCGTCCAATTTAGTCAATTAAATAACACAATAACACAATAAATAGCGCATTCAAGTTCAGCCAGTAGTGAGCCCAGAAAGTCTTGTTTTCTCATTAAATGTGACATCATTTTGGACAGTAAACACTAACTACTGAAATCACAGGCAAATTGATTTCGTCTGTTTTAAGACATGTTGTGGGCGTGTGCAATCTAATTTAATGCGCAGTCACGTTTCTCGTCCAAAAGTGAAACTATTTTTCATTTCATTTAGTTCTTGGTTTGCCACTCGTTGAAGACAACCGATTGGTTTAGTTCATCATTTTCTTGATGATTTTGATTCGTTTTTTTCCCTTGGTTTTTTTTTCCAACTATGCACTGAATAGGGATTTATTCAACTTTTTACCTGGAATTCTTTTTCCATGTTTTGTGCTACCTATTCTACGTTAAAACATGTCTGACCTAATGACATTGAATTCCACTTTAGAAGAAGGTAAGAAAAATGTTCTTTTATGAAATTGTCATGTTAAACTTCATCCTAGTTTTAATAACATTTACATTGGCACCTTTTCACAAATGACCCTAAGTAGTAAATAAGTAAATAATCTCCGTTTAGTCTTATATTCAAAGCTTATATGTAGAGATGTCCCGATCCCGATCGATCGGGTCCGATCACGTCATTTTCAAAGTATAGGAATCAGCAAAAAAATATCGGCCATGCCTTTTTTTAATATATATGTACATATATATATATATATATACAGGGTCCCCGCGGGTTATTAAAAGTATTAAAAAAAAGCATTGAATTTAGTTTTCCATGATTAAAGGTATTAAAAGTATTAAATTAGCTGTTGTAAGTCTGGAATTTTTTCACCGTTGTCTTAATTTTCAAGATCATCTCAGTGCAACCTAAATGATATCCTTGACGAAGTTTTTTATGTTTTATTATTATTTTAAATCCATAACGAAGATGACGCATAGAATTTTTACGATGCACTGCACTACAAATCGAAATGCAACTCGTGCGTGCCAAAACACCACAACCGGCAAAACGGAGAATCCATCCACTTCTGCATCGGGAATGCGTCTGTTTGTCGGTGGAACGAAAACCCTGCAGGCAGAAGTATTGTAGATTCTGAACACCAAAACAGACCACCATTCATATACTTCAAATGAGTCCATTGGTGATCTGTTTCGGCTATTACATCATTTTTGGTCGGCAATGGCTGTCACAATGTTGGTCATATTGCGTTTTGTTCCAGAGGGAGCGTTCCCGATGTCGTAACTGTGTTTTGTAACGAATTTTCAGTTGGCAGAAAAAAAAGCACATTTTCTTAATGTTTAGATAGTCTACATATTTTTATGATTATTATAAGTGCATTAACAGAATGAAATAACGCTGGAAAAGTTTGTTAAACATAATGTTGGTCAAATCGTGTTTTTTTCCGGAGGGAGCATTCCGGACTTCGTAACTGCAGCCAATTTAAGCTCATTAAGACTTTAAGATAGAGGTAGAATCGGGCCTAAAAAATCCAGCCCGACCCCAACTGGTCCGCGAGTATTAAAGCCCGACCAGCGTTTTGTGTGAGAACATTTGTGACGATGTCTGCATAAACCCTGTCTTTTGTAACGAATTCTCAGTTAGCAGGAAAAAAAAACCGCACATTTTCTTAATGTTTAAATAGACTACATATTTTTATGATCATTATAAATTTATGTACACAACGAAATAACGCTGGAAAAGTTTGTTAATTATAAATAAACAGATGCGGTTTTGCGGACTCGCAGAGGGGAAGATTTAAAAAGGGCGTATAGGCACGCTCTGGCTCTGCAATGACCATACAGCGCCTTCTTTTTTTCAATCCAAATTATTTATTTTATAACAAGTATTCCTTAGTTTATCATTCATACATCGTTAATATATAGTTATTTCAAAAAGTTAGCGAGAAAGAACCCTGGCCTGGTCCGACGTAATATTTGACATTTTAATTTTGGTCATGTTTTCATTTTAATTTAGCTGTTTCCAGCTTGCTATGTTTATAATTGCGATGTTTGTTTACCGCTTTTCCTCTTACTGCGAAGAGGGAGGAAGTTACATCGGCCGCCGCTATGATATTTAAGTCATCAGGCTTCTGCTGTGACCCAGGAATTTAACGCCTGCTTTTACGCACACTGCTTCCCATGTCAGTCGACACGGGAAATTGTTTTCACACACAACTGCTGCACGGTTGAGTCCAGCGATATTCCCGTTGTTTTGGAGTATGTGATAGGGGTTCAAGTTACATCCAGATACTTTAGGTTGCAGTTTATGGATCATGCGAAGGCAGTGGATCTGCTTAAACATTTTGGTTTGCCTTTCGAATGAATGTGAATTTCGCTGTTTTAACTCAAGAGTTAGCCATGTTTACTGGGGTCTTGGCAGGTGCACTAGCGGCTAGCCTGTTACGGAAGATGGCTGGTCTGAGTCCTGTCCTCCTCTTTTTGTCCATAATTATTGTGTGCGTGTGTGGGTTTAAAAAACATTCTGACAGACTTTATAATGTTACTTTAAATGTGTTTAAATTGTATCTTCAATATATGTGTAGTCTTTTGTCAAACACACTTAGTAATTGAGGTTAAATTTGATGTTCAGTGCTTTATTTATTTAATATGATTCAATATGATCTAAATAATGGGTGCAAGAAAAGTTAATTTTCAGTTGAAATGGCATTAAAAAAGGTCTTAAAAATCTTGAATTTAGATTTATAAATTCTGGGGGGACCCTGTATATATTTTTTAACGAAATCGTTTTCTAATTGTATTTAACTTACAGACAAAATATGTTACACTTATCCAGAGTCTTTAGTTTAGGCTTAAGGTAGGGTTATCAAATTTATCCCAATATCGGCGGTAATTAATTTTTTAAATCATATATATCGTTAAAATATCTAATGCAATTATACATGCGCTGCATGACCCACTCACGCAATGCCGCCCTCCATCTGTAATGGCGCCGTTTTGCCTATATAGAGAGCTAAAAGGCAGCGTAAAATGAGCAGAGTGAATTTTGGCAGCCTTTGGAGCCTTATTTTAATTGGCTAAAGCCTTACAATTCCTCCCCCTACGATTAGAAATATCATGGGAAACAATGTGGGGAAGCAAGGTAGCAACTGATCTTTTTCTTAACACCTTATGTTATATCCCATCGCAGAAAAGATATATGAATTGGTAGCACTACGCCCAGTCATGGTCCCACTTGTCATGGTTCCACTTCCCATCGTGCATTTGGGCATGGCCTTCAGTATCATTTACTGAAAGCTCAACAAATACACTAGATGGCAATATTTAGTCACAATATACAAAGTCACAAGTCTTTCTATCCGTGGATCCCTCTCACAGAAAGAATGTTAATAATGTAAATGCCATCTTGAGGATTTATTGTCATAATAAATAAATACAGTACTTATGTACTGCATGTTGTATATTCGTCCGAGTTTTATTCATTTTTTTCTTAATGCATTGCCAAAATGTACATGATCGGGAAAAATTATTGGGAATGATTGGAATTGAATCGGGAGCAAAAAAAAGCAATCGGATCGGGAAATATCCGGATCGGCAGATACTCAAACTAAAACGATCGGGATCGGATCGGGAGCAAAAAAAACATGATCGGAACAACCCTACTTATATGAATTGATGACGCACACATATACGAACAGTTTGCCCCGACTCTCTGCCATGTAAGCAATTTTGAAATATTGCTCATTTAGAGCACAGAAAGAAAACCACGCATTCTCAAGCTTATGCCCCGCCCCCATTTTATTTTTTTAATGACTGTTGTCAGGCTCGCCTATTCCCTAAAGGCCGCGTTCAAGCTAGGTGCGAACGCTAATGCACAGCTGCATCGCTAGCGTATAGCGCCCTGTCTCTCTCGCTCCTTGCTGACATATTTGCAGCACAAATTCCGATTTAGGGGACTTGACAGTTCAGACCGCAACCACATTCTGGAAAAATGTGGCCCAGATCGGATTTTAACCACATACGAAAGTGACCTAAATCGGATTTGAAATGGTCCACTTTTATGCAACCTGTCCCATTCAGACCATCAAGTTAATGCCTGACTCGTGTCGGAAAAACACGAAAAAATCAGATTTGTGCATTAAGACCTACGGTATGAACCTAGCCTAAGCTGCTTGGGATTTGTTAGGTGAGCATTATCATTATTAAAGCATTCAATGGGGCATCAAAATACAATCAGCCATAATATCCAAAGTCCACAACCGCATATATCAGTATTGGTTTGATATCGGTATTGGATTTTTGGAGTTGGACAACATCGAGCTATCAGTTAAAATGTCATTACCGGACAGCTCTACTTAGTCTAAGCGAATACAAAATTTGTCTACGTTACAACCAATATATTTTTTTTGCTTGCAGCGGAGGAGCTGGCGAAACGATTGAGTGAAGCGTTAAGTGTCGGAAATGAAGAGGAAGCGTCCACATTGAGTCGGAAGTTGTGCCGACTCTCTCTGCCGGTGTGCGTTAGCATCGAAAGAATGGGCTACACTCAGGACTCCATTAAGTAAGTCTGATACCACCAAGGCTGTGTGGTACTGGTCAATACTGTACCGATGCCACGTTTATATACATTTTATTGTGTTTATGTGTATTAGGGGTTTAAAGTGCATGTGACACGAAAAAGCATGTTTATTTCATAATACACAAGGTATTTTATGCTCCTGAATGATATGGACCACTGGGATGCGTGTGGAAGCAATCGCCATATTTATTTAGTTTTTTTAATCCCGCGCCATGAAAATGAGCGACTTCCGGCTTCGGTCTTGCATTGAGGAGGAGGGCGCTGTGACGTGTACGGGTGAAGGCGTCCTCTTCACTAAACAGCCCTACTGTTGTGTATGAGGACTAAGGATTCAGCTGATTTTGCGGATTAATACGTTCATTTTTCGCATCACGCCAGCTAAACGGCTGCAGAAAAATCTTGCTTTATGAGGGAGAGGCGTATGCGCCTTTTTGGAGTTTCAAAAGGTTCCCATTCACCGTGGATATTGGCTAAAACAAGCCCTACTACTGTAGGACCATTGGACTTACGAGGAAGTGAGTAAACATCTTGTTTTGTATTATGTCAAATACGAATACAGCGATTACAAAGTAAACACTACAAACTTTCTTTAAATAAAGGACTACTTACGTTTGATCATTGCTAGGCATATGAAAAGCTCCCCTCATGCACATTAGCAGCACGTTAGCTGCACAACAACTGCAGCCGCCCTCCTCCGGGGAACGAACTGTAAATTGCTCTCCGCCGGGCGGTTTGCCGATCCGCAAAGACAATCGACAACCCAGTCGTCATGTCAAATAATCCGGGCTAGTTATGTGTGATTTTCCGCTTCGAAGACTTTGAAACATCACTCGGTTCGGGTTAGCATGTCGGCCTGCTGTCACGCCTCTTGGTTTGTTTACATTCTCCGAAGCCAGGAAAGGGAAATGACATATGTCCGATTTAGATGTCATAAAATATCGTTCGAGAGGTGCGACAGTAAAGGTGAAGTCGACAGTTTTGACCATTATGGAGTAATTTTGCCATGTCGTCCTGAATAAGTGCACTTTTATTATTTCTATTCTATTTAGCACAAGACTGTTATTTGTCATGACCATGCCATTTATTTAGCAATTGGGGAAAATACTTGGATAAAAAGAATATCCTGTAAAAATATTGAAGAGACAGAAACAATGACATTTTGCAGCTCTCTTCGTCGCGTTTTCCTCGTTGTGAATAGTTCCCCCTCGACGGGCTGACTGGTCCTTCTCAAGCCATTTATTTAGCTATTGGGGAAAATTACTTGGGTAAAAAGAATATCCTGTAAAAATATTGGAGTAGAGAGACTGAAACAATGACATTTTGCGGCTCTCTTCGTCGCGTTTTCCTCGTACTGAATAATTCCCCCTCAATGGGCTGAATAGTAAAACCGATGAGTCCAGTCTCCCGCTGACGTCATCCACCTGTTGGGGACGCTAGAGCCCTATAATGGTAGGCGTGGCTAACCGGCAGATTAAAAGACTAATTTCTCGTCATCTGCGCTTTGCTAAATTGTTGTATATAGTCGAATCGTCTCAAAATATGATTCTAATTCACATAATAATGCTATTTAAGACTTTTTTTCTCCTGTCGTATGCTCTTTAACGGTATACACAAGTCACAGTACTCAATTTCCATATACCACACAGGAGGAGGTCTAGAGCAGTGTTTTTCAACCGGTGTTCCGTGAGAAATTATCCAATATCCCTTTTTTTTTTTTTTTTTTTTTTTTTAAAACGTCTTCAGGCGGAGTTGCAGTCGGAATGAAGCAGTAGGTAGAAGGTTTTGGTCATGTGCAGATGAGCGACGTATTACTCGTGGTGCGTTCAAGAACTGCTTGGATTTCTAGCCATCAGCCACCTTGCTGTCCGCGACAATGTGGACCCCAGCACGTCGACTGTACATCAGTTGATTAGACCAGTGTTTGTCAACCTTTTCTGTGTCACGGCACGTTTTTACATTGGAAAAAATCTCGCGGCACACCACAAACCAAAAATGTTCCAAAATTACTTTCTGTACAGTACAGTTGTGGTCAAAAGTTTACATACATTTGTGAAGAACATAATGTCATGGCTCTCTTGAGTTTCCAGTTATTTCTACAACTCTGATTTTTCTCCGATAGAGTGATTGGAACAGATATTTCTTTGTCACAAAAAACATTCATGAACTTTGGTTCTTTTATGACTTTATTATGGGTTAACAGAAAAAGTGATCAAATCTGCTGGGTCAAAAATATACATACAGCAACACGAATTAGCAATTTCTTGTGAGTGATTATTGACTTGAACAATCATTGACATGAACAAGTCAGGAAAGTCACTTGGAGCCATTTCAAAGCAGCTGCAGGTCCCAAGAGCAACAGTGCAAACAATTATTTGTAAGTATAAAGTGCATGGCACTGTTTTGCCACTGCCACGATCAGGAAGAAAACGCAAGCTATCACCTGCTGCTGAGAGCAAATTGGTCAGGAGGGTGAAGATTCAACCGAGAATCACCAAAAAGCAGATCTGCCAAGAATTAGAAGCTGCTGGAACACAGATGTCATTGTCCACAGTCAAGCGTGTTTTGCATCTCCATGGACTGAGAGGCTGCCGTGCAAGAAGGAAGCCCTTGCTCCAAAAGCGGCACCTTAAGGCTCGACTGAAGTTTTTTGCTGATTACATGGACAAAGATAAGACCTTCTGGAGGAAAGTTCTGTGGTCAGACGAAACAAAAATCGAGCTGTTTGGCCACAATGCCCAGCAATATGTTTGGAGGAGAAAAGGTGAGGCCTTTAACCCCAAGTACACCATGCCTACCGTCAAGCACGGTGGTGTTAGTATTATGCTGTGGGGCTGTTTTTTCTGCCAATGGAACTGGTGCTTTACAGAGAGTAAATGGGATAATGAAGAAGGAGGATTACCTTCAAATTCTTCAAGATAACCTAACGTCATCAGCTCGAAGCTTGGGTCTTGGGCGCAGTTGGGTGTTCCAACAGGACAATGACCCCAAACACACATCAAAAGTGGTAAAGGAATGGCTAAATCAGGCTAGAATTAAGGTTTTCGAATGGCCTTCCCAAAGTGACTGACTTAAACCCCATTGAGAACTTGTGGACAATGCTGAAGAAACAAGTCCATGTCAGAAAGCCATCAAATTTAACTGGACTGCACCAATTCTGTCAAGAGGAGTGGTCAAAGATTCAACCAGAAGCTTGTGGATGGCTACCAAAAGCGCCTAATTGAAGTGAAAATGACCAAATATTAGCGCTGCTGTATGTATATTTTTGACCCAGCTGATTTGATCACTTTTTTCTGTTCACCCATAATAAAGTCATAAAAGAACCAAACTTCATGAATGTTTTTTGGGACAAAGAAGTATCTGTTCCAATCACTCTATCAGAGAAAAATCAGAGTTGTAGAAATAACTGGAAACTGAAGAGAGCCATGACATTATGTTCTTCACAAGTGTATGTAAACTTTTGACCACAACTGTAAATTTAATTATGAAATCATTTCTCAATATTTATACTTACTATGTGTGAAACTCGCGTCTGTATGGATGAACTCAAAGCCGATATCCTTGCAGGAATCTTCGTTAACAGCTCTTAGTCTCTCTCTGTTTTTCTTTTTTTATAGCAGTTAGGCTGGAAAAGCTCAGAATTGTCAGACGGGGACTTGAGATTCTAAAGTTTAGAAATGTCTTTAATCGCAAGCATCTCACTGACAATGGCTTTGCAGGCAGGTAGTATTGCCTCTTTTTGGATTCAGCAACAAGTTTAGCAACAAGGTAAGTGGTTTTGAGGGCTTTTTCATTTACCTTTCTGGTGTTTCTCAAAAAAGTTTTTTCACAGAAGCCTTTTTTCTGTGTTTTCATGAAGGCGAACAAAATTGTCAATCGACTTGGTTTGAAACGAGAATGAATGCAACCGCTCTCGTCACATTCAAGAACTGCTCGGATTTTTAGCCATCAGCTACCTTGCTGTCCTCAACAATGTGTTGGAATAAAACACAGGGGGAAGATTGACGGTCTCAAATATGGATGAAATGGAAAGGACACTTCCGTGTATATTGACACTTGACTACTCTCATCAAATGATGTACAGTAGACGTGCTGGGGTCCACATTTTCGCGGACAGTAAGGTAGCTGATGGCTAAAAATCTGAGCAGTGAACGTCACACGACCAGTGCATTCCTCATTTGCGCACGACCGCAAGCTTCTACCTATTTCTCCTTTCCTACTGCAACTTGTAACACGTGATAAGTAGGATGCGTGCATAAAAGTAACAAAAAGGGGAGAAGCTTCCACTTATGCACATTTATTCACAAAAAAATAATAAATCCACCTCGACCACACACCTTGACCATAAAGCTCAATCTTGGTCTCATCTGACCAAAGCACACGGCCCCAGGCTTCAACTGGGACCGTGTGCTTTGGTCAGATGAGACCAAGATTGAGCTTTTTGGCAACAAATACTCTAAGTGGGTCTGGCGTGCCACGAAAGATGCGCATGCTGAAAAGCACCTCATACCCACTGTGAAGTATGGGGGTGGGTCAGTGAGGCTGTGGGGCTGTTTCGCTTCCAAAGGCCCTGGGAACCTTGTTAGGGTGCATGGCATCATGAATGCTTTGAAATACCAGGCATTTGAACTCAAAATCTGTTGCCCTCTGCCCGAAAGCTGAAGATTGGTCGTCACTGGGTCTTTCAGCAAGACATTGACCCTAAACATATGGCCAAATCTACACAGAAATGGTTCACCAGACACAAAATCAAGCTCCTCCCATGGCCATCTCAGTCCCCAGACCTTGTTTTGTTGGCAAATGGGGGTTGTACAAAGTATTAACACCAGTGGTCCTAATAATTGTGACACACATTATTTGATGTAAAATAATTATTTCTTTATGTGGGATTTTTTTCCCCACTGAACAAATGCACTTGTATTGAAGGTTGGATTTTTCTCTTTTTTTACATTAAGGTCCCATATTATTTGAATTTTAAAAAATTTACTAGAAGCTAAAAAAACACATCTTAACCAGGGGTGCCAATAATTATGGAGGGCACTGAATATGAGTCTCCATGAGCAGTGACATCAAAAAATTTAAAGTCATTCCATAATAAAATCCTGATTATTTTTTAAGTAAAAAAAACAAACTAAAATGGCTATAAAATTATCAGATTTTATGCTAGATGCACAAAAATCACCAAATGCAGAGACAATCACAGATATTTTCAGGCTCAATAGCAATATTTAACATACACAATTTTTTGCCAGAAATAGCAACTTAATGTTTTTTTTTGTTACAAAATCCAACATGGAGGCCGTCACAAAACAAAGAGCTTTTTAAGTTCAAAATTATTGTAAATAAATGGTTGAATCGCGCCATTTTTATAGATATCAACATAAAACAGTCTATATTCTTAGCTAAGAGCAAAAAACGGGCAGTTATCATTCATTTTACAGAAATATTTCAAGCCAAAGTTACAGTATTCTGTAATCCAATGTGGCGGCCATCACAAAACAGAGCTTTTTATATGAAAATAATTATACATAAATGCTTCAATAGCAGAATTTCTATAGATATGAACGTAAAACAGTCTAGATTCTTGGTTAAAGCAAAAAATGGGCCGTTATCGTTCATTTTTCGTAAATATTTCGAGCCAGTTACAATAATTTTATTCATTGATTTTTTCACGTTTTAAAGTACATACATGGTGTTACTTAATAATTACCTTGAGTCCTCGACCAAATCACTCTTGAGACACTCCTGTCTGCTTGTATCCAGTAAAACCTTTGTCCTGTTTCCACCTAAATCCGGCGTTAGAAAGGAGAGCGTTTGAGTTTATCACAGTGAAAGCCAACCCAACCTTCTGCCTGGGTCGGCCCCCTTCAGGCAGGCGTGGCGCAATGTCTGTGAGAGCTTTCTTGTCAACTGATGGTGGAGTCTATGGTCCCGTTGTCAGATAATTTTGAGCTTTTCAAGTCTACCAGCTGTAAAAAAAAAAAAAAAAAAATAACAGAGAGAGAGAGCTGTTGAAGAAGAGCTTTGTGTGTCTTTCTTCAATTCCTGCCAGGATATCTGCTTTGTGTTCATCTGAACAGTTTCACACAGAGTAAGTATAAATATTAAGAAATTATTTGATAATTAAACTTACTGTAGTGAAAGTAATTATGGAATATTCTTGGTTTGTGGTAAACCATGAGATTTTTTCCTATGTAAAAACGTGCCGTGACTCAGAAATGGTTGAAAAACACTGGTCTAGAGGACAAGCAAATGGAGGAGGTTTATGGATGTAGTCAAGGAAGTCATGAATGTAGTTGGTGTGAGAGCAGAGGATGCAGAGTCGGTCTAATCCATTTAAAGTGGGCTGGTTAGACGTAGTTAAGCTACGCTAGGCTGGTAATCAGTCTTTGGTGATTAAAAATTTACATTGTTTTCTAGGCTGTCTGTAGGTGTGGAGTACGCACAATCCGAAGACACAACACCATTGACAGTTGTAGTTTCGTGTGGAATGACAATCTCTCAACTCAAAGATGAGGTACAGTAAGTCCATGATGAGGTTAGGCTAAGGTTCAGCTTTTGCAATGTACAGTGGTTCAAAAATACTTTTAAGAAATGCGTCATCATACGATTTTTCTCACACCAGATTCACAAGAACTATGGCTTCTCTCAAGCAGTACAGCACTGGGTGATCGGGAAGCGCCTGGCACGTGACGATGAGACACTGTATAGTCATGGTATTCGCCGCCACGGCGACCAGGCTTTCCTGTTTATCCGGTTTCCTCAAGCTATGCATCCCAAGAGGCAGCAGCAGCACAACTTGCAGAATCGCCTTGAGGGCAAGTATAGCGGATGCAAACATGAACAAAATGAGGTGGACATAAGGCATGTTGGACAAAAATTGATAGCCATTTAAAAAGCTGAAGTTGGTTCTGGTGAAGATAGCAAAATGTCCGCTCATAGACTCCACCATCAGTTGACAAGACAGATTCCACAGACATTGCGCCACGCCTTCCCGTAGGGGGCTGACCTAGGCAGTATGTTGAGTTGGGTTTTACTGTGATAAAATCAAACACGCTGCGCTCTAACGCCGGATTTAGGTGGAAGTAGGACAAAGGTTTTACTGCATACAAGCAGGCAGGAGTGTCTCAAGAGTAGGGTTGTGACAAAATATCGAAACGGTGATATATCGTGATACTTTGTATCCGAAAAGGTTATTGATGTGCTCCTACCAAGAATCGAGATATTGTTTTAAAAAGGTGTCTGTGTTTTAAAAAAAAAAAAAAAAAAAAAAAAAGGGACCAACAAGTTGCTACCAAAATCTTCCACCATAATAGTGTCTCAGGTAACTCTAAGGCTGCCATTGACGCCCAATCCATTTAGACTGGGAACGTTCGTTCATTCGAAATAGGGCTGCAGCTATCAATTATTTTAGTAGTTGATTAATCGATGATCTATTTAGTTCGAATAATCGAGTAATCAGATAAGGAACATAAAAAATTAGAATACCTGAGTTGAGCCTCTAACGGTATAAAAAAATAAGGATCTAAGTACAACAAAATAAGACTTGGCTAACTTACATAGCAAAAGTCCGCTAGCTTAAATGCTATAAAATGCTAATGCTTTTTTTTTATTTTTAATTTTTTTTTACAATTCTCCTAACAAATGGCTCAGAAACATATTCCCACAAAAAAACGGCTAAATATACCTTTAAACTAAATTACGAATGCATTCAAAAAAATCATTAGCTCAAACAAAAACTGAGCTTATATTGGTCTTAACAGGGAGCAGATGGATTCAGCCATGTGAAATGAGATAGACTAGAGGGCCGTGTATCCACCCAAATCAATGAAAATAAATGCAAACACTTTCAAAACAAACCATTACAACGCCACTTTAATTAAACGAATACTCGAAGCAGCAAAATTTAATTTGAATCTTTTTTTTCTAATCGAATACTCGAGTTAACCGATTAATCGTCGCGGCACTAATTCGACACCAGAGCATTCGCAGCATTCTGTCTGTTTTTTCGGGGCATTTACAGGTCATTTCCTGTTGAGTTTGAGTCACTACCTAATCATTTGGGTGATTCCCAGGTCACTTCGTGTTCTGTAACTCAAAATAAACAGGAAGTGACCCATAAAATACCCCCAAATCAACAGGAAGTAACTGAAAATCAACAGGTATATGACCTTAAATGGCCCACAATGACCCCACTCCTACTCAAGAGCAGAAGTGGACCCGGTGGCCGAAAAGTGTCAATGCATGTAATTGACTTTGCTACAAATATACAAGTTGTAAAGCAATAAAACTGCAACAAAAATGAATGAAATGAACAAAAAAATGTATTTTTAGAATCGGTTAAAATTAGACTTCGAATAGATCATGTGACTAGCAACTTAGACGGTCATTTGCTTTGCATATAATTTTCACCAAAAAAAATAGGGGAGGGCAATTTTATTTTTCAAATGTTTTTTTTCTTTGAACTTTTTTTTTTTTAGATTAAATGATTTTGACACAAATGTCCTACCCGTAACATGGCCCAAACACAAAAAGGATTGCTTCGATCAAAGAAAACTTTTTCGATACAAAATTAAGTGTTCAAATGCAAACTTTTCAAGCTCAAATTTTTTTTCGCATTCAAAAACCTTTTCCTTGATTGAATTTTTTCCTTTTTTTGAAGCAATTTTTTTTCATCGGATAATAAAGACACATATCTACCTCCATATGGCTCCGCCAAGGGGATAAAATTTTTGACTGGGGTAACTACATTGGCACGACGCCGACGGGCCTACCATATTCAACGAATGACGAGCTTGGTGAAAAGTATTGCCTAAGCAGCCTGATTTAGAATTCCCCTCAAGAATGATGGGAAACAAAAAACGCTCAATGTCAACTTATTATTATAATTATTCTTGTAATTTAATTTTATTGCTGACACCGCGTTTCGGGGTCATCAACATGTTGTGCCCTCCCCTGCCCCAAAAGTCAAACTCCACTTAATGCTCAAGAGTGATTTGGTTGAGGATTCAAGGTAATTATTACATCAAATAGCACCATGCATGCACTTTGAAACGTTGTGAAAAAAAATTAATGGATAAAATTAGTGTAACATTGGCTTGAAAATGAACGTGAACTGCCCTTTTTTTGCTTTTAACCAAGAATCTAGACAGTTTTACCTTCATATCTAGAAATTCTGTGATTTAAGATTTTATTTACATGAATTTTCAATTTAAGCTCTTCATTTTCTGATGGCCGCCATGTTGGACTATACAATACCGTAACCTTTTCTTGCAATATTTATGTAAAATGAACAATAACTGCCCGTTTTTTGCCTTTAACCAAGAATCTAGACTGTTTTACCTTCATATCTATAGATATTTTTTGATTTAAGCATTTATTACAACAGTTTCAAAATGCTTTTTGGTTTGTGACGGCTGCTATGATGGATTACACAATACCTTAACTTTGGCTTGAAATATGTTAAACGAACAATAACTGCCTGTTTTGTGCGTTTAACGAAGAATCTAGACCGTTTTACGTTCATATCTATAGAAATTCTGCGATTTAAGCATTTATTTACAATAATTTTCAATTTAAAACGCTCTGTTTTGTGACAGCCACCACGTTGGATTACACAATACCGTAACTTTTGCTTGAAATATTTACGTAAAATGAACAATAACTTCATGCTTTTTGCTTTTAACCAAGAATCTAGACGGTGTTACGTACATATCTATGGAAATTTTGCAATTTAAGCATTTATTTACAAGAATTTTCAATTTAAAGCGCTCTTTGTTTTGTGATGGCCGCCACGTTGGATTACATAATACCATAACTTTTGCTTGAAATATGAACGTAAAATGAACAATAACGGCCCGTTTTTTGCTTTTAACCAAGAATTTAGACTGTTTTACGTTCATATCTATAGAAATTCTGCGATTTAAGCATTTATTTACAAGAACTTTCAATTTAAAATGCTCTGTTTTGTGACGGCCACCACACTGGATTACACAATACAGTAACTTTTGCTTGAAATATTTACATAAAATGAACGATAACTTCATGCTCCTTGCGTTTAACCAAGAATCTAGACGGTGTTTCGTTCATACCTATAGAAATTTTGCAATTTAAGCATTTATTTACAAGAATTTTCTATTTAAAGCGCTCTTTGTTTTGTGATGGCCAGCACGTTGGATTACATAATACCATAACTTTTGCTTGAAATATGAACGTAAAATGAACAATAACGGCCCGTTTTTTGCTTTTAACCAATAATCTAGATATATCTATAGAAATTCCGCGATTTAAGAATTAATTTACATGAATTTGCAACTTAAAACGCTCTGTCTTTGACAGGCGCCATGTTGGATTTTGTATCTACACAATAGCGGAATGCAACCGAAATAAGATGTGATTGTATATAGAAAAATGCAAAATTTTGCTCTGGTTGAGTAAAATTAAGATGAGTCTGCATGCTTTCCTCAAGTATAGTGTTTCTGATGTGATTTATTAGCTGTTGATGAAAAAAAAAAAAAAAAAAACAAGTTGCTATTTTGGGCAAAACTTATATGTTACATAATGCTATTGATCACGAAAATATAGTTGATTATCTCATTATTTGGCGATTTTTGTGCAGCTAGCGCAAAATTTGAGAATTTTATAGCCATTTTGTGTTTTGTTATACTTGCATAAAAAATAAAAATTAATCGGGATTTTATTAGGGAACGACTTTGAATTTTTTTTATGTCGCTGCTCATCGAGACTCATATACACCCATAGGCGGCTCTACTATTCAGGTGAAATAGGCGATCACCTTAGGCCCCCAACCAGTAGGGGGCCCACAATCAGCTGCCCTTGCCCCAACGAGCAATGGCTTGGGCCACCGGAGCCAGCAGCACCCCCAACTATTCGTCATATATAATTATGTCAGCATACTAAACAAACAAATAACAAAACAAAAAAGAAAGCCATTTAAATGCTGCATTTATATATTTATATAACCCCCCCCCCCCCCCATTCGTTAGCGTCACTTAGCTTTCCCCACATTTTTCACGCCACTAAGCTCGCTATTTTTACAGCTCACTTGCTACTTTGCACGTCGGCTATCGTTTATTTCGAACACATGAGCGAACGTGCTCGCAAAAGTGCAGTTAGGAAGACGTTGAGAACATGCCGCAAATGCCTCTTTTAACTTTCTTCTTCTTCACACCGAACATAAACTACACGACAGGCCACCCTGTGGCGAAACAATGCAGTACAGTTCCAATCAATCATACAATAACACTCAACAGCTGGTTAACAGCATTTGCTAAGGAAAAAAAAAAAATAATCTATTAGTGACACCACAAGCAATGACGAAGAATGTTTTTTACAGAGTGTAAAGCTTTCGGTTAGCGGTTTAGCAAACGTACCTCCGGTGAACATTTCAAAATAAAAGCACATCATGGATATCATATAAATAACGATTTCTGGAGTTAATCCCACATACTTCAGAATTAATATAATATGTAGAGTAAATACTACGGAATACAGATTCTATACTAAGAATAGCTTTCAAATGACACTCTTTGTGACAAATATGATTGGCAATGAATAATTATTATACTACTATTATATATAGTAGTATACTTTAATGATAATGGTAGAATTTTTTTTTCAGAATTGTTTTGAATTATGTTGGAAAGGCAAAGTCAGTGTTCTGAATCCGTTTACTTTCCATTCTTTTGCACTAGTAAATGCTATCAGCATTTAACCTAATTGTTTGATTTGTGATTAATTATTGTTATTTACATGATTATTTGTACTTTAATAAAGAATTTCAGTGTTCCAAAATAGCTTTGTGAATTAATAAGCGTCAACAAAAATTTAATTGCTAAATTAGTAAAAAAAAAAAAAAAGAAAATTACTAGATTAGACGACGAATCGTAAAACTAGTCGGCTGACTAATCAGGACCATGAAGAGGGCTCCTGGATATGTTCGCCTTAGGCCCTAAAATGTCCAAGTCCGCCACTGTATACACCAAAGGGAGGTGCCCGTTTTGGATTTAGGCCACTCGTGGGTTTGGTTTTGAAAATATTTGAATTTTAAGTTTTTGAAAACAGGCCCTCTACGAATCGGTCCCGTGTCCCGTCAACCGATAGTGAAGTCTATGGTCCACTGAATATAGCTTTGTTGCTTCTGAGTTCCAATCCAATGCCCTTCCGATATTTTCTCTGAATTTAGTTGAATTTATGCTCAAGGAGTTCAGAGTTATAACCAGGCATTTCTTGGCATTGCTTTTCAAAAACTAATCTTGTTTGGAGAAACTTGTTCCAGGCAGACATGTGATTGTCATCTCTTCCCAGGTCTCACAGAGTCAAGAGAGGTGATTAAAGTAAATCCTGAAGGGAATGATAGGAAGGAGTCCTCATCAGAAGTAGTGCCGTCTGCTCCTCCTCCTCCTTCGCTTCTTCGTACTCCTTCTCTTCTTCGTCCTCCTCCTCCTCCTAAACCTCCCAAGCGTCAGGTCAGCATTTCGTCCGTTCCATAGCTACCTCTCGTGCGCATAGAAATTGAGAAATTGCACTGTCTTTCTCAGACGGGCTGGGCGTGCCCAAGGTGTACATTCATCAACCAGCCAACTCGTCCTGGATGTAGGCAGTGCAGCGAGGAGAGGCCGAGGGATTACAGTGTCCCTGAAGCCCACAAGCCAGTCGGGGACGAGGCGGTTCGGATTCATCGGGAGGCGGCTGCTACGTTTCTTTTTAAGGAGGTGAAATCAACTAACAAATCCAGTTCTGTTCAGGAACAGGTAATTTGGTAGCTCTGTCCATCTTGAGTCGAATCAGAGATGGGTAGAGAAGCCAAAAAATGTTACTCGAGTAACAGTAGTGTTACTTGAAAGTTATATTACTCAAGTAAAAGTCATACAAAAAATGGACTCAAGTACAATTAAAAAATTATTTGGTGTAAGGAATACTCAAGTATAGTGATACCTCTACTTACGAAATTGATTGGTTCTGGGAGTAGTTTTTTAACTTGAAAATTCTATAAGTAGAGACGGGTTTTCCATTTAAATGCGCTAATCTGTTCCAAGCCCCCCAAAATTCAGACATAAATCTTCTATAATACATAAAAATTAGGGCTGCCAAAATTATCGCGTTAGCGGGCAGTAATTAATTTTTTAAATTAATCACGTTAAAATATTTGACGCAATTAACGCACATGCCCTGCTCAAACAGACTAAAATGACAGTACAGTATAATGTTCGCTTGTTACTTGTTCTTTGGTGTTTGGCACCCTGTGCTGGCGTTTGGGTCCAACTGATTTTATGGGTTAGTTCCATGAGTGAGCATGGTGTAATTATTGACATCAACAATGGCGGGCTACTAGTTTATTTTTTGATTGAAAATTTTACAAGTTTTATTAAAATGAAAACATTGAGAGGTTTTAATATAAAATTTCTATAACTTGTACGAACATTTATCTTTTAAGAACTACAAGTCTTTCTATCCATGGATCGCTTTAACAGAATGTTAATAATGTTAATCCCATCTTGTTGATTTATTGTTATAATAAACAAATACAGTCCTAATGTACCATATGTTTAATGTATATATCCATCATGTCTTATCTTTCCATTCCACAAGTTTACAGAAAAATATGGCATATTTTATAGATGGTTTGAATTACGATTAATTGTTTAATCTGTTTAATTGCGATTAATTACTATTACTATTTATAACTTATACTAACATTTATCTTTTAAGAATTACTTGTCTTTAAATAGAGGATCGCTTTAACAATTCACCGATGAATTTGGCCAAGATTTTGTCGAATTCATTCTCATTGAGTGTGTTCAGTTTTTTTTTTTGTTTCTTATATGCTAAAGTTTCAGGTAGCGGACCAACTGGAAGCCTTGCAAATGCTGCAAACAGACAACCAACCAGAGACCATCGATCACATTTACACCTCTCTTCAGGATGAGCCCAAGGTTAAGCCCAGGGTTCCCCTACGCGGGATAAAACCAGGAAAGAAAAAACTACGCAAACTATTCCATCATCCAACGTGATGTCCTGTTTTCCACCGTCAGCTGCTTTGAGGACACCTGTGAACTGTAAATTCTTACGAAAACACTCAAAACTCCTCCTTTCATGTTTATTAGCATTCTCTTGTACAGTACAATTTTACATTACTAGAATATATTTATTAAAACAAACAAAAAAGGCTGAAAAATCTAGTGCAACATGAATAACGATGGCAAACGCGTCAACTTTTTCCCCCAAATTTTCAGTTAGCAGGCTGTCCAGTGTTTTGAAACATTGACGGAAAAAAGAAAACGTTGTGTGGACGCGACCCCACAAGCTACATCACGTATGTCACTTGTAGGCTAAGCAGTGGTGACAAAAGTGCTAACAACTTAACAATCAAAACATGAACGTATTTGACAGGCAGTGATTCTCAAAGTGTGTGGGTGTGTCTGCCCCGTGTGGTAACGGGAAGTAAAACCAAAGCGCTGTTGTTTAAATATCAAGAACAATAGTTTTCAACAGATGATGTTACTCGTATAATATGTTGCACATACTATGATTACCTTGTTGGGTGTTCCCAGCAGCTCCAAAACCTGTTCAGCTTCCCAGACACCATCTCGGCTTATGAAACGTATATGACCTCACCACCGATAGCTGAAGGAATGTCAACATAGCAACTCTAAAAAACAGGCGGACGGTGACGCTTGGAGATTTGGAGTGAAATGATATTATCAGTGTGCCATTTCTTTACAGCTTATTATAAGAAACTGGTGAAAAGGATCTTAATAATCCTTCATTTGGTCTTTTTCCTGATATCAAATACCTCATCAATGTAAATAACACACAGTCAACATGTGTCTAAGTGGCTGCTAAGGCCATAATCTTAGATTTCTATAAGAATAACTCAGTCGTTACAATAACAAGAAGACTAAGAAATTGTCAGTTCTGATGTACAGTAATCCCAAAGATGTTCACACTTCAGTTCCCTTTATGGAACCTTTTAAATCTAGCCAATCCATGTTGTGTGTGCTTTTTGTAAAACACCGTAAATTGCCACAAGATGGCGCAAAGCACTGCCAAAGGGTGGAAACAGAAATTCCAGTGGTCAGTTTTATAGGATATTTCGTCATTGGCTGCCATCGATAGATGTCCAATCCTATCCCTGCCAATGACGGTGAATGAGTCAAGATTACACTGATTTCAAGCTCAGTACCAGACTGATTGAAACTCATAAATAAAGGTATTACTAGAGTAAACCCATAACTTTCTGTTTTTGTGTTCAGGTTAAGAAAAAAATGTCTTTGCTGCCGAGAAAATAAGTCAGTCGCTAAGTGAGTTGAGAAATTTAATTCAGAAGAATAGTCGTGCTTTGCTACCATCTTGTGGAATTTATAGGCAATTACAAAGCTCTTATGTGGCCTCTACATGTCCCTGGCGGAGATTACTGTAATGATCTTTAAGATGTCCTTCATTTAGTTAGGGTTGTAAAGAGGAAAAGTAACTGACTGGTGCTGGTGTGTCCCTAGTTCACGGAAAAAGGTCCAGCTTGGGGGCCCACTCAAGGGCGGTGTTGACCACAGCCAGCGCCGCCGCCCCCAAAGCCACAGTCAGGCCCATTACCGCCAAGCGTACGAAGCGGCGCGTCACAGACGGTCGGGCCACTACCGAGCGCTCGGGCACCTCTTGCTGCTGCTTCCGCCGACGACGGAGCACCGAGTCGGGTCGCTGTTGCGTCGAAGCCAGGTCAAAGTCCTTAAAGGTGGTGGTCGCCATGCTGGGGAGGTGGACGGGTAGAGGGGAAACGTTAGGCCTGCCACGTTAGTTTCAGGGTTTGTAAAGGTTTACGTTTAATTTAAGACTTTTTAAGACCTAATTAAGTCCATTTTTAAAAAACGTAATACTCATTTCACAGCCGTATCGACAAAGAAAAACAAAATCCGTGAAGTTGTGTTTATTCATTTCTCGAAAGTGGATCTTTAGAATGTGTGCAGGATGTAAGAATGAAGCCATAGACTTCATAATGATACTGACGGGGGACATTGCCCAGATACTGCGCCACGCCTTCAAGTAAGGGGCCGTCCCACACTCCGCTTCAGTCGGTCGAAGTCGGTCGCTATTATTCTCAAACACATTAAGCGATCCAACACCGGATTTAGGTTGAAAAAGTACGAAAGCTGTACCGCATACAGAAGGACTGTCTCAAGAGTGATTTGTTCAAGGATTCAAGGTAATTATGTTTTTCGTACCATGCATGCATTTTGAAACGTTGAAAAATCAAAGGGAGAAATTAACCGCTTCGGCATTGGCGTCAGAATTCGCAATATTTACGTAAAATAAATGCTAAATGCCCAGATTTTTTGTTTTAACCAAGAATCCAGACTGTTTCCCGTTCATATCGAATAGAGCTAAATGCCCGGATTTTTTGTTTTAACCAAGAATCCAGACTGTTTTCCGTTCATATCTAATAGAGAATTCAGCGATTTAAGCATTCATTCACAAGAATTTTCAACGTAAAAAGCTCTTTAAGGTGATAAGGCGGCGCCTTTGCTCTTTTAACCAAGAATCAACATTATTTTACGTCCATATCTATAAAGAATCCAGGGATTTAATCATTTATTCACAAGAATTTTCAACGTAAAAGCTCTTGCATGTGTTCCCTCTCAGTCAGGTTTGACTATTAATTGGTCCCGCGCCCCATCACTTTATTATCAAGTCTATAAAGGAGTATATTGAATAGGCTACTCACGCGACACCACCACAACGCAGACACAGACCATGTAGAGCAGCGGTCTCAAACCGACTCCACAAAGGGCCGCAGTGGGTCCTGGTTTTTGTTCCAACAGATCCAGCACAAACAGTTCAACCAATGAGGTTTCTACTAACATAAGCAGCACCTGATTGCAATCAACTGATTACACTTGTAAGAAACCAGATTGGTGAAAAGGTATTTGTCTCGTTTGGTTGGAATGAAATCCAGTACCCCCTGCGGCCCTTTGAGGACCGGTTTGAGACCACTGATGTAGAGGCATTCTCATTAGCATTTAGCGTGGCGAGCATCATCTTAAACTCTCGGGCAACCACAACATCTCTGCTTTTATGGTTGCTGTGGACCCTAACGATGTGCGTAGAGCTACTCTTGCTAATCCACTAGCAATTGTAGCTGGGCTGGGATGAAGGGAGGCTGCACCACAAGCAGCTAGCTGGCTAGTTGTGATGTTCACAATGTAGTTATTGCATGTATGTCAATGTAGTTGAGTTCCTGTGCCTTTGGGGGGAGCCATCAGAGGTGTCGTTGTTGTGTGGAATGCGGAAGTGGGTTAGTCTAAGTAAAGTTCTTGTTTGAAGCAAACGTGTGTGTTTCTTCTGCACCACAAATACAACACTAATGTTAGCTCCTGTCGCTTTGACTACATTAGCAGCTTGCTGGCTGGCTTTAGCTCCTGTCTCTTCAGGCTCGTGAGCAGCAGGCTAGCTTAAACAGGCAGATTGAAAAACGCCGGCAATGGAGGGAGTTTGTTTCTTTCCACTCACGGAGGTAAAGTGCTTGGACGATTTACCATGGGACTGTAGCACCTTCATGCCCATTGCGCTCAGCTGATTTTTTTTTTTTTGCATACGATGCAAAAAGCCTCAAACACACAGCTATCCACTGGTTTGAGCCAAAGGCAAAAGGATTGTTTACTCAACCACGCGTCGTTGAATTTACATTTCACCATCTCTCTATTATGAAATGTATGGCTATGTGTAAAAAAAACATAAAAAAACGTCTGTGTAGTATAGCGTGCAGGAGCGACGTCAATCTGTAAAATAATAGTGATCTTTTTAAGCTGGTCACGCAGCACACCAAATTGAAGAAACAGCCATATTTGTAGTCATTTTTCAGTGACCCAACATTGTTTTGACTTGGTTTCGCAAATCAAAAGAACTACACAATACACCATAATCCATCAGTGCTTGGAAACGATAATTTTGACTTGATTTTGATTACTTTTATGCTACGTTATTAAATCAAAATGACAAATGACACTTTTGAGGACAAATGACAAACACGGCGGAGGTATACAACATAAATTTTAAGACCCAGATATGAAAATTCATTACTTTTTCAAGACTTTTTAAGGTATTGTGTCCCAATTCTTTAATTCAATGCTTTTTAAAACTTCTTAAGGCCCCGCTGGAACCCCGAGTTTACTAGCCGACTTTCCGGGCGACGTACCAATCGTGCGTGGCGGCCTCTCTAGCTAGCTCGGATGGGGGAAACTGAACAAACAGATCCCCTGCCCGGCTGATGAGGGTCTCGTAGGGCAGATCCTGAGGGATCTGAGACAGCAGGTGATGGACCATCGCCATGTCGCACTCGCATTCCAGCACTTCCTCTTCTCTGTACAGTACGATCTGCAACACACACACATTATCAATAGAACGTCTGCGATTCCGAACTAACATTTTGTGTTAGGTACTTTTTTTTTTTTTTTTTACTTTAAAAAAAAATTTTTTTTTTATTAGTTTGTTCTTTCCATAGTTGAACGTGCTGACAACATAATCACACAAAAACTATCAATGAAAATCAAATGTATCAACCCATGGAGGCTTGGATTTGGAGTTATACTCAAAATGAAAATGGAAAAACACACTCCTCCAGGCTGATCCAATTCGGATGTAATGTCATTTAACCCGTGGAAGTTATTTTATTTTGACTAAATTCTTGTGAATATGTCCATAGTATGGCTTTTCCTTTGAAGTGTGATAACTAAGTCATTTATGAATACTTTTTCACTTTCAAACACTCAAAAACGTTCATTGGCATCAGACTAATCTTCACATATGTAGTTTTTTTTTTTTTTTTTTTTTTTTTTTTTTTAATGCCCCCTATGGACATTAATAGCAGTATTATTCTAATAGCAAAACTATGGTGTGTGTGTGTGTGTGTATATATGTATGTGTTAATGTTAATGTATGCATGTATGCACATGTTAATCCTTTCTCAGCTATTGAAGACATTTCTTTTAATCAGATAGCGAAAATCCATACTCTTATTCAATCAAGAAAAACATTTAAATATACCAGGTGTTTTACTATCACCTACATTATTATTTGCCTATCACCATGCCATGTTATTCTGATCAACGTTACCCCGCACTCGTTCCAACAATAGTGTCAACCGTGTTGTGTATCTGAGGGTGATGGTGGATCTACGACTCCGGTTTATCCATGCTCAGGCTAGTCCACCTGCCAATACCCCATTGAACATGGCTAACTCTTGAATTAAAACTACGAAATTCACATTCATTCAAAAGGCAAACCGTGCAGAAATACATTATTGCATCTAACACATTTTAATTGGAGAAATTGGCAACTTACTTTGAAATGTTAAGCAGGCCCACTGCCTTCGCATGACCCATAAACTGCGACCCAAAGTATCTGGATGCGACTTGGTCGCCGATCCAATACCTCACATGCTGGTCCAACTGTTTGGACTTGGTTGTCTTGTTGAGGCTTTCGTCGAACATAACAACTAAGGATTCTGAGCAGTTCCTTACATTAGCACACAGTACTGTGCGATTGCCTGCTGTTATGATGTTAATGCTAATGATGCTAACAGCGCGCACGCACGAGGTGCATTATGATTTGTAGTGCAGCGCATCGTAAAAATTCCACACGTCATCTTCGTTATAGATTAAAAAAAAAAAAAAACTTCGTCACTTATATAATTTAGGTTGCACTGAGATGTTCTTGAAAATTAAAACCACGGTGAAAAAATTCCAGACTTACGACAGCTTATTTAATACTTTTAATACCTTTAATAATGAAAAACTAAATTCAATGCTTTTTTTAATACTTTTAATAACCCGCGGGTACCCTGTATAAAAGTCTAATTTGAATATTTCATATGACATAGTTAAGAGGCCCAAATAAGTCAATTGGTCATAACAACAAGCTTTCTTTGCAAGCAAATTCATGTATTGGCCTTTGGCGCCCCCCAGTGATTTTTGGGTGTTAAGCCTCTCAACACACAAATTCCTCTATTTCCATGTTTTTGACTCGCCAAAGAAGCGATTGCATGAGTAATAACGGAAAATGCATTATAACACATCGGGTTTACAGCATATAAAAAATTATGATTTAAAATGGGAGTCAATGAGCCAGAACATGGCATTATTACAAGAATTTAGTGCGAATCTCCCCAACCTGTTTGAAATAAGTTAGGATTGCAGCATGGTGCCATTTTCATCTTTACATGTTTTTAAATATTAGCTCCCTAGTGTAATTTTTCCAATGCTTTGTCTTTGATGAAACACACACACAAAAAAACAAAAAAAAAAAAGCCAGAAAATGGACAAATAACACCGAAAGGTTAAACAAGTGAAGATGAGGCCCAGTAGTGTGTATACCCTCCGCGTGCCCGTATGACCTCCCTACAACGCCTGGGCATGCTCCAACCTCACAGAGGTCAGAGAACAAGACTCACCACGGCTGCGAAGTAAATAGGCATGAGCGGGTGGCAGGCCAGGAAGAAGTCGTACAACCGTACCACGTGGCGGAAGTCTGACAGTACGTGACCGAACCAGGTGATCAGCCAGCTGAGCGCAAAAACGGTGCCCACCTCAGCCCTGATTACCAAACATTCTTTTAGTTGCAGCCCTGGATAGTTCTGTTAAGTGACATATCTCGCAAAGTACGAGGTTTCCCTTACTGTTGCATGAAATCATGCACCTCGGGGTTAACCCTCTCGATGATGGGCATCAGGTAGTTGAGGATGTGTTTGGTGTTGTCCATGGTGGGGTCCATGAAGTCCCTGGTGAAGAAGACACAAAGCACAGTGTTACGTTGATTCAGTTTGATTATGTTTATGTTTGGTGTAATTTTTAGAGGTCAACCGAGATGGGATTTTCAAAACCATATTTTAAGCAGGCATTCATGCAGGACGACGCCAATTAAATAGAACTGAAACGAATACTCGAGTTACTCGAGTTTAAAAACTGATCCGAGTAATTTTATTCACCTCGAGTAATCGTTTATTTTGACAGCTCTAAGCATCACGTTTCGCTCGGACTACTTTTAATGCGGGACAACGCGCTGACGTCACGTGCGTAGAGGAAGAAGCAATAAAACAATATAAAAAACATTTCCGCAGCCGACAGCCGCTCCAAACTACGCCGACGTTGCTAAAAACTAGCCCGCATGATGTTAAGTTGGTAGCAGGTAGCATCTGATGAGTCTCATAGAGATCCCATGTATGTTGAACTAGATGCGAAATGACAGACTCGGCCGCGTCTGGGCAGCGTTAATAAACAGCCGCCATCTTAAAGCAGTAGAGCGCTAAGCGCTAATAAAGAGCGCTAAACGCTAATAAATAAGATTAACGTTACTGTCTGAGTCACTAGCTCACGTAACTTTAGCCCTGCGGAGGGCTAGGTTTCTATTAATTATGACCACTTTCGATGCGTGGCTAACGTGTCTTACATACAGGCTTTAACATAACATAGCTTTGTGGAGTGATGAGGGTGTAAAATAAAAACTCAATAATGCTAACTATCAATTTTAGCTTAGTAGTCATTGCTGGATAAAACACCAAGTAGCACTGGTCCCTAATGTGCTCCAATACAGCCTGTATCATACATTTATTTTGAACACTGCAAAAACACAAAATCCTATCAGGACTTACAGTTTAGAGTAGCGTAAAACTTAACTAGAACTTAAAAATGGCTTGACACAAAGAGAAATTCAATTGAAACACGTGGGAAAAAAATCCTAACTTTTAAGTGATGTGTGTTATCAAGCGTAATGGCATTTTTAGGTAAGATATATATATTTTATTTTTTAATTTTTTTAAGATCTAAAGGTTTTTTGAGTGAAAGCAGTGAATTTGTCTTTTTTTTTTTATTCTAGTTACATCTGAGATGCAATTGTTGGCTGTTTTCAACAATATACATCGAAAATAAAGACATTGATTGACTGAAAATGGTTCAAGATTAGATGAAATGTCTTGTTTTCTCATGTATATTTATAATTGCTCTTCACCTAAAAATATATTTGTTTTATCCGATTACTCGATAGAATTTTCAGTCGATTACTCGATTACTAAAATATTCAATAGCTGCAGCCCTACAATTAAAGGACGTCATTTTAAATGAAAATTCACAAATGTTTCTACAATAGCATGTTGACAGCGGCGTACCTGAGGTGATGCGTCGAGAGTTTTTCCACGAGGGCGGTGGCCAAGCGCTCGCCCAGGACGAGGAGAAAGGTGACCACGATGTCGTGGTAACCTTGGTAGTAGTGCAACTGAGGATTCCGCTTTAGCACGCGGAGGATGATGTCTATAAGTTCCTCCTGGAGACCCTCGCGCTGCTCATCCGGCATACCTGGAGAGAAGCAGGAGCGCTCTCTGGGTTATCCTTTGCTATCATCATTTTATGTCATGTGTTCAAGAGTACTCACTTCTGGCAGACAATACAGTGAGATGATAAAGTATCTGAACCTTTTGGAATTTCTCACATTTCTGCATAAAAAAATCAAATGTGATCTGATCTTTGCCAAAATCACACAGGTGAAAAAACTGTCTGCTTTAACTAAGAACACCAAAGCATTTATAGGTTTTCATAGTTAAATAGGGGTGCACGATATCCATTTTTTGAAACCAATACTGATATCGATAACTTCCTGCTCCTCAAAGCCGATACCGATAACTGATAATATACAATTTTTTGAATGTATATTCACCGAGTTTTCAAACACCAGGAGGTTAAAAAAAAAAAATACTAGTGGTGGATTCAACGCAGATTTTTGCCTTTGACCTCACCAGATTTTTCATAATGACATGAACATTATTATGAACAAAACTAAGACAAGAACAGTCTTGACTTCAAATAAAGTGCCAATATTTATTTTTTTCAAATAAATATAATTTGAGTCAATCACAATCAATTAGTCAGTATAATTGAAGATGTGTTTTCTGACTAATGAGCACTAAACTAAAACATAAACCCAACGGGTATTGTGCTTTATCATCAGAAAAAATATTTGGTGCTACAGGAGAGGAGACCGCTGTGGTCTTGGTCCATGGAACAACTTTCCTGGGAGACAGGTTAGGGCAGCAAGCCTATCAATAACCAAAAGGCCTCTCAATAACTTACTTACACAGCACAGTACATACAGTATTATCGGTCCTATTAATAATGTTATTGGATTTATTGGGATGACATCATAATTCCTATTATCGTACCGATAATTATCAGACCAATAATTATCGTGCACCAGTATAGTTAAATGAGGATATCATGCAAACAATGACAGAAGGGGGGAAAAATAGGTAAGTGAATACTTAAAGAGCAACTGAAACCAATTTTTACCAAACAATTTAAGTCAGGTGTGTGCCCAATCCCTGATGAGTGGTTTGAAGCTGCCCTGCCCACTATAAAACACACACCTGGTAAGAAATGTCTTGATGAGATGCATTGTCTGATGTGCATCATGGCTCGGTCAAATGAGCTATCTGAAGACCTGCGATCAAGGATTGTTGTTTTGTATAAAGGTTGGAAAGAATAAGAACCAACTCTAAAAGTCTGGATGTCCATCAATCGGAAGTCAGAGAAGTTGTCTACAACTGGAGAGAGTTTGGCACTGTTGCTTCTCTCCCAAGGAGTGGCCGTCCACCAAAGATGACGCCAAGAATTCAGCGCCGAATACTCAGAGATGTAAAGAAGAACCCTACAGTGTCTGCTAAAGACTTAATGAAATCACTGGCACAGTCCAATACCGCTGTGCACACATCAACTATATGTAAACCAATGGCCAAAAAAAAAACATTGTTGCTCGTTTAATGTTCGCAAAAAGGCACTTGGACTCTCCACAAAAGTTTTAGCAAAACATTTTGAGGACTGATGAAACCAAAGCTGAATTGGTTGGGAGTAACACACAAGGTCATGTGTGGAAGAAAAAAGCCCCTCACCAACATCAACACCTCATCCCCACCGTGAAGCATGGTGGAGGGGGCATCATGATTTGGGGCTGTTTTGCTACCTTAGCGCCTGGACAACTTGAAATCATTAATGGAAGAATGAATTCAAAAGTTTATTCGGATGTTTTGCAGGAAAACCTGAGGCAGTCCTTTCAGACAGTTGAAGCCAAAAAGAGAATGGATGCTGCAACAAGACAATGATCCAAAACACGGAAGACAATCAACTTCAGAATGGTTTCAGAAGAACAAAATACACGTTCCTGAGTGGCCAAGTCACAGTCCAGACTTGAAACCCATTGAGATGCTGTGGCATGACCTATGGCAGCGATTGATGCCAGACATCCCAGGAATCTGACTGAACTACAGCAGTTTTGTAGAAGAATGGGCCAAGATTAGTCCTGATCGATGTGCCAGACTGATCTGTAGCTCTAGGAAGCGTCTGGTTGAAGTTATTGCTGCCAAAGGGGGGGGCCACAAAATATTAAATGTTCACTTACTCATTTTTCCCTTTTCTGTCATTGTTTGCATACCATCCTCATTAAAATATGAAAACCTATAATGGTATGGGGGCGTTTTAGTTAAAGCACACTGTTTTTTCATATGTGTGATTTTGACAAAGATCAGATCACATTTGATGGTGATTTTATGCAGAAATGTGAGAAATTCCAAAAGGTTCAGATACTTTTTCATACAGCTGTATATCGAATAGGTCATTGTTTTCTAACCGGCATGCCGTGAGAGATCATCAGGTGGGCCTTGAGAAATAATCTGATATCACTTGTATTTTCTTTCCTTTTTTAAAATAATGACATTATTAAGATGGCCCCTGTCAGTTTTTTGAAGGACATTCAGTGTAACAGCTGTCAAGTTTTCCCGCAATTTTTTGTTTCGTCAATATGCGGAGCTGTTGTCTCGCTAAAGTTGGCTGAATTTTTACATTTACAACTTAATATTTTTTGTGTGCATTATTCTTATTTTCCCGTTGTCATTGTGCAATTCTTGGTAGTATATTGTTAGTCCTGCAAGGATTATTCAATGAGAACAAAGCTTCGAATCAAATTTTGCTGCTTCGAGTATTCGTTTAATTAGAGTGATGTTGTATTGGTTTGTTTTGAAAGTGTTTGCATTTCGTTTTATTGATTTGGGTGGATACACTGCCCTCTTGGGGGAACAGTGAATATGACATCACTCATTGAACATGTTTGAATCCAGCTGCTCCCTGTTAAGAACAACATAAGGCAAGTTTTTGTTTGAGCGAATATTTTTTAATACATTCTTAATTTGTATATTTAGCTGTTTATAGGGGGATTATGCGTTTGGACTAGAGATGTCCCGATCACATCATTTTCAAAGTATCGGAATCGGCAAAAAAATATCTGACATGACTTTTTAAATATATATATATATATATATATATATATATATATTTTTTTTTTTTTAACAACCTTACAGCCTTACAATCCCTCTCCCAGCGATCAGAAATATCATGGGAAGCAATGTGGGGAAGAAAGGTAGTAGTTGATCTTTTTCTTAACACCATGTTTCATTTCCCAACGCTGAGAAGATATATCAATTAGTACCATTACGCACAGTCATGGTTGCACTTCCCATCATGCATTTGGGCAGAAGTTAAATGGCTGAATTATCATTTACTGAAAGCTTATAAAAATCCACTAGATGGCAATATTTAGTCACAATATACAAAGTCACATTTGTCCTTTAAGAATTACAAGTCTTTCGATCCGTGGATCTCTCTCACAGAAAGAATGTTAATGTAAATGCCATCTTGAGGATTTATTGTCATAATAAACAAATACAGTACTTATTTACTGTATGTTGAATGTATATATTTGTCTGAGTTTTATTCATTTTTTTCTTAATGCATTGCCAAAATTGAAATAATCGGGGAAAATTATCGGGAATGATTGGAATTGAATCGGGAGCAAAAAAAAAAAAAAAAAAAAAAAAAAAAAGCAATCGGATCGGGAAATATCGGGATCGGCAGATACTCAAACTAAAACGATCGGGAGCAAAAAAAACATGATCAGAACAACCCTAGTTTGGACGATTTGTTAAGAGCATTGTCAAAAAAAAAAAAAAAAAAAAGCATTTCATAGCATTAAAGCTAGCAGACTTTTGCTATGCAAGTTAGCCAATTGTTATTTTGTTGTACTTAGATCATTTATTTATTTTAAACTCAGGTATAATTTATTTTTAAATGAAAGTGCAATTCTGCATAGTTTGGAGAAACACTCGGAAATTAAATGCTCTTTTGAAAGAGCAAGCCTTGGTTTTACATCTCCTAAAATTGATTCTGCAACGTATAAATGGTCCTAATCCGATTACTTGATTATTTGAACTAGTTGATAGAATAATCGATTACTTAAATAATCGATTGCTGCAGCCCTAATCGTGAAATAACCGATATCGTGAGCCTTGTATCGCAAATCGTATCGTAAGGTACCCAGCGGTTCCCAACCAAAGTACTCACCTGGAGGGAACCTTCGTAGTGACCGCTGAACATCCAATAGCACCTGGTTATAGTCCTTGTTGTTGTTCCGCTCCACTATCTCTGCATTGAACGAGTGAGCGATAAATGTAGCCATGGGCTTTACAGAGCGGAATCTACACGTTACCTGGCTCCTGCTCCAAGATGTTGGGCGGGACGTTGAGGAGGCGCGGCCAAACCTGACAGCGCAACTCGTCCGTAAGCAGGCCACCCTCGCTAATGGCCATCCTCCTGAGGGCCGCCACGTCCGCTGGACTCGCTTGCAAGGCTTGAGCGATGTCTGCCATCTTCCTCTGCCGCCTCTCTGATAAAACATGGCACGCAATTAGCCCCAGTGGCACAGTCTTTAAACGTTTTTTAGGTTAAAGCGGAAGTTCAAAATTTCTGACATTAGGCTTAATCTTCAAAGTAGCGGGGGTTTAATTAGTTGGTGGAGTTGATTTAAATAAATTCCGCGCAGTTTAGAAGTTATTTGTTAGTTTCAGGGTTCCGGAGTGGCTGAGCTAGCGCAGGTCAATTGGGCTGACTTAGCATGCCAAGAGTGCTGTTAATAACGGCGTTAGAATATAACGGTGTTACTAACGGCATTATTTTTTTTCAGTAATGAGTAATCTAATTACGGTAATTATTTTTCTCATCTTGGCAACGCCGTTACCGTTACTGAGGCGGGAAAGGCATGCGTTACTAAGTTGGTTGAATAAAAAAAAAGTCTGAGAGAGACTGACTCACGGAGACGAGAGAGCAGAGCAGGAGTGGGGAAGACGCCGTTGCAAACGCGATGCTAGGTGGCTCCAATAATACCTGACTGTAGCCATAGCCTACAAACTACGCCCACATGATAAGTAGAGGTGGGAATCTTTGGGCACCTAACGATTCGATTACGATTCAGAGACTCCGATTCGATTATAATTCTATTATTGATGCCCCCCTCCCCCCATTTTTTAAATTTTATTGATGTTTTGTGTATTTGTTCCAAAATTATTCAAAAATCCTCTCAGGCTAAATAAACCAAACTACTATTTTAGCATCAAGTTACCGGCTAAAAACAGTAAATAAAATACTCAAGTCCCCATTCTGTTTCAGCAGCTTTAAACTACATTCAATTAATTTAATGTTGTGAATCAACCGTTAAAGTTGTTAAAATTGCGCCCGTTATTCCATAATTTCCCTCATGTCTACTTTTGACATGTGAAAGTTTTAAAACTGTTTCATCATTTAAAGATAGATTCAAGTCATGATTTTGCCGATTTAGGGGTATTTTAGATAAAAAGTAATTAGGTTCTCTACAACAGAGTCTTCTAGAGAAGTCTACTGCTTTAAGATGGCGCCTGTTTACTAGCGCAGGAAAGTCTCATTTCACATCTAGTCTAGATATATGTAATATCTACCAAAGCCGTATGTTGCCATATGTTTGGAGCAACTAGCAACTGGGCGCTGTTTGTAGCGACTGACGGCCGCACTCCGGTATTATTGATTTTTTTTTTTACCAAGCGGCATTAGCTGCACATGATATTTACTCTCTGTCCGTTCCTCATTGCGTTCCGAAGACCGCGCTGACTGCGTTTTATTTCCGCTTTACCTGGTATAATTCAATAATTGGAATTTGGATGTTTGTGAATCGTTCTCGAATCCTCCACGGCCGAATCACGAATAATCTAAGAATCGGAAATTTTGCGCGCCTCTAATGATAAGGTAGATATCACATATTATAGAACTAGATGCAAATGACAGACACGGCTTCATTGGCAACATGTTTTAAGGACTACATGCGTTAGTAATCAGCCGCCATCTTAAAGCAGTAGTCCTCTCAGGAAGGCTCTGATGTAGAGATCCCTCCAAGCGAACCTAAGTAACTTTTCTTTCTTTTTTTTTTTTAAATCTAAAATGCTCCTAAACCGGCAAACTCTTGACTTAAATCTATCGTTAAATGATGAAACAGTTTTAAAACGTACACATGTTGAAAGTAGACAGAAGGGAACTAATAAAATAACGGGAGCAATTTTAACAACTTTAACACTTTAAATGACTTCCACACATAGCAAAGGTTACCATCTAAAAAAAATTGAACACCTCAGTCCAGGCTCTGAGAGTACGGCTATATGAATTTCTTTTTGCAACACTGGAATTGACTAATTGCTGAAGCTTTAAGGACCTAAGCCACCTCAAAATACAATGATCCCAAATTAATTTAATATCATTTGAGATCCTTCCATTTCGGATGCAAGGAAGGACATTTAGCTCGATCCTAATCAAGGGCGTGGGTTTGCTCTCAACATTGGTAGGCACGATATAACAGCATAATCTGCATCTACACTTTTTGCTGGGGACAGGACATTAATAAGACCAAACTGATTGGGTGAATGGGGGTCAGGGCTACATTTCTCACTAATATCAACCTAATTAATTGATAGGCTAAATGATCAATGCAAAATAAGTCTGTATTGACTAGGAGTGGGAACCTCAGGGCACCTCACGATACGATACGATTCGCGATACAAGGCTCACGATAACGATTATATCACGATACAGCGATTATCGATATATTGGTCAGAAATTGGATACATGACATTCTACGATACAACTGTTGAAACGAGAAAAAAAAAGAAAAGATATTTGAAAATAGAAAAAATACTGTTTAAGTCATTTATTAAACAGTGACACCTTTTCTGTGCAACATTGCTGTAAAATATGAATCTACTGCAAATTGTGCCCCTGCACATATATAGGAAATCAACCACGACCACTGATGTCGCTTGGAGAGATCATGATGAATGGCACCCTTAATTTTTTTAAAGTTTTAAATCTTTAAAAAAAGAAATAAATAAAAAGTGCCGTAGGTGTCAGCAGTTGAGCTTGGAGTGGGGCAATGATAAAATTGGTGGGTCTTTTCTTCGTATATGAACTTTGTTGCTTGGTTTGAGCACTTCCGCTATCTGCTTCAGCATTTAAGATGTCAGACTTGCTCAGTCACAGTCTTCCTCACTTTAAAAACAACAAAATAAAACAAAAAATATTAGCTACTTCTTAGTGTTTGAGTTGAAATCCTGATTTTTTTGTGTGTTGGAAGTATTGAATTAAAAAAAATATGAATTGAATGTATAGAAATTAAAAATTCAATAATTACCTATTTTTAATATGTAGGCTACATCAATAATTACCTATTTTTAATATGTAGGCTACATTAATTATCATGCACATCACTTTATATATCTTGGAACCTATTCAAACAGTTTTTTATAGCCTATTGTATCAAAATGACAGTAATAACAGTTTGTGTAGTAAACTAGATGGAAATTGGTTCTCAAATAAATCGGTAAATTCATGTGGGCTTGTTCGATATTCATTTTCATCCAGTTTAGGGTCCTGGTTTATTTTATATCATTCAACACCAAATGTCATCAAAAAAATACATGTAAATTAAAAAGTCAATTACATTGCAAAACTTTCTTACCTCAAGTGATGAATGCGAAGCAGGGAAGAAATCATATGTGCCCTTCGTCACCAGCTCCCAGTGAACCTTATTTTTGTTAGACAATTGTTGCATACAGCAAAGTCCTTGTTCACCTTACTTCCTTTCTTGTTGGTGTAAAATCTAAAGTGTGTCCCCATGTGTGATTTGTGGCAATATTTTTCTCATTTTTTCCTCCACCGTTCTCACGGAGCTTTTTTATTTTTTCAACCCACTTGGAGCTGCCTCTCTTCTTCTCTAGACAACTTGTGCGCACTTTACCCTCACCGCCATTCCCGAGCGCCCCTAGTGGACCGCCAAGGAATTGCTCAACAAACATTGAGCAGTTTACAGCATCCATACTCCATTGTATGGCCAGTATGTTAAATAAAAGTATCGATTCTTGGCGGGAGCATATCGATAACCCATCGGGTTGCAAAATATCGCGATATATCGCTGTATCGAGATATTGTCACACTCTTAGCATTGACATATGCTAACTTTCATATGTATTGGTTCAGGTGATGAACCGTTCGATTCCAACCTTTGTTTTCAAAAACTACTAAAGAAACATTTTGAAAACATAAATGTCTGGATTTTATTAGCAAATTTAAATTGCAATATTTGAACATAACTTAAATTACATTAAGATACACAATAAATACAAACTTGTTAATAACCTGTTAACTATCAAGAATGCAAAAAATATAAACATTTGTCTTCAGACCACTCAACATTGTCTAAATACATTAAATATAACTGAAAAACTTTTTAGTCAGCGAATAACGAAAATTAATAAAAATGGAGCCTTCAAAACACGACTGCTTTTGTCTACAAGCACAGCCAAACTCAAGAGAAAATGAAAGCTCCTTTGGGCTGCTTTCGGGCCACATAAATAAAACAAAAATGACGATTGGGGAAAAGTGAGTAAACCTCGGTTCACTACATTTCTCACAGTTTAAGGAGAAAACACAGAGAAGGACACTTTTTTCTAAGCAGTTTCCTACTCGAGTTTTTCAGGTTAGCACATTCACACAATTTAATGTTAAGCTAACTCTGATGCAGGTCGGATTTTCAGTAGCAAAATTTGTGGTGTGTTCCCCACCTCCACAACATTGACGTCTTTTTACATTACTTACAGTGGCTGCTGGCTGAAAAAAAAATAAAATAAAATAAAATTCTAATATCCCTCCTCTTTGAAGGGGGCGGAGGAGGCGGTATGTTGTCAACATGTTGTAAAAGTAATTGACCAATCAAACATGCGTTTGAGGGGGGGAAAATAGACTGGCACATTCAGCAAGTGAAAAGGGGTAAATTTAAGTCTGAAGATAATGAAAATAATTCACTTAATAATGGTAGGGTCAATTCTATCCTTACAGCATATGACAATCTAAATGACCTATATAACTGAAGTCATTATATAATGCAAATAAGATTGTCTAAAAATTGGTGGGGACAATTTGATCATCCTAAAACGTTAGTAGTGTTATGTCCCTATACAAACCTACGCCCTTGATCCTAATATGGTCCTTCATCAGAGAAGAGAGGGGGAATGAGTGGCATACTGGACTCTTAATAGCGTGAAAGAGCACAAAATGAAGAGTTTGTAGCAGCGCACGACGATGACGTCACGTGAGATGTCACGGAAATTAAGTCACTTGATCTTGTTTTAAACATTAAAAAAACGACCAGCTCGTCTCTGTTTGCACGTGCGCGGCTAGAGATAGAGTACTTCATTTAAACAAAAAATAGCCCGTGAATATTATCGTTAAAGAATCCAAAACCTCAGTCAGCTCGTTTGTGCTAACTCGCGACTCACTCACCGTCACTTTGATTCCCATTTACCAGTGACGAGGCGGTGGCAGTTCTGGATGTCTTCATGTTGCCCTTGTAGTTAAGTAGCTTGTTCAGACTGACATTTTTCGCGTTGACTTCTGAGGCCAAGTGCTAGACTTAATCTTTCGGGACTGCCATCTGCTCGGCTAGCACGGAAGCCTATTAGGCTAGCACGGCCCGCGTCTTGGATCGTCGTCGTGAACCCGCCGTTACACCACGTTCCGCGTCCACGTTACCTCGCACTGCTTCACCACCAACATCAACGTCTCTCCTAACTTGTCCATCATTAGTCGGCCTGTCGGATGGTGGTTTTCGTGATGAAACTAGTGACGTTACATGTTTGTTTTGGCGGCCAGAATGACCGGTGGCGGAGTAATACGTCACAGCCGGAAGCTAGCTTTCACGCATGCGCGGATATCTGAGCTGCATTTACCCCCCCCCCCCCCAAAAAAAAAAAGAAAAAAAAAAAAAAGCTTTATTCAAACAATTTCTATCCTCTAATCCAGGGGTGTCGAACTAATTTTTGTTAAAGGGACACATTTATTGCAAATTAATCTCACGTGAGCCAGACTAGTTAATTTTTGGCCAAATAAATAACCCACTGCCCGCGAGGGGCGCTGGATATCACTCACAGCAGGGGGTGCTGAGGATCTTATTTTGTTTTTCCAATCCAAAACCAGCAATTTCGGTCCAAATTTGAGAGACAGCGAGAACCAGAAGTGGTATTTGCCATGTGGCAAAATATCCTTTTGCATTTTTTTGCCATGTGGCAAAATTGATTTTGCCATGTGGCATCTTTTTGCCATGTGACTAAAGGGATTTTGCCATGTGGCCAAAATTTTTTTGCCATATGGCACAATGGATTTTGCCATGTGGCATTTTTTTTTGCCATGTGGCAAAATGGATTTTGCCATGTGGTATTTTTTTGCCATGTGGCAATTTTTTTTGCCATGTGGCAAAATGGATTTTGCTATGTGGCAAAAAACGTGCCAAATGGCAAAATCAGTTTTGCCATATGGCAAAAAAATGCCACTTGGCAAAAAATACATGGTAAAATGATTTTTTGCTACATGGCAAAAAAAGTGCCACATGGCAAAATCCATTTTGCCATATTGCAAAATTAATTTGCCACATGGCAAAAAATGCCAATTGGCAAAAAAATTCCACATGGCAAAATCCCTTTTGCCACATGGCAAAAAAATGCCAAATGGCAAAATCAGTTTTGCCACACGGCAAAAAAATGACACTTAGCAAAAAAAAAAAAAAAAGCGAAATGGCAAAATCAATTTTGCCATATGGCAAAAAATGCCACATGGCAAAAACTGCTACATGGCAAAATGAATTTTGCCACATGACAAAAAAATGCCACATGGCAAAATCCTTTTTCCATGTGGCATGTGGTTTTTCCTCGCAGTTATTGAGAGAGTTGGTACGCTCCATTAGCTGCGGGAGCTAAGCTAAGAAAAAGCTACGAGTGACGTCCTCGAAATTAATATCTCAATAAAAGCATAATACTGTATCTACAAAACCGTTGCAGCACAAACGATTAACATCATTTTTATATAAATTTGCGTCTGATAAGGGGGGGGGCAACTTTACGGAGGCCCGTAGAGATGGTCACAAAGCACATATATACCCTATCCACCGACGTCACAAAACCACGTGCTCGCTGTATGGTTCCGCCCACTTGTCCGTCATTTTGTCTCTGTATTAGCATTGGTTTCAATTGATTGAGGAATTTAAAATGCATTTCATGGAAGACCCGGTGCTTTCTGATGCCGTAAACTCACTGGATGTGTTGCATAAAAGGCGTTATGTGGAAAAACTTCGTTCTATACAGTCGCCAGATCCATATTTGATGCCTAAATCGATGATTTTTGACCGGCTGCCTTCGCCGTCTCTGCCTGACCCTGATATTTACAACTATCTTGTCCACACAAAATCAGCCTATTCTCACGAAAGTTTGAAAAACTTAAAGAGCTTGGAGGCTTATAAATGCTACGTTGCTGGTTGGGTGAAACAGGTCCTCGTACACGAAAATTCGGCTGGAATCTTGTGCTCGGAAGGTGAGTTACGAAACTTTCAATTCAAAATCTTTTGTTCTTGCTAACATCCACTGTCAAGTCTAATGTATTTCATGTCATTTGTCAATGGAGCTAGGGCTTTCAATGTTTATATGGTTTAGCGATAGCACTCTCACTACATACATACGTGTATGTTGTCGGCGATTAGCCTAGCAATGATCTTAATTGTGGTTGTCAGCCCACAACCCTCTAAATATATATTAAATGCATCTTACCAGATATAAAATGACTACTACATAATCTGTGGTAATCGTTTGGAGCCCAGTTTTCTCGTCGAATTGCAGCAGCCTATCTCGCTCTCTCCTCTCCGTGTCTCTCAGAATCCAGTAGAACTTCAAGTCTCTCCGTCTATCTTCTCTGTTATTGCAACCGACCGCCACACACGCCTTCACCATTTTGATTATTAATGTTAACGAGCAGAAAAACACGCCGTAAATAGAATAGAATAAATAAATTTACGACGTGTTTTTCTGCTCGTTAACATTAATAATCAAAATGGTGAAGGCGTGTGTGGCGGTCGGTTGCAATAACAGAGAAGATAGACGGAGAAGACGGAGAGACTTGAAGTTCTACCTGATTCCGAGAGACCCGGACAGAAGAGAGCGAGATGGGCTGCTGCAATTCGACGAGAAAACTGGGCTCCAAACGATTACCACAGATTATGTAGTAGTCATTTTATATCTGGTAAGATGCATTTAATATATATTTTAAGGGTTTGGGGCTGACAACCACAATTAAGATCATTGCTAGGCTAATCGCCGACAACATACACGTATGTATGTAGTGAGAGTGCTATCGCTAAACCATATAAACATTAAAAGCCCTAACTCCATTGACAAACGACATGAAATACATTAGACTTGACAGTGGATGTTAGCAATAACAAAAGATTTTGAATTGAAAATTTCGTAACTCACCTTTCCAAGTACAAGATAGATTCCTGCCGAATTTTCGTGGACGAGGACCTGTTTCACCCAACCAGCAACGAAGTATTTATAAGCCTCCAAGCTCTTAAAGTTTTTCACACTTTCGTGAGAATAGGCTGATTTTGTGTGGACAAGATAGTTGTACATATCAGGCTAGCTAGCAGATGTCAGGCAAATACGGCGGAGACAGCGGGTCGAAAAACATCGATTTAGGCATCAAATATGGATCTGGCGAATGGATAAACTGAAGCTTTTCCACATAACGCCTTTTATGCAACGCATCAAGTGAGTTTACGGCATCCGAAAGCACCGGGTCTTCCATGAAATGCATTATAAATTGCTCGATCAATTGAGACCATTGATAATACAGACACAAAATGACGGACAAGTGGGCGGAACCATACAGCGAGCACGTGATTTTGTGACGTCGGTGGGTAGGGTCTATAGCAATATACAAAATGACATCTTTTTTATTATTATTCCTCTTTTTTAACTTCTGGGTCATCGTCTTTGCAATTGTCTTGCGAGCCTTTTGCGGTCGTGCTGCGAACCATTTTCTGTTGTGTTGTGGCAATTGGCGTTCGTGCTTTTGCCAATTTGCGATCGCGCTTTAGGAATTGGGGATTGTGTTGTGGCAATTTGCATTCGTGCTGCGAGCCATTTGCTGCCGTGTTTTGGCAATTGGGGTTCGTGGTTTTGCCAATTTGCGATCGCACCTTTAGGAATTGGGGATCGTGTTGTGGCAGTTTGCATTCGTGCTTTTTATCTTTTGCAAAGCGTTTGCAATTGGGGTTCGTGCTTTTTCTATTTGCAAAGTCTTTGGACTTTGCATTTCGCCTGACACCTCTCGGCCACCGTAAATTTGACTGGAAATTGCATCCAAAAGAAGCACATCGAGGCATTTTACTTCGCAAGTTTAGGCAGCAATACGCAATTGTTGTATACTACACATTTGGAAACATCCCATTTACTCCATCACTGTGAGCCTGTAAACCATAGCGCCAACTATCGGTCAAAATGTGTACTAAATTTTATAAAATATTGCCATTGATTTAACATTTTATGTATTTCTAACACCATATTACAAGAGAACAATTGTGGTTTATTAGAGCCTAGATGTATTTAAGGTAGAGGAACACTTTAAGACAGGGGTCCCCAAACTCCGGCCCACGGGCCGGACACGGCCCACAGCCACATTTGGTCCGGCCCCCTGACAAAAAAAAAAAGTTGTAAAAAAAAATATATATATATATATACACCGGTATATATATATTTTTTTTTCCCCAATAGTGTTATTTATTTCCCGGCTTTTTTCTGTGAAGAACCCAGAAAGGGTTATTTGGTTATTATCTATTTAATTAATAGTGTTATTATTTATTGTTATATTATATTATAGTATGTTACAGTGCCCTCCATAATTATTGGCACCCCTGAAAAGGATGTTTTTTAGCTTCTAATTTTTTTTTTTTTTTTATTCTCACACAAAAATACACACGGTCCCAGGCTTCAACTGGGACTGTGTGCTTTGGTCAGATGAGACCAAGATTGAGCTTTTTGGCAACAAACACTCTAAGTGGGTCTGGCGTGCCACGAAAGATGTGCATGCTGAAAAGCACCTCATACCCACTGTGAAGTATGGGGGTGGGTCAGTGTTGCTGTGGGGCTGTTTCGCTTCCAAAGGCCCTGGGAACCTTGTTAGGGTGCATGGCATCATGAATGCTTTGAAATACCTGGACATTTTAAATCAAAATCAGTTGCCCTCTGCCCGAAAGCTGAAGAAGGGTCGTCACTGGGTCTTTCAGCAAGACAATGACCCTAAACATATGGCCAAATCTACACAGAAATGGTTCACCAGACACAAAATCAAGCTCCTCCCATGGCCGTCTCAGTCCCCAGACCTTGTTTTGTTGGCAAAAGGGGGTTGTACAAAGTATTAACACCAGGGGTGCTAATAATTGTGACACACATTATTTGATGTCAAATTTTCTTTTCTTTATGTGGGATTTTTTCCCCCACTGAATGAATGCACTTGTATTGAAGGTTGGTGTTACGTGCCAAGGACGGCTCGTGAAGGGCGTAACATAAAACGAGCCACACAAATTCACAAGTGCCACAAATTTATTTGCACAACAATCAAACTCGCAAGGAATATGTACAAAAAGTGGATGAAGCACGGCTTCAGGGTAAGCCCAGGCCAAAACAACAAACAAAAGGAATCTACCTCTGAACCCCACCCGCTAACTAAACCCTGATCATGAAAAGGAATAAAGAAAAGACAGCCACTAACCTAGCTTCCTACGCTATACAAAACAGGAGAAAACGGGCTGAACAGAAATGGCGACTTACCCCTACTTGCTTCAGTGCTCTTATTTACAGTGGTGAACAAAAAAGATCCAATAATGGCAAAACAAAAAAGACCTCACCGAAAAAGCGGGAGTGTATCAAAGTAGCGATCAAATGCAAATGAGATTGAATGGCGAGCAAACAGCTGGCGAGGAGGACCGCGGCAGAATGCTGTCAAATGCGACCTCCCAGAGCATTGACAGCGGCAGGTTTAAGAAGCTTGGCGCCTTTTTCTTGGCCAATCAGCGGCAGCAGCAGCGACGTCGTCGGTCCGTCCTGCGTTGATCAGCTTTCGTCATAGTGGGAGGGGAAGCAGCCAGCTGGTGGAGGCGACGATCAGCTGACTGGAAGAGTCTCAGAAAATTAACTATTAAACGGCCAGGGGCCGTCACAGTTGGATTTTTCTTTTTTTTCCATTAAGGTCCCATATTATTTGAATTAAAAAAAATATTAGAAGCTAAAAAAAACACATCTTTTTCAGGGGTGCCAATAATTATGGAGGGCACTGTATATTATATATATATATTTTTTATTTACTTTTGTGCCGTGAAGAATCCAGAAAGGGTTATTTGATTGTGGCTTTCTGAAAAACAATACATTTTTACATTTAGGCACTCCTGCAATCGTCACGCTTTTTCTGTTACAAACTGACCCCGGCCCCTCATCAGAGAAGGGAAGGGTTATGTGGCCCTCACAGGAAAAAGTTTGGAGAACCCTTCTTTAAGTCTTGCAACTATTTTTAAGTTTCTGGTGCTGATTTGATGTGCCAAATGCTCGTTGCTTTATGTTTGAGCACGTACAACCATGCGCGCCATGCACGAGCTTAACACAGACTGCAGTTACACTTAAAAAAATATAAAGTGACAAACTCCGTATTGTCCTTTTAAAGGGTTTCAATAGTGACGATGAGAAATGAATGAGCAGTGTCAATAGACCCTACTCACATGACGTCACAACCACGCCTCCGCGCCATATTGTCCGTCTACTCGTCGTGTTGACGGATTACCGCTACGTAAATTCCTCCCATTATGGCGTGTTTTTCTGCTCGTTAACATTAATAATCAAAATGGGTGAAGGCGTGTGTGGCGGTTGGCTGCAATAACAGAGAAGATAGACGGAGAGACTTGAAGTTCTACCGTATTCCGAGAGACCCGGAGAAGAGAGCGAGATGGACTGCTGCAATTCGACGAGAAAACTGGGCTCCAAACGATTACCACAGATTATCTAGTAGTCATTTTATATCTGGTAAGATGCATTTAATATATATTTAGAGGGTTTTGGGCTGACAACCACAATTAAGATCATTGCGAGGCTAATCGCCGACAACATACAGTTTCAAATTCAAGATGCTTATTTCTTCCACCATCATTACATTTTGAATAATATTTAGCTGGTACCAAGTGAAAGAAGCTGGCCTCGTCTACGGATCATCAGTTAAACAGGTGTGTCCAAACCTTTTGCAAAGGGGGCCAGATTTGGTGTGGTAAAAATTAGTGTTGCACCGATACCATTTTTTTGGTCCCGATACCGATACCTGGCTGTGCAGTATCGGCCGATATCGATACCATACCGATACCACCCCTATTATATATATATATATATATATTTTTTTTTTTTTTCCCCAAAGAGCTACATAATTGGATGTGAAATCATTGCTATCAAGGCTTTGGCTTACCTTTGCAAAATAGGAAAAAGTACACTAAACCCTAGTAGACAATAGTTGAATAAACCTTCCGCTCTCAAAGGCCAAAATAGTGCTATATTTGTGAAATTAATAAAACATGTATAATACTAGCCCAACAGTAAGAAAGTAAAAATAAATTCATAATAATAAACTCTCTCTCTAATAAACCTCTCAAAGTCCAAACAGTGCAACTTTCATGAAATTATTGTCACATTCTGCTGCTGGTTAGATTGTGTTTTGTTGCTGGGCGTGGGGGCGTGGCACTTGAGTCCAATGCAGGCTCATCAACGCAGCATTTAAGCACGGGTGATCTCAGAGAAGGCTGCCGAGATATTTGCCTTGCTGATCGCTATTTGACATCTGGCACAATAATCTCGCTACATTTGCTTGTTATGCCCCTGCATTGGGTTTTTCTGTTAGTGTGCTGCTCTCGTTTGTAACCGCTGCGCATTGTCTTAGTTTGTCCGTCGACCTGCTGTCACTTGGCATTTGCGGACGCTAATAATTATAAGTAATAATAATTGACCACAGCATCCCGTCTCTCCTTTTTTTCGGGAGGTGGGAGTGACTTATTTCTATTTCTGAAAGGTGGCAACAATACTTTGGAAACACTTCCAAAATTACTGCGGCATTTCTTTCAGTAAAAGACAATAAAAGTAAAGTAGACAAAGTGAACTGACCAGAGATTGTTGCTCCGGTCCAGCGGCCTCCTTCCTCTGGATAGCAGTCCTGCTCTTGCAGGCTCAAACTCGTTGTGTTCGTTCACGTTTCGTCTTCAAATGTTTTATCAAGTTCGAGGTATTGAAACTGGCCGATTTAACTCCACATCTCCAAACTTTCAGGCCGCAAATCTTGCATGCAGCCATTGATTTTAATCGACGGGATTTCTATTTGGAAATATTTCCCGACCGCCGCGGCGCCACCATATTTCCTGGTTTGTTTTTCATCCATATGAAAAAGCCCCCTTTTGATTGGTCAGGAGTGGCTATTGGCCCACTCTCATTGGTCTGGAGCAGGCCAATAGCGATAGCTGCTTGGTGTTCACGTGTCATCACACAACACAGAGACAGAGTGTAGTGAGCGCCAGGAGGAGAAAAAGGCTGTGGTCAAATGTTATAATAATGGACCGGTAAATGGTATCGGCGCCGTCTTTGTTGGTACTCGCCGATACCGATACCACCATTTCGGGCCGGATCGGCGCCCCCTGCCGATACTAGTATCGGTATCGGTGCATCTTTTGCGGGGGGCTACCTTGGCTGATTTACATAGAACAATATATTTAAACAAATTTTAGCAAGCCCTTCTGTGTGTCACATTTGCTTTATTAATATATTTTTTTTTTTATAATTTCAACAATCTCGTCTTTGTGGCGTTCTCTTTCGACACTCGGGCTCTTGCGAAATACTGCTGCTGTGAAATTAAACTAGCTTCAAGTTGCTATAATTTCTCGCTGCGTATATTCACTGTAATGTTGTCGTACATGTCAGCGTGTCTTATTCGGTAATAGTATCGCGTCACATCGAACTCTTTGAAAACAGCGATTGTCTCTTTGCAAATGAGGCAGACACAATTTTATTGAAGAAATAGTCCAATATCCACCTATCCTTGAAGCGTCGGCCATCGCAGTCTTTTTTTTTTTTTTTTGTTGATTGTCGCCATTTTAGAAAATTGGAAGTAAAGGGTCACACGGGGTAATGTTGCTTAGAGTGCTGCTCTTAAAGTTTTTCAAACTTTCATGAGAATAGGCTGATTTTGTGTGGACAAGATAGTTAGGGTAGCAGATGTCAGGCAGAGAGGGCGAAGACAGCGGGTCGAAAAATATCGATTTAGGCATCAAATATGGATCTGGCGAATGGATAGACTGAAGCTTTTCCACATAACGCTTTTTATGCAACGCATCCAATGAGTTCACAGCGTCTGAAAGCACCGGGGCTTCCATGAATTGCACTATAAATTGGACGAAAAATTGAAACCATTGAGAATACGGATAAACAAAGACGGACAATATGGCGGCCGGATACAGCGACACGTCATTGTGTGACGTTGGTGAGTAGGGTCTATATGTTAGATTGAATGTGCCTTTGGAAATAAAAATAAAACCCAATGTCATGTGAATTTTTTGGAACATTTTGGAGTTGAAACAGTATGAATCAGGTGTAAAGTGTGGGCAGAGATAAGCTACCAAAGATTTGACAAGAGACAAAAGCAACAGTAACACCATTTATTATACGAAGTCTACAGTCTACAAGCATCAGTTGTATTGATTAAGTGTGAAGGATGAACTGTGCAGAAAGCATCATTTAAAGCACTCCACTAACGTTACATATGCGAAAAAACAAACTGGCAAATGGGCCCATGCATATTTAAAGAATTTTAGCTACGAGCACTGCGTGTTAGCTCAGTCAAGGTTAAGATTTCCGAAGTTAAGCAGGTTATTAGCTTCGGACCAAGCGGCGTGTCGTGCCCCGTCCATCTCAGTTGCGACTGCGTTGCCGCTGGCCAGCCTGTGGCTTTGCCCGCCGATGGTGGCATTGCAATCAGGGCAGCGTCGGGCCTCCATAGCCCCGCCGCACTCCGTGATAAGGTAGACGTGACCGTTGGGACATTTGTACCAATGTCCCGAGCGCATATTCATAGCCGAGACGATCATCTTTCTCTCCTCGTCGCTGATCCCTAAACCGGTAACGGGAACTTTTTGCTTCATCACCCCCAAAGCCTCGGTGACCGCTCGTTGGTCGCGCTCGGTAAACTGGCCGTGCTTTTTCAGCCCTTCATCCGCTATTTGCTTCTCGGTTTCGATTATGTTACTTTTGCGGAGCATGGCCGCTTTGCTCGAAAGAACGATGAATTCCGCCCAGAGCGTGAGCCTCTGCAGCTCCCGTTGCAAATCAAACAGCTGCTGCTCGGTGAATTTCTGGAAAGGGTTATTAACCCACGACAGGAAAGTATCTGTCATCACTCTGAAGTCTACGACTTGATCTTTCACGACCTTCCGTAGTTTCTGAATCCTTGTAATGAAGTTCACCTTGTTTTCTATGACCCATATATCAAGCGCCGTGATTTGTTTGCTTTTCAGCACACGTTCCATTTCCAGGTATTGCGCTTCGAAAAGCATACCTTCCTGTAAAAGGCTCATCAACGGCAACTTGAGCTCCTCACTGCGCTTTTTCACGTTCACCTGATCCCCGTTGATCTTTTTCTTGACCATCTCTATTGCCGCCAGACTTTTGTTAACGTGAGCTCCGTAGCGTAGGTTCTTGCGAATAGGAGTTCGACACTTTGGACACTCCTTTAGTTTTATGGCCATCTGCCCTTCCCGGTCGGCCTGTTGGTCATCATCCATGCTCATGTAAGCATCCATGGACTCGTGCTCGATAATGTGGCCGCAGTCTTCCAGCCGGATAAAGCGAGCCTCGGGGTCGTCCTCCGTGCCAAAGAAAATCTCCGTGACTTTGTCTTCGTCACAGACGCGGCATTCGCTGGGACATTTGTCTCCACACAAGCCGATACACGGGTGGCCGCAATCCAGGGTCAGGGCGCAGGGCTGGGTGCACGGCGGCCGATCGCACGGCTCGTGGCATAGCTTGCCGCAGCTTTGGTGAGGGCATTGACATGCGCAAGGCTCGTTGCACGGCGAGCAGAGTTCCCCGCACTTCTTCATGCACTTGCTGTGGACGCAGCAGTTCTCACAGGGCTTCTGACAGGGCGGACAGTCACGGTTGCAGTTCCCCGTGCACTTATGGGAACATATCAGGAGACGATCGCACTTGTAAGAACAGGCCAAATGGAAGCGACCGTTGTAACATCGGCTGCAGGTTCCACGACAGGCGTGGCCGCATTCAAGCTGCTGCTTGCACGGGGTCTTACACAGAGGCTCGTCATCTACGTCATCTACGGTTTGGTAGAAACAAGCACCCTCCTGCCTATGACCACATCTTAGTTGGAGCGTGACACTGACGATGCACTTGCTGGTGCATGGCATGCTGCACCATGATGTACAGGGATGTCCGCACTGGAGCGTTTTCTGGCATTGCATTTTGCACAAAAATGTGCTCGGGTCCTGGAAACAGGGAACCATTTGTTTGTGCCCACACATAGGTATGGTCTTTTCAATCTTGATTGGGCATTCCTCCGGACAATCTTGATAACAGGATTGTGGGCATTTGTGTCCTAAATCGCATAGAATTTTCGTGCAGTCCTTAAGACACTTGTATTGTTCGTGCTCCTTGTCGTAGGCGTGGCAGACGCTCGCGCACACGTGGCCGCAGTCTAAACGGAACTCGCAAGGTTGGGTGCAGCCACCTTCGGGAGCCTCCTTGAAATCTTCTGCACGAAAGGCTTGGATCTTCCGTTCCGGGTGATTTGGGCAGCACAGAGTTAGGGAGGGCCCGATCTGATCCTTCTCCTTTAAAGTGCTGAAGATGTTGTGCCATAGCTGCACCTGGCCTAGCATTTCACTGTTGCCGATACAGTAGAGACCTTTCTTTGCCCGAGATAAAGCCACGCAGACGCGGTTGGAGATGTTGAGGAAGCCCACTCTACCCTGCGTGTTGCTACGCACCAAAGACAACAAGATGATGTCGTTCTCTTCTCCTTGGTACTTATCCACTACGTGCACTCGGACGCCTGAGAATTGTGCGGCAGGCATGAGTTTGCGCAGACATTGGAACTGGGCTGTGTATGTCGTTAGGATGGTAATCTGCTCAGGTTTGTACTCTTGAAGTAGAAGGTAACGGCAAAGGGCGACGACAAATGTGGCCTCGTGTTGGTTCTGATGGCTTTTTCCCTCCTTGAACTGTTTTTCCAGTTGGTTGTGCTCCACAAAGAACAAATTGGTTTTCAAACCCTGTAAAAAAGGAATTTGAATAAAAATAATTATTTTGTTCTCACAAAAACATGCAGGCATGAATAGGCCTGTCGCAGTAACAAATTTCAGTATGCGATAATTTATCTCATTAATTATTGCAATATGCGATATTATTGCACCCCCCCATTTAAAAAAAAAAAAAGAATTTACAATAACACAGTGACAATACAGTATATATTAATAGATCAAGTACACCCATTTAAACGCGATAAATGTTTACTCTTAAATTCACAAATACCTTTTAAGAAATCACAACTAAAAACAATAGACCCTGCCTCTTAAAGCAGAAATGTGAGGTAATTTCACAACATGCCAAATAGTAGAGGTGTGCAAAATTTCCGATTCTTAGATTATTCGCGATTCGGCCGTGGAAGATTCGAGAACGATTCACAAACATCCAAATTCCGATTATTAAAATATGCGAAGTAAAGCGGAAGTACACAACACTCAGCGCGCCGAGCGGTCTTCGGGACGGAACGGAGCGAGAGTAGCTAAACATCATGCTTCCCATTACCCGGCCCCTCGGGTAATGCCAATGCTCAACTCACGGCTCTAGCTCAACTCATGCAACGAGATAAAAAAACACAACAACATCCCGACTGCTGCCGAAAAGCTGCTAGAAAAGTACATCCGTATGTTACGATGGATATCATTTATATAGGACTAGATGCATTATTCATTTGGTAGTGTTAGCAGCACATCTACAAAAAGTTAGATGCGGGAGTTATAAACGGCCGCCATCTTAAAGCAGTACACTTCCCTCCAAGGCTGTTGTAGCGAACCTTCCAAGCAAACCTTATTAACTTTTTATCTAAAATACTCCTAAATCGGTAAAATATTGAATTGAATGTATCTTTACAATAGTTTTAAAACTTTCACATGTCGAAAGTAGACAAAAGGGAAATTATGGAATAACGGGAGCAATTTTGACAAATTTAACGGTTGATTCACAACATTAAATTAATTGAATGTAGTTTAAAACTGCTGATACAGAATGGGGACTGGAGTTTTTTATTTAATGTTAATTTTGTATATTTGTTTACTGCTATATGTTAACTTGATACTGAAATAGTAGTGTGGTTTAGCCTGAGAGTATTTTTGAACAATTTTGGAACTAATGTACAAAACATAAAAAAAAAAAGAAAAAAAAAAAGGAGGGGGGTGCATCAATAATCGTTTTATAATCGAATCAGAGCCTCTGAATCGTAATCGTAATCGAATCGTTAGGTGCCCAAAGATTCCCAGCTCCACCAAATAGGGTAACAATTAAAGTAATTAAACATTGTCCAACAAATAAAGCATGAAAAAATAATTTATATGTCGTATATTTGACAAAATAATCGCGTTTCCGAAGTTCGAGCCTGAAAGGGGACGAACCCGGAAGTGATACGTCACTAGTGGTGCAACGGTTTGCGGTTCAAAACCGAACCGTTCGGTTCGCCCTGTACGGCTCAATACGCCTTTATGAACCGCGCCTTTTCGGTTTTGCAAATAATGTATTCCGAATGAGAGAAAATATTGGCAAAAAAAATTTTGCAAGCATTGCTCGGCGCTTGTTCCCCATGGTAATGGCAACACTTTTATAACATGACTCCGGCACCTCAGCCTGCATCACCCACAGATATCACTTTCTCAGGGCAGGACAACCCCGAAGATGACACCAGTGAAAACACACGGCGGGCTTTGTTAATTTGTTTGCAACGCTTGACCCGCTTTACATTGTTCCCTCGCGGACATATTTTTCCAACAACGTAATCCCCGACATTTATGAAATGGCACGCAAAGCCATCGAAGATGATTTCGCTAAAGCATTTCGCCCTGACCACTGATAGTTGGACGTCCCGTGCTACAGAGTGCTACTACCTAACTGTGACGGTCCACTGTAATTCATACCTGTCAAGTTGTGCGGTCTCGTCGTAATTTGTACAAGTGAGCACTGATTTTTAAATGTGTACGCCGTTCGTTACGTTCAAAATCTGCACGTTTTTCGTGCATTACGCTTCTTTTTTTTTTTTTCCATCCGTTCGGAATGGACACCGTTTCTGCAACGAGACAATGTTCGTTAATACCTTGGTTGAATGACGCGAGAAAAAGTCAGACACGGAAAGGGAAGAGTGTTTGTTGAGACGCTGTAGCAAACGCGATGCTAGGCGGCTCCAATATTTCCTGACTGTAGCCGACAGAATACAATCTACGCCTAGATATCTCATGCAAACAGAACTACATGCGAAATGACAGACTCGGTAGCGTTAGTAAACAGCCGCCATTTTAGAGCAGTAAACGTCTCAGAAAGGCTCTGTTGTAGTAAACCTTCCGAGCGAACCTAAGCCACTTTTTATCTAAAATACTCCTAAATTGGCAAAATCTTGACTTGAGTCTATCTTTAAAGGATGAAACAGTTTTTAAATTTTCACATGTCGAAAGTAGACAGAAGGGAACTAATGCAAAAACGGGAGCAATTTTATCAGCTTTAACGTTTGATTTACAACATTAAATGACCTCCAAACATAGCAAAGTTTACTATGTTTTTGGGTTTGTTTGTTGTTGTTTTTTGTTTGTTTGTTTTTTTTAATGAAAAAAAAACATGAACGGTATCACCTGTTACTTTGCCAAGTAACTTTTTTACTACTGTGTTTGTATTTCAGTAGCCAGTCACTACACTAGCCAAAGAGCTAAGAGGCATTTTAACAGTCGAAAATGTTTATATTTTAAGTGTTTATTTCATTTTTTTGAAAGCAAAATAAAGGCAGTTAAAAAAAAAAAAAAAAAAAAAACGCAAACCGAAACCGAACCGAAACCGTGATCCCAAAACCGAGGTTCAAACCGAACCGTGGGCTAACTGAACCGTTGCACCGCTATACGTCACACCGCGAACAGCGATGGCAGCTCCATACATACGGCCGCCATGCAAAGCCCTTCAAACAATGATTCAAACAGAGATATAAGCGATAGATCGAGCGCAAGGGAGGAGATCCAAGTTTTTGAAGAGTTGGAGGAAGAAGAGGAAGTTGGAATTTTATGTTGGACCTAACATGTATTAGCCAGACGCTAATCAGGATGCAAACAATGTGCCTAGACTACCTGACATGGAATGGACACAAGACCCATCGAGATTACAAGATTGGTATGATATAGGCTGTTATTATTTTCATGATTTGAAGATGCAGGCATTTGCACATAATTTCATGTTTTTGTCTATCTGATGACATTGTTTAAAAAAACAATAATCAGACTGCATGTTCATTTTGGCAGATCCAGCAGCTCTCGTGCATATAAAATAATAATATAAAAATGTTGGGGGCAAAGAAGGAGATGAGTCGTTGATGGCTTTCTCCACTTTATTGCGGCAACAATAAGAAAACAAAATAATAGCGGAATGCTTTCACATTCGACCGCGAAGTTTTGCTTCTCGCTCATCTCCGCCTCGCCTCGTACTACCAGCTACTACTACTTCCAGTCCCAGCGTCTCTTAAACGGATCGTGCATAGTGTCTTGTTATGAGCTTTTTGTTGACAAAGGTATCGAACACACGACGTGCTGACAACTTTTGTTTCTTTATTAACACATGGAGCTAACAGTATGAACACAACTTGGGGCTCTCGGCAGGAAGTGGCGTCTAATGGCGTGAGGAAATGTAGTTTTTTCACACAAGCGAACAGATTACAAAGCACCACTTCAGTGTTGTCCCGAGACTACATTTCCCATGATTCACTGCGTGACTTGAGCCGCTCGCTGATTCTCTGCGAGATTGACTCAATGCCAACACGCTAGTTTTCACCTGTCAGCGGCTCTCGTAAAACACAAACTAGAAGGCTATCAAGCGATCACTGTGAAAGAAACGCCGAACCGTACAAATGCAATGCAACGCTTGAAGCATGAAGGTGAAAATACATCATAAAAATACAAATAAATGTGCACAAACTCACCGGCAGTGTGTGTCTCTTACAGCAACGTGACCGTGAATTACCGCGACGCCGACCCGCTTATATGCACATTCACACCCCTTTCCCGATTGACAGTGGGTTAACCCTTTAGGACAAGATCGTACATGACGCACAAATTTAACACGCTTAACCTAGCGAACACAACAACAACTATGCTACGACTTTTGCCGCGAGTTGGCTTTCGGCTAACGTCCCTAGCTTCTACTGTACATTCCACAACAGTTGGAAGCTCTGCTTTGACAAAGTTATCAGTCATCTATCCAAAAATCACACTTACTTTTTGGCAAATCCTTGATCATAAGCAGACCTGTTAAGGAAGCAGGCATCTTCAAAGTGTTTGTAGCAGAGAACACTACTCGATGATGGCGTGAAATTCATTCGCTTCGCGAGAACGAAAGATGTCCATTTACGTGCCCTGCTATCCTTTGGCCACTCATACAAATTTTCGTTTGAGTGAGAACAAAACATCGCCACACACCGCCGTGGCATCTTACCGAGAAGCAATGCAACAAACAATACTGTTCTATGGCGGACTTTCCTCGCACTTCTAGGTGTGACGTCATTTCCGAAGATTTCCGAAGAAAAGCATTTTCGTTGTCAAGGGCATTGCTATGGGTTAAACAAAGAATCTGGAAGGGTTGCGTAAAAAAAAAAAAAAAAATGCTCATAATTGTTTAGCCATTGATATTATTCAAAAACATGGTTGGCCAACCTTACTTCACATTTTGCTTTAAGTAAAAGACAACAATATTAATACTGCACAGAAACACAGAATAAATAAAATGTGTTAAAAAAAAAAAAAAAAATGAATTGCACTTAATAACTTAAGCATTTAGGCAAATGAAAACTTTTCCCCTCATAGCTTCTGCTATGGTGTTCCATAGGGATGCAATGATACAGTTAAGTCACGGTTCGGTGTGATTTTCGATACGGGGGACACGGTTTTCGATTAAATTAAATACATTTAATGCTCTGAAAAAAAAAACAATTGTATTCTTTGTTTCGTGTTTTTTTTTTTTTTTTTGCTAACGTGCAAAAAATTAAATTGCCATCATATAAACATGCATTTTAGTGCATAATATTTATGTGCTTACTTCTTACTGATCTGAAGAAATTTTGTATAAAAGTGCTGAGAACCATCTTTACTATTTGTAAATTGAAGTGGGGCACACTGTTGAATGCTACAGCTCTCTTAGCAGCTAGATTTACGACATGAGCAAAACAACCTATTTGTGGTCCGAACCCATCTGTGTCACGTACTAAATTAACAATATTTGCAGCATTATCTATAGTCACTGGTATGGATTGATTTGGCCTGCTTAACTTCCATTCAGTCATGGCGGTTTATAATTCAACTATGTAGTATATGGACTACAGTCATTTTCGGACTATAAGCCGCTACTTTTTTCCCTCATTTTGAATCCTGCAGCTTATAGTCCAGTGCGGCTTATTTGTTCATTTATTTGGGTTAATAGGTAACACTTTATTTGACAGCGGTGTCATAAGACAGCCATAAGACTGTCATAATTATGACATGACATTATCATGGGCATTAATGAATGCTTATGACAGATGTCATTAAGTGTCATCCGGCAAGTTATGTCACTAACTTCATTTATGTCCTGCTCGGATCTTTTACATCCATTCAAAAGGGAGATAATTTGCCCGATGACACAAAATGACATCTGTCATCATGGCACAACTTCTTTCAAGTTCTGCTATTTTTTGGGAATTTAAGTTTTGATGGATAACTTACAAAGTGAAGTTATTGCTTATACCTCAAAATTATGAGTAAACTGGAGTTATGTTAGGTAAATTGTACTCAAAATTTTGAGTAAACTGGAATTATGTTAGGTAAATTGTACTCAAAATTTTAAGTAAACTAAATTTAAGTTTAAGTACATATTTGACAAATTAATCCAAGTGTGATTTGAACCCAGGTTCAACCTCAATGACAGTGCAACATGTAGATAAACTGCCTGATTGGGTATACCATATCCAGAGCACTCTTTTTGAAGGGAGTCAGGCTAGGTCTGAGTTCCCACAATTCAACATTTCAAGAATTTTGATTCTCCTCCTTGAGTCATCACCTTATCGTGGTGGTGGGGTTTGCGTGTCCCAATGATCCTAGGAGCTATGTTGTCTGGGGGCTTTAAGCCCCTGGCAGGGTCACCCATGGCAAACAGGTCCTAGGTGAGGGGCCAGACAAAGAATGGCTCACAAGACCCCTTATGATGGAGAAAATTACAGGATCCAAGTTTCCCTTGCCCGGACGCGGGTTACCGGGGCCCCCCCCTGGAGCCAGGCCTGGGGGTGGGGCTCGAAGGCGAGCGCCTGGTGGCCGGACCTTTTCCCATGGGGTCCGGCCGGGCACAGCCCGAAAAGGCAACGTGGGTCCGCCTTCCCATGGGCTCACCACCTGTGGGAAGGGCCAAAGGGGTCGGGTGCGTAGCAATTTGGGCGGCAGCCAAAGGCGGGGGCCTTGGCGGTCCAACCCCCGGCTACAGAAGCTAACTCTTGGGACATGGAATGTCACCTCTCTGGCGGGGAAGGAGCCCGAGCTGGTGTGTGAGGCAGAGAAGTTCCAACTTGATATAGTTGGACTCTCCTCCACACACAGTTTGGATTCTGATACCAGTCCTCTCGAGAGGGGTTGGACCCGCTTCCACTCTGGAGTTGCCCACAGTGAGAGGCGCCGAGCAGGTGTGGGCATACTTATTGCCCCCAGGCTTGGTGCCTGTACGCTGGGGTTTACCCCAGTAGACGAGAGGGTAGCCTCCCTCCGCCTTCGGGTGGGGGGACGGGTCCTGACTGTTGTTTGTGCTTATGCACCAAACAGCAGTTCAGAGTACCCACCCTTTTTGGAGTCCTTGGAGGGTGTGCTGGAGAGTGCCCCCTCTGGGGACTCCCTCGTTCTGCTGGGGGACTTCAACGCTCATGTGGGCAATGACAGTGAGACCTGGAGGGGCGTGATTGGGAGGAACGGCCCCCCCGATCAGAACCCGAGCGGTGTTCTGTTATTGGACTTCTGTGCTCGTCACGGATTGTCCATAACAAACACCATGTTCAAACATAAGGGTGTCCATATGTGCACTTGGCACCAGGACACCCTAGGCCGCAGTTCGATGATCGACTTTGTGATCGTGTCATCGGACTTGCGGCCGCATGTTTTGGACACTCGGGTGAAGAGAGGGGCGGAGCTGTCAACTGATCACCACCTGGTGGTGTGTTGGCTCCGATGGTGGGGGAAGATGCTGGTCAGACCTGGCAGGCCCAAACGTATTGTGAGGGTCTGCTGGGAACGTCTGGCAGAATCCCCTGTCAGAAAGGGCTTCAACACCCACCTCCGGCAGAACTTCTCCCTTGTCCCGGGGGAGGTGGGGGACATTGAGTCCGAGTGGACCATGTTCCGCACCCCCATTGTTGAGGCGGCCGATCGGAGCTGTGGCCGTAAGGTGGTTGGTGCCTGTCGTGGCGGCAATCCCCAAACCCGCTGGTGGACACCAGTGGTAAGGGAAGCCGTCAAGCTGAAGAAGGAGGCCTATCGGGCCTTTTTGGCCTGTGGGACTCCGGAGGCAGCTGACAGGTACCGGCTGGCCAAGCGGACTGTGGCTTCGGCGGTCGCCGAGGCAAAAACTCGGACATGGGAGGAGTTCGGCGAGGCCATGGAAAACGACTTCCGGACGGCTTCGAGGAAATTCTGGTCCACCATTCGGCGTCTGAGGAGAGGAAAGCAGTGCACCATTAACACTGTGTATAGTGAAGATGGTGTACTGCTGACCTCGACTCGGGACGTCGTGAGTCGGTGGGGAGAATACTTCGAAGCCCTCCTCAATTCCACCGACACGCCTTCCTTTGAGGAAGCAGAGTCTGGGGACTCTGAGGTGGGGTCTTCAATCTCTGGGGTTGAAGTCACTGAGGCGGTTGGTAGATGAGATCCGCCCGGAGTTCCTAAAGGCTCTGGATGTTGTAGGGCTGTCATGGCTGACACGCCTCTACAACATTGCGTGGACATCGGGGACAGTGCCTCTGGATTGGCAGATCGGGGTGGTGGTCCCCCTTTTTAAAAAGGGGGACCGGAGGGTGTGTTCCAATTATAGAGGGATCACACTCCTCAGCCTCCCCGGTAAAGTCTATTCAGGGGTGCTGGAGAGGAGGGTCCGTCGGGAAGTCGAATCTCGGATTCAGGAGGAGCAGTGTGGTTTTCGTCCCGGCCGTGGAACAGTGGACCAGCTCTACACCCTCGGCAGGGTCCTCGAGGGGGCATGGGTGTTCGCCCAACCAGTCTACATGTGTTTTGTGGATTTGGAGAAGGCGTTCGACCATGTGCCTAGGGGAGTCCTGTGGAGGGTGCTCCGGGAGTACGGGGTACCGAGCCCCTTGGTAAGGGCTGTTCGGTCCCTGTACGACCGGTGTCAGAGTCTGGTCCGCATTGCCGGCAGTAAGTCCAATTCGTTCCCAGTGAGGATTGGACTCCGCCAAGGCTGCCCTTTGCCACCGATTCTGTTCATAATTTTTATGGACAGAATTTCTAGGCGCAGCCGAAGCGTTGAGGGTGTCCGGTTTGGTGGCCTCAGCATTGCATCTCTGCTTTTTGCAGACGATGTGGTGCTGTTGGCTTCATCAAGCCGTGACCTCCAACTCTCACTGGGGCGGTTTGCAGCTGAGTGTGAAGCGGTTGGGATGAAGATCAGCACCTCCAAATCCGAAACCGTGGTCCTCAGCCGGAAAAGGGTGGCATGCCCTCTCCGGGTCGGGGAAGAAATCCTGCCCCAAGTGGAGGAGTTCAAGTATCTTGGGGTCTTGTTCACGAGTGAGGGTAGGAGGGAGCGGGAGATTGATAGACGGATCGGTGCAGCGTCTGCAGTGATGCGGACTCTGCACCGGTCCGTTGTGGTGAAGAAGTAGCTGAGCCAAAAGGCGAAGCTCTCGATTTACCAGTCGATCTATGTTCCTACCCTCACCTATGGTCACGAGCTGTGGGTCGTGACCGAAAGAACAAGATCACGGATACAAGCAGCCGAAATGAGTTTCCTCCGCAGGGTGTCCGGGCTCTCCCTTAGAGATCGGGTGAGAAGCTCGGTCATCCGGGAGGGGCTTGGTGTCGAGCCGCTACTCCTCCGCGTTGAGAGGAGCCAGTTGAGGTGGCTCGGGCATCTGGTTCGGATGCCTCCTGGACGCCTCCCTGGAGAGGTGTTCCGGGCATGTCCCACCGGCGGGAGGCCCCGGGGTCGACCCAGGACACGCTGGAGAGACTATGTCGCTCGGCTGGCCTGGGAACGCCTTGGAATCCCGCCGGAGGAGCTGGCTGAAGTGGCTGGGGAGAGGGAAGTCTGGGCTTCCCTGCTGAAGCTGCTGCCCCCGCGACCCGACCCCGGAATAAGCGGAAGATAATGGATGGATGGATGGATGGAAGAATTTTGATTTGTTATTTACATCTGTTGGGCTGCAATGCATGCTAGGACCCTGAAAAGACATAAGTCCTTATAATAGCGCAGTCAATATATCAAACTAAAGTCATTTAAATCCAGACCCTCCCCTGTAACCTCCGGTGTGCCTCAGGGCTCTGTCCTGGGGCCCCTACTCTTCATCATATACCTACTTCCCCTTGGCAATATTTTTCATAAATTCAACATCCAATTTCACTGCTATGCCGACGACACCCAACTCTACCTCACTTCTGAACCCTCCTCCTCTCACCCGCCCCCATCTTTGACTGACTGTATCACTGAAATAAAAATCCGGTTTACCCACAATTTCCTAAAACTTAACAGTAATAAAACTGAGGTGCTCCTCGTTGGCTCTAAATTCACCATCTCAAAAAACCATAACATATCCATTACCATTGACAACTCCACTGTTTCACCTTCCCCCCAAGTCAAGAGCCTAGGAGTAATCCTCGACAACACACATCAATAACATTACCCGGATTGCCCACTTTCACCTACGCACCATTAATCGCCTCCGCCCTTCCCTCACACCACATTCTGCTGCAATCCTGGTTCACAGCCTTGTCACTTCCCGTCTGGACTACTGCAACTCCCTCCTCTTCGGCCTCCCTCGTAAAACTCTCCATAAATTCCAACTGGTCCAGAATTCAGCTGCCCGCATCATAACCCGTACCCCGTCCATCCACCACATCACTCCAGTCCTCCAACAGCTTTCCTGGCTCCCGGTCCACTTTTGAATACAGTTCAAAGTTCTCCTCCTCACATTCAAGGCCATCCATAACCTCTCCCCTCCATACCTGTCTGATCTAATTCATGTTACTACTCCCTCCTGTGCCCTTAGATCCTCCTCCTCCATACAACTGTCTCTCCCCCCCGCTCGCCTTAGCACCATGGGGAGCCGAGCGTTCAGCGTTCAGAATTCACTCCCACCCGATCTCAGGAACACAGATTCCCTCCCCCTTTTTCAAACAAAACTCAAAACTCACCTGTTTAGACTAGCCTATACACAATAATCACTTAGTTCTAGTGTTCTTAACTGCCCCTATATCTCTTTTAGTATTTTAAATTTCCTCATACGTTATATACTTTCATTTTGTCTCTTTTAATATTTTTAAATGTTTGTACGGTGACCTTGAGTGCCAGAAAGGCGCCTTTGAATAAAATGTATTATTATTATTATTATTATTAATAGGCCCGAAAAGTGTGAGAGACTCTTTAGCTGCCTAGATAGTCACTCTGGACAATGTAAGTGTAGCCTCCAGCAGTGTTGTCAGCGCCGTGTGTTAATAAAAACTAAAGTTGTCAGCACGTCGTGTGTTTGATATCATTGCCAGAAAAACACACTTATTAAAACACAGCGCAGCTTCATTTTTAATGCTGTCCTTATAATAATGATCTGCTGCATCATAAATGACTTTGTGACTTTCGACCTCCATGATGAAACGTTCTTCGTCCATGTTCGCTGGTGTTTAAACCGTTTAGGGCCGCAGCTATCGAATATTTTAGTAATCGAGTAATCGACCGAAAATTCTATCGATTAATCGAGTAATCGGATAAAACAGTTTTTTTTAAGGTATAGAGCAGTTATAAATATACATGAGAAAAAAAGACATTTAATCCAATACTGAACCATTTTCAGTCAATTAATGCCTTTATTTTCGATGTACATTGTTGAAAACAGCCAACAATTGCATCTCAGATGTGACTAGAAAAAAAAATTCACTGCTTTCGCTCAAAAAACTTCTAGATCTTATAAAAAAAAAAAAAAAAAAAAAAAAACATATTTCTTACCTAAAAATGTAATTACGCATGATGACACATATCACTTGAAAGCTACGTGTTTTCCCACATGTTTCAATTTAATTTCCATTTGTGTCAAGCTATTTTTAAGTTCTAGTTAAGTTTTAAGTTAGTCTGAAGCATTTTGAGTTTTTGCAGTGTTCAAAATAAATGTATGATACCTGCTGTATTGGAGCACATTAGGGACCAGTGCTACTTGGTGTTTTATTCAGCAATGACTACTGAGCTAAAACTGACAGTTAGCTTTATTATGTTTTAATTTTACACCCTCATCACTCTTCAGCGCTGTGTTTTTACAGATGAAATAAAGCCTGTATTTAAGACACGTTAGCCACGCATCGACAGTGGTCATAATCAATAGAAACCTAGCCCTCCGAAGGGCTAACGTTACGTCTACGTGAGCGAGTGACAGTAACGTAATATTTATTAGCGATAAGAAGTCTACTGCCTAAAGATAGCGGCTGTTTACTAACGTTGCCCAGACGCGGCCGAGTCTGTCATTTTGCATCGAGTCCTAAATGCATGTGACATCTATGAGACGCATCGGACACTACCTGCGTCTCCAGCAAAAATAAAAAATCGCCTAAACCTTTCGGCAACCTTTAGCAATGAAATTTTTGATGATGCTAATTTACAAAAACATTTTGGAACACTTCAATTCTTTATTAAAGTACAAATAAACACGTCAATAACAACAATAAATCACAAATGAAGAATGAGGTCAAATGTTGTTAGCATTAACTAGTGCAAAAGAATGGAATGTAAACAGATTCAGAACACTGACTGCGCCTTTCCAACATGATTCAAAACAATTCTTAAAAAAAAAAAAAAAAAAGCATTAACCCTCCCAGTTCAAATGGATTGGACGTCTACTCGTGATAAACTCATTCCAATTCACAGCAGAAACTTGTTTTTCTGTTTATTAGTTGTTTTTAGAATATCCTAGAATGATTTCCTGACCAATGTATCGATAATCGTTGTATCGCCATTAGTGCTGCAACGATTGATCGAGTAACTCGAGTATTCGATTAGAAAAAAAGATTCGAATTAAATTTTGCTGCTTTGAGTATTCGTTTAATTAAAATGGAGTTGTAATGGTTTATTTGGAAAGCGTTTGCATTTAGTTTTATTGATTTGGGTGGATACTCTGTCCCGTGGTCTGCCTCATTTCAAATAGCGGAATCCAACTGCTGATTGTTAAGACCAACATAAGCTAAGTTTTAGTTTGAGCTTGTTTTTTTTTTAATGCATCCGTAATTTAGTTTATTGTTATATTTAGCCGTTCTTTGTGGGACTAAGTGTCTGTAACATTTGTGGAGAGCATTGTAAAAATGTTAGCGTTTTATAGCATTTAATCTAGCAAACTTTAGCTATGCAAGTTAGCCAATTGTTCTTTTGTTGTACATAGATCCTAAGTTATTTATTTGTTGCTGAGCTCAGTATTTTAATTTTTCATGTTCCTTATCCGATTACTCGATTATTCGAACTAACTAGTTAACCGATTAATCGACAATTAAAATAATCGATAGCTGCAGCCCTAATCGCCATATCGTCAGATCATCATTATTGTGAGCACTGTATCGCAAACCGTATTGTATCGTGAGGTACCAAGCGGTTCCCACTCCTAATACCAAGCGTACGACATAGAAAAAAAAAAAAAAATCACCCAACCCCCCCGCCTTAAAAATGTTCTCCTCGAATCTACACAATTCACGTAGGTCAAAATGGCGAATTTCGCCAAAAGGTGAGATTTTCATGCCTGAATACAAAAAGCAAGTGAAGATAAACGACATAAAGAAACATAATACAGACCTTAATGTTGTCAAAGTTCAACACAGAGGGATGGTTTTGCAGGTCTTCGTAAATGTGCGGCGTCAACAGGCTGGCGATTTCTGGCCTCATTCGATGCTGAAATGTAAGCAGGCAATGAATCTGCTGTTTACCGACAGCAATGTCACGCCATACAGCAAAGTATTAAAACTATTTTCCAACCTGTTGGTTGAGCCTGACAAATGGAAGTCCCATATTGACCAGCCTCTCAAACATGGACACCCCCATTTTGTAATTCTTCTCCAAATCATACTCTGTGGAACTGGGGCGTAGCTGTGGAAAGAATATTAAGTGTGCAGGATTGTTAACATACGCCTGGCAATACACTGGCGACCTGTCATGGATGTACTCAGTTTTTCTCACCAAAACAGCCCCAAGGAAGGCAAAATGAACAGCATTTGATGGGGAAAAATGTTAGACGCATTACACTTTTTTTAATTAGGCATGGGTATTCCTGTAATTCAGTATCAATAGTGTTTTTTTTTTTTAAAGCAAAACTAGGCAACTCTTCAGTTTTGGTTGATTTGAGTGTGGCAAAAGCGGCAGTGGGCAAAAGCGGTAGTGTTTTGCCTTAAGGAAGACTGCGTTTCCCATGAGGACCAGCGCACTCGCACAGTGTTGTAAAATCATGATCTGCCAGTCGTCTGCAGATGGATTAAACGACATTTTGTTTCCAGCGGTTGTGTGAAGGATGAATAGCAATAAGGTAGTAAATCTAGTTGTGGCTAAACAATATCATATGGCAGTTAGCAACCGTGGGGCTTTGTGTGGCTAACCCCCCCAAACCAACCGAACTCATCAGCACTGACATAAAGTAGCGAGATTTAAATTTACGCATGTTCGAAATAAAACTAACCTTAATCGGTTTTTAAGACCTTTCAAAATCGGATTTCAGACCTTTTGTCAGATTTTAGGAGAATTTGAGACATTTTAAGTTCTTGAATTCAAATGATTGGATTTAAGACATCTTTAAACTATTTATGACCTTGCGGATACCCTGCATATACAGTGCTGCTCAAAAGTTTGTGAACCCCCTCAACATTTTGGAATTTTCTATTATTTCAACCTGATTTCCTAATCAATCAATTCAGTAGTTTTTTTTTGTTTTTTTAACAGTTGTGTTGTCGAGACTAAATTAAAAAGAGTTTTCATCAACTGATGTAGGTGCAAAATTGAACTGTTTGGTCACAACCAAAACCGCCATGTCTGGCGAAAAGTCAACACTGCATACCACCAAAAGAACCTTCTCCCAACAGTGAAGCATGGAGGTGGGAATGTCAAGATCTGGGCTTGCTTTTCATCCTCAGGACCTGGACAACTCCACATAGTCCAGGGAATCATGAATTCTGAGGAATATTGTCAAATCCTAGAACATAACCTGACGCCATCTGTTTTGAAGTTAAAGCTTGGCAGAAGGTGGATCATGCAACATGATAATGATCCAAAGCATTCCAGCAATACAACCAAGGAATGGCTGAAAAAGAAGAAGATTCGTGTTCTGGACTGGCCCAGTCAAAGTCCTGACCTAAATCCCATTGAAATGCTGTGGCGGGACCTGAAGCGAGCAGTTCATGCCAGACGCCCATCAAACCTCTCTCAACTGACTGCGTTCTGCAAGGAAGAATGGGCAAAAATCCCCCAAAGTAGATGTGAGAGGCTGATTAGTCACTACAGAAACCGTTTGGTTGAGGTAATCTCTGCAAAAGGAGGCGCAATATCCTATTAACTGAAGGGGTTCACATACTTTTGCACACATGATATCTGAGTTTTTCTTAAATCAACCACTTTTGTTAAATAAAGAATGACAATATAACTATTTCTTTTGTTTCAGTCCATTATTTGGAATGTCAGTATTGTGGATTTGGGTATAACTTAACATTTAATAAGGTTATTTTAGTTTTTTTTACAAAAAATCTGACCATCGCTGTGGGGTTCACAAACTTTCGAGCAGCACTGTATATTGCCACACCCCTTCTCAGTACGCACTACTCTTGATTAGAAGATATTTTGGCATTTTTCTTGTTAACTGGTTGGCGGCCATTGACGGCACTAGATGTCTAATCCATTTGACGTCTAGGTGACAAACTAGTACAGTCCCTGACAAAAGTCTTGTCACTTATCCATTTTGTAGAAACAATTGCTAATAACCTGACTTTTAATGATTCAACTGGTTTCAGAAATGGCTCATATGAAAGCTAAAACCCTCCCAAATGATGTTAAATGTACAAAAATATATTTGTTTCACTGAAAAAAGATTGATCATTTAATGACCACAAAAAGGTCAAATTTTGGCAAAAGTTTTGTCGCTTACAGAAAGTAGTGTGAAAATTGAACAAAAAATGTACTTCAAATACAAAAATATGTTACATAACACAAGCGAATTAAGTAGTGGTGCTGTGAGATTCAAATTTAATATTTTGTATGACTTCCATGGGCTTTGGCAAGGATTCATACAATTTATTGGAGAAGTCATCAGGAACATCAAAGAAAGCAGCCTTTCATGCCTCCCAGAGTTCATCAACATTCTTGGGTTTCGTCTTCCACGCTTCCTCTTTCATCCTACCCCAGACATGCTCAATGATGTTCATTTCTGGTGACTGGGCTGGCCAGTCCTGGAGGATCTTGATCTTCTTTGCTTTGAGGAACTCTGAGTTAGAGATCGAAGTATGCGATGGAGCGCCATCCTGCTGCAGAATCTGTCCCTTTTTATGGTAAGAATTGTGAGAGTCAGCAAAGATTTGTTGATATTTCAGACTATTTATGTTGCCTTCCACCCTGCAGATCTCTCGCACACCCCCATACTGGATGTAACCCCAGACCATGATTTTGCCACCACCAAACTTCACGCTTTTCTGAGTGAATCTCGGATCCATGCGGGCTCCAGTAGGTCTCCTGCAATATTTGCAGTGACTGTGTAATTCAATGGAAAATTCATCTGAAAAATCCACCTTTTGCCATCCTTTTGACAGGCTGTGGGCATTGGCAAATGCCACACGGATTTTTAATTGTTTGCAGCCTGAGAGATAAATAGTATAAATATTAATATATAGTATAAATTTTATGAATCCTTGCCGAAGTCCATGGAAGTCATACAAAATATTAAATTTGGATCTCACAGCACCACTACTTAATTCGCTTATGTTATGTAACATATTTTTGTATTTGAAGTACAATTTTTGTTCAATTTTCACACTACTTTCTGTAAGCGACAAAACTTTTGTCTTGCCATAATTTGACCTTTTTGTCTTCATTAAATGATAAATCTTTTTTTCAGTGAAACAAATATATTTTTGTACATTCAACATCATTTGGGAGGGTCTTAGCTTTCATGTGAGCCATTTCTGAAACCAGTTGAATAATTAAAAGTCAGGTTATTAGCAATTGTTTCTACAAAATGGATAAGCGACAAGACTTTTGTCAGGGACTGTAGACTCCTCATTCAATATTTCAGGTCCCCTTTTAAAAGCAAAAACCTGTCGAGATGTAGCACTTATTATGTTAAGGTTTTGCCAACCTCTTGTGCTATCATAAAGGATTATAGAATGGTTGCAGATGATTTCACTATGCAGCCTTTACCTGCTGGTGGTCTCCTATGAGAATGAGGTGCTGACATTCTTGACTCAGCGCAGTGACAATGTGGGCCTCCAGAACCTCTGCCGCCTCTTCTACAATCACCACATGGGGTTGTACTTCTTGTAGGGCCTTCCGGTATTTGGCTGCCCCTGTTGTTGTCATGCCGATGACCTAACACCAGTGGTAAGAAATGATTAGGATTGTTTGGCTCACCCTGGGACTGTAAATCGTAATGTCCTCTCTTGTCATAACTTACTGAAAGTTGCCATTTTAGGCAAATTCCAAATACTAGCCTGCCTGGTCACAAAATTCGACTCATTCTCTGTGATTTACCGTAATAGATGTCCAATCCATGTTAACTGGGAGGGTTGGCAGTCATCATTCACTGTCATAAGTCATGTATGGTATAACAATTTACATCGTCAAACTGATATAAAATGACGAATCGTCATAATAATCTCATTTCGCCAATATCTTGATGTGTATTTTTTATGCCTATTTTTCCACTTTTACTGCATATGAATGAATATCTGCTCCAAAAATCTGTTATCGGCCCCTCTAACTACAACTAATCGATGTTGGTCCTGAAAAACCAATATTGGTCAATCTCTTATGCTAACACGACAACTTAACTTTGCGTGTGATGATTACTCAGCTCTCTTGCCAAGATAAGAAACCAAATCTTAACATGTTTCCAAACAAGCAAAATGGAGCCCCGCCTAGCTTGAAAATCATCCTAAACTCCGGTAAGGGGGCTGAGGGAGAGGCGTAGCACATCTCACGTGAGTGACATGAACCAAACACTGCTACTCACAAGCTGACGTACTTCACGAACAATAGGAAAATGTCACACCGACTTGCGCATTGTGAAAATTTGACAGAAACAACGTAACCTGATCACCCCTCAAAAAGTAACCTAGTTACTTTACTGATTACTTTATGATCAACGAAACTCAGTTACTTTAAATTGCCTGTGACACGAAAAAGCATGTTTATTTCATAATACACACAGTATTTTATGCTCCTGAATGAAATGGACCGCTTGTGTGGAAGCGATCGCTATATTTATTTAGTTTTTTTAATCCCGCGCCATGAAAATGAGTGACTTCCAGCAACAGTCTCGAGTTGAGAAAGAGGGCGCTGTGACGTGTACGGAGGAAGGAGTCCTCTTGACTATACAGCCATACTGTTGAATGAGAAGGACGAAGGATTCAGCTGATTTTGCGGATTAATACTTTTATTTTTCGCATCACGCCAGCCAAACGGCTGCAGCAAAATCTTGCTGTACGAGGGAGAGGCGTTTTTGGGGTTTCAAAAGGTTCCCATTCACCGGTGGATATTGGCCAAAACAAGCCCTACTACTGTGGGACCATGGGACTGACGAGGAAGTGAGTTAACATCGTGTTTTGTATTATGTCAAATACTGGGATCATTTTAATATGTATGTGGCTTGCGTTTTGTGGCTGACATGCTTCTTGTCCCCTCAGCCGACGACCGGCGGCTTGTCGCACATCCTCCCGCCAGGAGAGCACATTACTCGGCTTGTTCGTGTTCTGACAAATTTTCCACCCGATCAGAAATTGCAACTTTGTGTTTAAAAATAACTGCGAATACAGCGAGTAAACACTATAAACTTTCTTTAAATAAAGGGCTACTTACGTTTGATCACAGATGGGCATGTAAAAAGCTCTCCTCATACACATTAGCTGCACAACAACTGCAGCTGCCCTCCTCCACTCACTCTCTGGCGATCGGTGAAGACAATCAACAACCCAGTCGTCATGTGAAATGATCCGGGCTAGTTATGTGTGATTTTCCGCTTCGAAGACTTTGAACAATCACTCGCTTCGGGTTAGCATGTCGGCTAGCTGTCACGTATCTTGGTTTGTTTACATTCTCCGAAGCCGGGGAAGGGAAGTGACATAAAACCGATTTAGGTGGCATCCAATATCGTTCGGGAGGTGCGACAGTAAAGGTGAAGTCGACAGTTTTGACCATTATGGAGTCAATTTGCCATGTCGTCCCGAATAAATGCATTTTTATTATTTCATATTCCATTTAGCACAAGACTGTTATTTGTCATGACCATTCCATTCTTTTAGCTATTAGGGAAAAATACTTGGATAAAAAGAATATCCTGTAAAATATTGGAGTACAGAGACTGAAACAATGACATTTTGCGGCTCTCTTCGTCGCGTTTTCCTCGTTCTGAATAATTCCCCCTCAATGGGCTGAATAGTAAAACCGATGAGCCCAGTCTACCGCTGACGTCATCCACCTGTTGGGGACGCTAGAGCCTTATAAGGGTAGGCTTTGCTAATCGCCACATTAAAAGACTAATTTCTCATCATCTGCTCTTTGCTAAATTGTTGTATATAGTCGAATCGTCTCAAAATATGATTCTAATTCACATATTAATCCTATTTAAGATTTTTTTTCTCCTGTTGTACGCACTTTAAAAGTAATGTATTGGTTACTTTTAAAAGCGCTATATAAGTATAACACCATTTACACCATTTACCAATGTTTCTCCCTTTGCTGCCTCAAGATAAGAATGACAACAGAAAAATGTCATCGCGTGTAATTGACTTTCTGATAAATAAATTTAAAGGGGAAGATCAGATTTTTTCACATAAGGCTTAATCTTCAAGTTAGCGGGGTTAAATTGATGTGGTTGATTTAAACCCCCATTGACTTGCGCTAGACTGCAATCAGCTCGAACGTGCGCCCTTCAAGCCTTTCTCAGTCCCATAACAGGTAGCAAGTGTGACTCGAGACCAAAACAGGCCGTAACTATGAGCGATTACCATGGAAATGAACGCGTAGTGGGAACTTTCTAACATTTTCTATTTAAAATGCTATTTGTACATGACCACAATATTCTTTATTCTACATACATTATGAAGCAATAACAATATAATAGCGTACTGACACTAGACAACTAACTTTAAACAGATTACTGTTTTGGAAAAATGAACGCGTTAAGATTGCTCGTTACTGAAAGCAAGTAATCAGATTAAAATAGTGAAAACACCGGAAACAATGTTGCATTTTTGTCTCTTCGTCATCTTGTCAGACAAACACTGGCATTCGTCTTGTTAGGTTCTCGTCTCCCAAGCCACGTTATTAGCTCCTCATCGTTACGTCATATCGTCATTGATGATGAAAACAACACTGATTTGAAGGGACTTGTTCCCCTTACACACCTTGGCGTTTTGGAGGACCAAAAGAGTCTCCTGACGTTTGATTTCAGCATATCGATCCGCTTCCTGTTGGTATAACTCCTGGGAAATGACCAATTCGTCACGAATGTCAGCTCTGTAGCGTTTCATCCACAACCTTAAGGTGACCACAAAGCCTTTTGTTAATAAACCACACGAGCGGGCAAATTTACAGATAAACTACAACCACCATGGAAAGTGTGTATCTCTGAAGACTAACCGATAAAGGTTCCATCTGGCCTCCATGTCAAGTTGCCAAAGATCCAAGATCAACTGCTCCTGTTCTTCACGCATCACCGTCTTTTTGGCCACCTCTTTCATGACTTTGCGCTTCAACTTCTTCTTCTGTTTGCTTTGAAACTGAAAAGAGGAGAGGTAGGCCAGGCACACAAATAGGAATTTTGAACTTTTAACGTCAATGGCTTTAAAGGTGCTATGAAATGTGACAGCAAGTGATTTTAAAATGATAGCAAAGCATTAGCATTTTACACTATTAAGACCGATATATTAATAATAAAACTACAACATTATGGGATTAGAGGCCTAGCACTAGAGTGGTTCAGTAGCTATCTATCTGGAAGACATCAGTATGTCAAGATTAACAATTCCGAATCATCATACAAACTCCTCAATCATGGAGTCCCCCAGGGCTCCATCTTAGGGCCACTCCTCTTCATCCTTTACATTAATGACTTTGTTAATTCCTCATCTGTTTTTTATAAAATACTATTTGCTGATGGTACAAATTTATTCTTTTCCCATAAACATCCCTCTGCACTTGAGCAAATCATAAATAGTGAACTAAAGAAAATAGACACATGGTTCAAATGTAATAAACTTTCTCTAAATATCAATAAAACAAATTACACTGTGTTTCGCTCCAATAAAAACCAGCCCATCAAACAAATCTGCTTAAACATAAATGGAGAAACCATTGAAAGAGTCTGCTCTACAAAATTCCTGGGAGTCCATATTGATGAGTACCTTAATTTTAAAAAACATATTGATGAGCTCACAAATAAATTGTCGAAATACGCTGCGCTGTTTTTTTAAACTGCGACATTATATCCCACTATCTGCACTTCTCACCCTGTATAAATCTTTATTTGAGCCACATTTACAATATTGTAATATCATATGGTGCAAGACATTTCCAACCTATCTAAAAAAGCTTGAAACCCTACAGAAAAAAGTCATACGTGCCATAACATGGTCTGGGTTCAATGCTCCTACTAAATTAATATTTCACCACCACCACCTTCTGAGGCTAAAAGAACACAAATACTTTCAAAATGCTTGCATAATGTATCAGGTCCTCAATAAACTAAACCATAAATTAAGTGATCTCATCCCAATCAGTACTCCTCAGCACACATATACTACTAGAAGAAAAAATCACATCACAGGAAAAAACAGAAGTCTAAAGTTTACAAGCTTTGGCATTGTATGCAGAGGACCACAGATCTGGAATGAACTGGACGAAACACTTAAAATGTCACACTCCATCTCTATTTTTAAGTAAAAACTGAAAACTCATCTCCTTGCTATGTATGTTTAATATGCTGTCTTTGAATAACATTCCTAAGGTATCTCATGTCAAATCCGATGTAATCAGAATTTTGAAATTTCCCATAGTTAATTGCATGTATGTGTATGAATGTGTGTATGTGTGTGTTGTTTGACTGGGCCCCTACTAAAAGCTTTAAATAGCTCATTCGGAGTGTCCCTTTCATACATCTTGTCAGATGAACTGCTTGCATATATGACCATGTTCACGTGTGTACCATGATACGATGTGTGAATAAACTAAACTAAACTAAACTAAACTAAACTAAACTAAACTAAACTAAACTAAACTAAACTAGTGCCGCAACAATTAATCGATTAACTCGAATAATTCAATGCTTCGAGTATTCGTTTAAATAAAGTGGCATTGTAGTTGTTTGTTTTGAAAGTGTTTGCCTTTAGTTTTATTGATTTGGGTGGATACACTGCCCTCTATTGAGCCATTTGTTACGAGCATTGTAAAAAAATTAGGGGTGTCAAACGATTAAAATTTTTAATCGAGTTAAGTACAGCTTAAAAATAAATTAATCGTAATTCAAACCATCTATAAAATATGCCATATTTTTCTGTAAATTATTGTTGGAATGGAAAGATAAACAAAAGATGGATATATCCATTTAACATACGGTACAGAAGTACTGTATTTCTTTATTATAACAATAAAACAAGATGGCATCACCGTTATTAACATTCTGTTAAAGCAATCCATGGATAGAAAGACTTGTAGTTCTTAAAAGAAAAATGTTAGTCCAAGTTATAGAAATTTTATATTAAAACCCTTCTTCATGTTTTCGTTTTGATAAAATTTGTAAAATTTTCAATCAAAAAATAAACTAGTAGCCCGCCATTGTTGATGTTAATAATTACTTACACAATGCTCATAGGTGCTGAAGTCTATAAAATCAGTCGCACCCAAGCGCCAGCAGAGGTTGCCAAAACTCCGAAAAACACAAATACACATTTCACTGTGCTGTCATTTTAATCTGCTTAAGCGGGGCATTTGTGCGTTAATTGCGTCAAACATTTTAACGTGATTACTTTAAAAAATTAATTACTGCCCGTTAATGCGATAATTTTGACAGCCCTAAAAAAAAAAAAAATATATATATATATATATTACCATTTTATAGCATTTAAGCAAGTGGACTTTTGCTATATAAGCTACCCTATTGATCATTTATTGTAATTGGACTAGGGCTGTCAAACGATTAAAATTTTTAATCGAGTTAATCAGAGCTTAAAAATTAATTGTAATTAATCATAATTCAAACCATCTCTAAAATATGCCATATTTTTTTGTAAATTATTGTTGGAATGGAAAGATAAGACACAAGACGGACATATACATTAACATACTTTACATAAGTTCTGTATTTGTTGTTTATTATAACAATAAATCCACAAGACGGCATTAACATTATTAACATTCTTTCTGTTAAAGGGATACACGGATAGAAAGACTTGTAGCTCTTAAAAGATAAATGTTAGTATGTAAAATGTTAGTACACGTTATACTAATTTTTAGGGTTGTTCCGATCATGTTTTTTGGCTCCCGATCCGATCCCGATTGTTTTAGTTTGAGTATCTGCCGATCCCGATATTTCCCGATCCGATTCAATTCCAATCATTCCTGATAATTTTTCCCGATCATATACATTTTGGCAATGCATTAAGAAAAAAATGAATAAAACTCGGACGAATATATACATCCAACATACAGTACATAAGTACTGTATTTGTTTATTATGACAATAAATCCTCAAAATGGCATTTACATTATTAACATTCTTTCTGTGAGAGGGATCCACGGATAGAAAGACTTGTAATTCTTAAAGGACAAATGTGACTTTGTATATTGTGACTAAATATTGCCATCTAGTGTATTTGTTGAGCTTTCAGTAAATTATACTGCAGCCATGCCCAAATGCATGAAGGGAAGCGGAACCGTAACTGTGCGTAGTGCTACCAATTGATATATCTTCTCTGCGTTGGGAAATAACATAGGTTGTTAAGAAAAAGATCAGTTACTACCTTGCTTCCCCACATTGCTTCCCACGATATTTCTAATCGAAGGGTAAGGCTTTAGCCAATTGACAAAAGGCTCCAAAGGCTTCCAAAATTCACTCTACTCATTTTACGCTGCCTTATAGCTCTCTATATAGGTATAATGGCGCCATTACAGATTGAGCGCGACAATGCATGAGTGGGTCGTGCAGCGCATGCATTAATTGCGTTAAATATTTTAACGTGATACATTTTTTAAAAAATTAATTACCGCCATTATCGGGATAAATTTGATAACCCTACCTTAAGCCAAAACTAAAGACTCTGGATGACTGTAACATATTATGTCTGTAACGTTAAATACAATTAGAAAACGATTTATTTAAAAAAAAATATATATATATATCAAAAAAAGGCATGTCCGATATTTTTTGCCGATTCCGATACTTTGAAAATGACGTGATTGGACCCGATCACGTCTCTACTAATTTTATATTAAAATCCCTCTTAATGTTTTCGTTTTAATAAAATTTTCAATCAAAAAATAAACTGGTAGCTCGCCATTGGCACATGGGCTCCCTGTCGTTCTTCCACAGTGTCTTTAACTACGTAAGGTGAAATACACCACAAGGTGTCAATAAAAAATAAATAAAAAATACCGTATTTTTCGGACTACAAGTCGCTCCTGAGTATAAGTCGATCCAGCCATAAAATGCTCAACGAAGAGAAAAAAAAAACATATACAAGTCGCACCGGAGGGGGAGATTTACTTGATAAAATCCAACACATAGAACAGACATGTCATCTTGAAAGGCAATTTAATATAAAAATACAATAGAGAACAACATGCTAAATAAATGTGCAGTGTACAGTGCATGAACAACGAAATGTGAATATAATGTCCTACGCTACGGCCTGTCCTGGCTATACAGCGAACTCCCAAAAGACAATGCTGGACGTCCGTATAATTTGCTGAATCAATTTGGTCCTCGATAGAAAACAGGTTCGCATCAACGTAAATAAATGATAATTAGGTACTATTAGTAATAAGTAACAGGTTAGCATGCGTTCGCTATCATTAGCACATCGTTCAAACAACCACATAACTGGCTCTAAGTGTCCGATCGCGGGTGGAAAACACACAACAACAACAGAAAAGATGATACACGCAGGCGTTGCCTCTGTGGAGATGATTTAAAAGCATAAACAATGAAAGTAGGTTCGCATCCGTCTATTCTCTCTAGCTAACTCGCCCACACTCACTCACTCAGAGCTACGTAGCTGCCCGTCTTCTTCTGGCGTGTCACGTAAACAAGTGCGAGAGCGCCCTCACGTGGGCGTGAAAGCGCCACAAACTAAATGCATCCATTTCAAGATAAAAAAGTCAATAATACAATTGAACATACACTGCCAAAGGCAGAACGCGAACGTGGCCATAGCTATAAAGAGTTATTCAGATAACTATAGCATAAGAACATGCTAACAACTTTACAAAACCATCAGTGTCACTGCAAAACACCAAAATAATATGTGAAATTATATCATAATGTGTTAATAATTCCACACATAAGTCGCTCCTGAATATAAGTCGCACCCCCAGCCAAAATATGAAAAAAAAAAACGCAACTTATAGTCCGAAAAATACGGTAGTCGGCTGACTAATTGGGGAAAAAATTAGTCGTTTGGGACAGCCCTAGTTGAATGTGCTAATAAAAAAACAGTGCAAGCTCGTCGCGTGTGGCATACCTTTGTCAAGAAAAAGCACAAAACAAGACACCTTTCTCTGCCTCTTAGCTCTCAATATGCAAAAAACGGTATCATTGGGCGTTAAATGCGTCAAATATTTTAACGTAATTTAAAAAATAATTACTGCCCGTTAACACGATAAATTTGACAGCACTAAATTAGACCCTCATTTATTTATTTTTTTATACCGTTTGAGGCTCAGCTCAGATATTTTAATTGTTTATGTTTCTTATCCGATTACTCAAATATTCGAACTAACTAGTTCATCGATTAATCGATGACACAAATAAACGATAGCTGCAGTTCTAGACATGAACATCAATTCTGGTTGTGATGTCACAACCAGAATAGCTGAAAAAAGTGGGCGTTCCCTGATGCATTGTTTCGGGTGGAATAACCATGCAACTGTAAACAAAAAACTGGAAAATTTGAGAGGGAATGGAAAACAAATTTTGCACTCAAATAGTATTACCACATGGAGAATTAAATAAATGCAGTTGTTTTCATGTTTTTGAAAAGCTCACCATTTTATAGCACCTTTCTAGGATGACAATAGAAAATTTACCATCCATTCTTCTGGAGTCTGCTCAGAAGTTTTGTCGTCCTGATCTACGCTCGCCAGCATTTCTCTCTGCATCAGTTTCAGGGCTGCCTCCTCCATTTCACGTTCCTTTTTGGGGTCCTTGCGACGTCCCAAGTCAATTTCGTCCTCGACGATGCGTTCGGCCTGGATCAGTTCAGCCTCCTCTGCAATTTCAATGACCTCCTCGTCCTGCTGCATCCCTGTTACTTCCTCATCTGCGTCATCAGAGATAAAAAAAAAAAATTGTTTTAATGCCAAATTATTATTTTGATGCAAGTTTACATTGTATATGACTGCAAACCAATTCCATGCATTTCTTTGTGTATGTTCAGCCCCTCACCTTCATTCCCATTCCCGTCCTCAGTCTCCATCTGCTGGACGCTGCCGGGAGTCAAACCTAACCACTCCATCAATAAACTGGACTTGCCAAACCACATTCCGAGGTCCTGCAATGACAAGTATTTTTTTCCCCCACAAGCTCAATATTTACGTTGACACGCAGTCAAATGATCACCTTCGCAGTAATAAACACGATACACTTACAATTGGTTTGTGCAGACTGGCCCAGTGGCTTTCCTTCATGAATTTCTGGAGGATTCTGTCATTCAGGACACCCATTAAAGTGCATTGAAGTTTCCGGGTATGGTTTTTAATCTCATCTTCCAAAAAATTTAACTCAGTGCGAATCTGTACAAAAAAATATATGCATTATATAGGCACTTTTTTCCCCGTATAGCAAATTTCTCGTAGTCATTTTATTTATTCATTTTTTATTTGGCTCCAGTACTGCATCGTAAATGTAGACCGTCACATTTCGAAATATTTCATTAACCTGGCTAATGAAATATTTCAAATAGATCTTTGTTATGGTTCTTTTTTGAAAAAAATAAATGTTGTTAAAAAAATTCTCATTAGTCATGATCTGACGCAATTTCGCCACAGCACAACATGTGGGGCTGTCCGACTTTGATGCAGCCCAACACCACCAAAGCTTCAGAATAATCCGAGTTTAATCCGATGCTTCAAACTGTTATTTAATATTCTAATGAAAACATATGCATTTATAGGGTTTTATATACACTTATTGATATTATATGTACACACACAAATAACTTCATAATTATATTGACAGGACACATTCCCAATTCCACACTGCGCCACGCCTTCAAGTAGGGGGCCGTCTTACACTTCGCGTGAGTCGGTCCAAGTCGGTCACAGTTATTCTTAAACACATGCAGCGATCCAACGCCGGATTTAGGTTGGAAAAGTACGAAAGCTGTACAAATGGGAAGGATTGTCTCAGGAGTGATTTGTTTGCAGATTCAAGGTAATTATTATATTTTCGTACCATGCATACATTTTGAAACGTTGTGAAAAATTTTGGAGAAATTAGCCGCTACGACATTGGCGTCAATTCAGGGATTTAAGCATTTATTCACAAGAATTTCCAACGGAAAAAGCTCTCTTTTCACAAGGCAGCCGCTACATTTGCTTACTGACAAGCATCATAGTTCGCAATATTTAAATAAATATGATTAATATTAAGAAATATTTAACTAAATATTAACTGCATGTTTTTTTTTTTTTTTTTTGCTTTTAACCAAGAATCGAGACTGTTTTACATCCATATCTATGAAGAATTCAGGGATTTAAGCATTTATTCACAAGAATTTTCAACGGAAAAAGCTTTTTGTCTCCCAAGGCAGCCGCTACATCTGCTCACTGACTAGCATCATAGTTTGCAATATTTACATAACATAAATGCTACATGCACATTTTTTTTTTTTTGCATTTAAACAAGAATCGAGACTATTTTACGTCCATATCTATAAAGAATTCAGGGATTTAAGCATTAATTCACAAGAATTTCCAACGGAAAAAGCTCTTTGTTTTCATAAGGCTTACTGGCTAGCATCATAATTTGCAATATTTACATAAAATAAATGCTAACTACACGTTTTTTTTTTTTTTTGCTTTATACCAAGAATGGAGACTGTTTTATGTCCATATCTATAAAGAATTCGGACATTTTAAGCATTTATTCAAAAGAATTTCCAACAGAAAAAGCAGTTTTCCTGAGGCGGCCGCTACATTTGCTTACTGACTAGCATCATAGCTTGCAATATTTACGTAAAATAAATGCTAACTATACGTATATTCGCTTTTAACCAAGAATCAAGACTGTTTTATGTCCATATCTATAAAGAATTCAGGGATTTAAGCATTCATTCACAAGAATTTTCAACGGAAAAAGCTCTTTGTCTGCGATTCCACGCGGTCATCTTTGACGGCCACGCAAACAATGCAGGCCCCCCTATTAATCAGCCCCGCGCCCCGTCAATAAATTGTGAAGTCTATGCAAATAAATTGTATATTAAAAATAGGAGGTGATATAGTTCACAGTTTTTCATTTTATATGGTCAGTCTTGGTCGCCAATAACCGTGATAATTGAGGGATCACTTTAGGATATTGTCAAGAGAAACGACTGACTGTTTCGGCACCATTGGTTTGCGAATGTGTGCGTGAAAGGATAAATGTGTGCTAATGTAAAGCGCTTTGGACATGGTAACCATGTAGATAAATGAGCTATATAAGTACTCTCCATTTACCATATAAATCAATAAAATTTTCGCTGCTCAGCCTTCAAGGCGTACAGACGCACTCTGAGCTCCTGAAGCACTCTCTTATCTTAACCGATAAGCGCTCAGGGCCAGCAAGCTCGACTCCCAGTATGGCTCCAAAGAATCTGAAACCTGGAGACTTGGATGAAATAAAATTCCCCATACAGAAGTTGGAGGTCTCCTTGACTGGCTTGAGTCAAAACCAGAATCAAGAAATCGTCAAAGAGCTCCAGTTACTTCGCGCTGAAAACGAGAAACTCAAGCAGGCGGTCGAGGAGAAAGATGTTCGCATCAAGAGGCTAGAAATTTTGGCTGACGATCTCGACCAGTGCCGATGCGCAGATGAGCTCATCATTTCTGGATTACAACTGACGCCTGCCCAGGGGACACAGTGGCGCAACTGGCAATTTGCAAGCTGAAAGAGTATGGAATAAACATGGAACCGCTGGACATCCATCGCTGCCTTCTGCTCCCATCTGGGGGGAGAGGACCGGCGACGGTGCTCATGAAGCTGGCAGACCACACGACCAAGACTGCCCTGCTTAACCAGCGCCGCCACCTGAAAGGGTCGAAGATTTTTTTGGACGACAACTTGACTCGCCGAAATGCCGAAATTGCAAGAAAAGCACGTCAACTCAAGAAAACTGGGAAAATAGCCAACACCTGGGTCTCTGATTGCAGGATCCTTGTCAAGACGCAAGATATGAAGATAACAGCTATCACGAGTCTTGACCAGCTAACTAAAATAGCTGGATAACTGTAAACACCACACACCGGATCAGTATAACAACTCGCGGATGTGGATGGTATGCTGAAACCTATCAACGGCAGGAGTCTCTACAAGAATCTCGAACACGCTAAGGATTATCTAGTAAAGATAACAAAGGCTATGACTTTAATTTGCACGGACATAACATGACACGATTATGATTGACAATCTCCTTGAATGTATTATAATTGAGCTCCTAATCCCCAATTGTAAAAACGTAATTATCTGCTGTGTCTACCGAGCTCCTGATTCAAATGTCTAGTGTATGGAAAACATACTGTATAAAACGAATAATAAGCATGTTTTCGTTGTGGAGACATTAATCTTGGGATAAGTATGTACAGCATGTTGTTTGATTTTATACATACATGTCTGGGGAAACTGTTACAGTGACCTTTGAGTGCGCCAATTGTTGCTGCTACTTACACCAGCTGTGATAACACATAATCACTTTTGCCACACACATAGCCACAACAAAATGTTCCACAGCAAAGAGATGCAAAAATGTCAGGGACATGACTAAGCCATAACCTTGTACGCCCTGAAATTTATTGTTCAGTTTTGATGTATGTTCCATGCCTGAATGTGCATCTTTAGTTGTATGGGGGACGGGAAACTGATTAGCATATGCTTCATCTCGTCCACCTTTGTCTTCTTCTTCGGTTCCTTCGGGCAAATCATATCACATTTTGTAATTGTCAATGATTGTCAATGATACCGATGATGATGATGACAATAAAATTCCATTCCATTCCAAAATAAAATTCAAGTGACTCAGACTCTAACCAGAGTGCAAAACTATGTGTTTGGGATAACCCTATGTAAGACTATTAGATGCCACCAAATGCCTTTTCTAAGTAGGAAAGTAGTACAGTAATTCGGTGTCAAGAAAGTAAGTTGAAATAATAAATCTTGAACGGCAAACTTATATGTAGGAAAGAAGTCTAGCGAAACAAAGTCTTCTAAGGTCGTACATGCACAGCAATACATTGAGAAGCTCACATCTTTGAATCCTTGATTAAGGTAAGATGGCCGTTTCTGTTTGAACTTGGGTAAAGTGACCAGCTCCCTCAGATTGAAAGGCTTCAGGATCTCACTGTTGCTGCGGCCCCCCACTCTCACGATGCCTGAATGCATGAACTTGAAGATCCCTTTGCAAGAAATAAAATGTGATTATCCTAAATACAACATGGAACAACTGTCGATTTAACAAAAAAAAAAATGTTGCCTAAAGCACAAATGTGAGCCACTCGGCTAATTACCCTCGAGGAACTGATCCAATGCATGGTTAGTGTAACAAACAACCAGAATTGGAGAATTCCTCCCTGGATCTTTCCAGAGATCTTCGTTTTTCAGAATAGCCTTTGCTATCTTTAAACCGACATGAGTTTTTCCTATAAAAAAACAAAAACAAAAAACAAACAAACATGCAAGATTATATTTGAAACCCCTAAAACATTTCTAAACCTTAACAAAATTCAGATGTTTTTGAAGTCGTTACCAGTTCCAGGGGGTCCCTGTATAATGGCCAGCTCCTTTGTCAGAGCCAGTTGGAGGGCTTTCATTTGGGACTCATCCAAACTGAACACCTCTTTTTGAGGCCAGGCGTTGTCATTCAGGGAGTGAAATGGTCGGATACACGCCTTGTAGATATCATCAGCAATGGATGAAAGATTGTAAATGTCACTTCTTCTCAGATATGCAGGTGCCCATACATCTGTGGCACACTCCACAATATACCTGCAAGTGTTGAGACACTATGACATCATATAACAGTAGGTGACACTTTGGGACTAAAGATGTGTGCGACTAGTCATTCAATCGTTTAACCGGCTACTCATAATTAAACGTTTCATATTTTACTAGTCGATTAAACGCAGCATCATGCATCTTGGGTCATCTTTGCAAACAGGCTGTTAAAAATGCCAAGTTTTTTGCATGTTGTGTGGTTTTGGATCCCCCTGGTGGTGAGTTACATTTTGCAATTTGTTCTATTTCGGCATATTTTTGGCCACCAAAAGCTCGGACCTACCTTTACTGAGGCAAAATGTTTAAGCTTCTCGTCATCTAAATGTTGTCTGTGTGTTTATCAGCAAGTACAAAAATATGTGGATTGAAAGATTTAAGTTGTTCATATGTATATATACGAAAGGCCGCAGTTATATTTCTAACTTTCTGTATATTTGCATTACTAGCCTGATTAGCATAGCACAGACAAAATAAGTATATTGATGTATATATATCTATACATACGCAGTATATATATATATATATATATATATATATATATATATATATATATATATATATACAGTGCCTTGCAAAAGTATTCGGCCCCCTTGAACCTTGTAACCTTTCGCCACATTTCAGGCTTCAAACATTAAGAAATAAAATAATTTTTTGTCAAGAATCAACAACAAGTGGGACACAATGGTGAAGTGGAACAAAATTTATTGGATAATTTAAACTTTTTTAACAAATAAAAAACTGAAAAGTGGGGCGTGCAATATTATTCGGCCCCCTTGCGTTAATACTTTGTAGCGCCACCTTTTGCTCCAATTACAGCTGCAAGTCGCTTGGGGTATGTTTCAATCAGTTTTGCACATCGAGAGACTGACATTCTTGCCCATTCTTCCTTGCAAAACAGCTCCAGCTCAGTGAGGTTGGATGGAGAGTGTTTGTGAACAGCAGTCTTCAGCTCTTTCCACAGATTCTCGATTGGATTCAGGTCTGAACTTTGCATTGGCCATTCTAACACCTGGATACGTTTATTTTTGAACCATTCCATTGTAGATTTGGCTTTATGTTTTGGATCATTGTCCTGTTGGAAGATAAATCTCCGTCCCAGTCTCAGGTCTTGTGCAGATACCAACAGGTTTTCTTCCAGAATGTTCCTGTATTTGGCTGCATCCATCTTCCCGTCAATTTTAACCATCTTCCCTGTCCCTGCTGAAGAAAAGCAGGCCCAAACCATGATGCTGCCACCACCATGTTTGACAGTGGGGATGGTGTGTTCAGGGTGATGAGCTGGGTTGCTTTTATGCCAAACATATCGTTTTGCATTGTGGCCAAAAAGTTCAATTTTGGTTTCATCTGACCAGAGCACCTTCTTTCACATGTTTGGTGTGTCTCCCAGGTGGCTTGTGGCAAACTTTAAACGAGACTTTTTATGGATATCTTTTAGAAATGGCTTTCTTCTTGCCACTCTTCCATAAAAGGCCAGATTTGTGCAGTGTACGACTGATTGTTGTCCTATGGACAGACTCTCCCACCTCAGCTGTAGATCTCTGCAGTTCATCCAGAGTGATCATGGGCTTCTTGGCTGCATCTCTGATCAGTTTTCTCCTTGTTTGAGAAGAAAGTTTGGAAGGACGGCCGGGTCTTGGTAGTTTTGCAGTGGTCTGATGCTCCTTCCATTTCAATATGATGGCTTGCACAGTGCTCCTTGAGATGTTTAAAGCTTGGGAAATCTTTTTGTATCCAAATCCGGCTTTAAACTTCTCCACAACAGTATCTCGGACCTGCCTGGTGTGTTCCTTGGTTTTCATAATGCTCTCTGCACTTTAAACAGAACCCTGAGACTATCACAGAGCAGGTGCATTTAAAAGGAGACTTGATTACACACAGGTGGATTCTATTTATCATCATTGGTCATTTAGGACAACACTGGATCATTCAGAGATCCTCACTGAACTTCTGGAGTGAGTTTGCTGCACTGAAAGTAAAGGGGCCGAATAATATTGCACGCCCCACTTTTCAGTTTTTTATTTGTTAAAAAAGTTTAAATTATCCAATAAATGTTGTTCCACTTCACGATTGTGTCCTACTTGTTGTTGATTCTTGACAAAAAAATTTAATTTCATATCTTTATGTTTGAAGCCTGAAATGTGGCGAAAGGTTGCAAGATTCAAGGGGGCCGAATACTTTTGCAAGGCACTGTATATACACAGTGCCTTGCAAAAGTATTCAACAACATTTATTGGATAATTTAAACTTTTTTAACAAATAAAAAACTGAAAAGTGGGGCGTGCAATATTATTCGGCCCCTTTACTTTCAGTGCAGCAAACTCACTCCAGAAGTTCAGTGAGGATCTCTGAATGATCCAATGTTGTCCTAAATGACCGATGATGATAAATAGAATCCAAATGTGTGTAATCAAGTCTCCGTATAAATGCACCTGCTCTGTGATAGTCTCAGGGTTCTGTTTAAAGTGCAGAGAGCATTATGAAAATCAAGGAACACACCAGGCAGGTCCGAGATACTGTTGTGGAGAAGTTTAAAGCCGGATTTGGATACAAAAAGATTTCCCAAGCTTTAAACATCTCAAGGAGCACTGTGCAAGCCATCATATTGAAATGGAAGGAGCATCAGACCACTGCAAATCTACCAAGACCCAGCCGTCCTTCCAAACTTTCTTCTCAAACAAGGAGAAAACTGATCAGAGATGCAGCCAAGAGGCCCATGATCACTCTGGATGAACTGCAGAGATCTACAGCTGAGGTGGGAGAGTCTGTCCATAGGACAACAATCAGTCGTACACTGCACAAATCTGGCCTTTATGGAAGAGTGGCAAGAAGAAAGCCATTTCTCAAAGATATCCATAAAAAGTCTCGTTTAAAGTTTGCCACAAGCCACCTGGGAGACACACCAAACATGTGGAAGAAGGTGCTCTGGTCAGATGAAACCAAAATTGAACTTTTTGGCCACAATGCAAAACGATATGTTTGGCGTAAAAGCAACACAGCTCATCACCCTGAACACACCATCCCCACTGTCAAACATGGTGGTGGCAGCATCATGGTTTGGGCCTGCTTTTCTTCAGCAGGGACAGGGAAGATGGTTAAAATTGACGGGAAGATGGATGCAGCCAAATACAGGAACATTCTGGAAGAAAACCTGTTGGTATCTGCGCAAGACCTGAGACTGGGACGGAGATTTATCTTCCAACAGGACAATGATCCAAAACATAAAGCCAAATCTACAATGGAATGGTTAAAAAATAAACGTATCCAGGTGTTAGAATGGCCAAGTCAAAGTCCAGACCTGAATCCAATCGAGAATCTGTGGAAAGAGCTGAAGACTGCTGTTCACAAACACTCTCCATCCAACCTCACTGAGCTCGAGCTGTTTTGCAAGGAAGAATGGGCAAGAATGTCAGTCTCTCGATGTGCAAAACTGATAGAAACATACCCCAAGCGACTTGCAGCTGTAATTGGAGCAAAAGGTGGCGCTACAAAGTATTAACGCAAGGGGGCCGAATGATATTGCACGCCCCACTTTTCAGTTTTTTATTTGTTAAAAAAGTTGAAATTATCAAATAAATTTTGTCCCACTTCACGATTGTGTCCCACTTGTTGTTGATTCTTGACAAAAAATTACAATTTTATATCTTTATGTTTGAAGCCTGAAATGTGGCGAAAGGTTGCAAGGTTCAAGGGGGCCGAATACTTTTGCAAGGCACTGTATATATATATATATATATATATACATACATACACAGTGTTTCCCCTAGAATTTTTTGAAGCTGTGGTGGTGGGCTGCATCGGAGTCGGACAGCCTTACCATGTCGTGCCACGGCGAATTTTTTTTTTCTCCATTATTTTTTTCCCTTAATAAGAACCATAACGAAGATATATTTGAAATATTTCATTAGCTAGGCTAATGTCGTAGCTCTCAGCTACGGTACATGTACGTAAAATGCGTAGCTGATTACAGCTACTTTACCCTACGTAATAATACGACTTTTTTTCTCGTAGCAATAGTACGACTTGCATCTCGTAGTGACTCAGGGGTTGGCAACCCAAAATGTTGAAAGAGCCATATTTGACCAAAAAATAAAAGATAAAAAACTGATACAGTATGTCGGGAGCCGCAAAAAATTAAAAGCCTTGTATAAGCCTTATAATGATAGCAACACTGGCTGTATGCATTGATACTAGCTTTATTAGCTTACTATCGAAATGACTAAGTTGGCTAGAAATACAAAATTAGCCTTCATGATTAAATGTTTATTTTCCCTGCAGTGGATCCTATAGAGCACAGGTGTCAAACCAATTCTAGAAAGGGCCTAGTGGGTGCTGGATTTTGTTCCAACCGATAACGTGCAGAGAGTTTAACCAATGAACTTCCTGCTGAAACAAGCAGCACCTGACAAAGTTTAACTGATTACACATGTAAAAGATCTAATTGGTGAAAAGGTGTCATCTTCATTGGTTGGAAAGCAAACCTGCATCCACTAGGCCCTTTCTGGAATCGGTTTGACACCTGTGCTATAGAGAATGATGCACCACGTGAATACTCTGTTGTACGATGCCACTACAAGTTTAACTTCATTACAATATTAATGAACTGAAAGAATGTTTGTGTCATGTTTGTCCTCCTAGAAATCCTATTAAAACAAAAAATATATTTCCCTCTCCCATCTTTTTCCATTTTCAAAAAAAAAAACCTCTGGAGCAGCGCTTAAGAGCCGCACGCGGCCCTAGAGCCACGGGTTGCAGACCACCGTCTTAGTCCTTCTTTTTCCTTTTATTTGGCCCTTATAAGTACTACATTACCACAACAATAACAGTCCTTCTGCCAACGGACCCATTTCAAGGGGTGGGGGATTCTAATAGCCGTGCAAAGAGTTTTACTAGATTCGGTGAGAAGGTGAATAGTTTTTTTTTCAATGTTCGTGAACTAAATTTCCACACAAACGCACATCGAGTTACCATTAACTTAGCAAGGAGAGGTATGAGAGTCATTTTTCGAGTGTCCCAGAGCTCGCAAAACTTGAAAAAAAAAGCGCATTTATCAAAGTTTCGTCAACCATAATTGCGTATATCCGTCAGCCGAAACAGCACAGATAAAGTACACCTGCCCCTCGTTGTCGAAGTTGGCGCGCCGGTGTTGTGTCGAAAAATAGCCACTCCGCGTGAAATGTTCCCCCTAACGGGAGCGCCTGCACTTCACTCGTACACACAGCTTTTTCTTACCAATCGGTGGACAGGGAAACGACTTTCTTGTACCGTGAATATGTATCATTTTACTCTGCTTGAACTAATAAATCTTGTACTGTGACCGGTGCTCTGAAAATAGAGCAAGGCTTCATTTTGGGCCCCGCCTCTCCGCGCAAATTCAGTCAAACTTTGCTTTCTGTCCAAGACGGCCATCCACTGCCCACTTTCGCCGAAAAGTCTGATCCAAACTATTGTAATGCCCCGGATATGGGGAAGAAGGAGAGAAGTCTGTATTGGCTTACCCACTTTATTGTGGTAACAATAATAAAGAAAAACGATAACAAAATACCAGCGGGCTGCCACGACATGCGACCTCTATCTCTCGCTATCTCGCTCGTTCTCCCAATCTTCCTACTCGTTCCCCTTGCGTCACAGCTCCCCAGGCCGATTGTCAAATGAGTTAAGGTGGCCCCGCATAGTTACGAACATTACAATACACAATGAATAGGTTTCCGCTGAACTCTTCACACTCGGCTGCTGCTAGTTTGAAACAGCCTTAAAAAAATTAAATAAATAAATAAAATGCATGTCATTTGCAAGGCGTGGCGGCTTTTATTTTGGTGTGGCGGTGCGCCACAATCTGTTAAATGTAGGGGAATCCCTGCATACATACACACACATACATATAACATATTCATGTAACATATAACATAGTAAATTCTACGAGTAATGGATTAGGACACTGTCCATTTCTTTCGGGATTTGCCAGTTTAATGATTTAAATAATCTTATTTACTCGAGATTGAGGGCTTTTTAAAACTAAGGCTTTGCAGCTCTCGTTATTAGAACTTGGCCAATAAATAACAGTGTGAACTAAAGGTTTTTTGGAGGATATCAAATACACTCTTGCAATTTTGCCTACCTCTGAAAGGGCATGTTATTTTCATCTTGTTCTTGCAGGCCTTCGAGAACATAGCGATAGGCCTCAAAGTAGGCAGGGGTCTCAACCATCACAAAAACCTGTTCGTCCTGAGGGATGAAAGACTATTAGCGTGCAAAATACTTAAGGACATATTCCACAACTGAATACTTGTTTGCGTTTGTCCAATTGTACGAGATGACCAAAACCACCGTGTTCACTTACCTCCATTCTGGCCAACTTGGATCTGCTGTCTTCAGTGAACATAATAGTAACCTTCCCCTTGGTAAGATCCTTGGGGTTCCGGTCTGCCACAGTGGCGTACAGAAAGCTCGCAAAATTATCGGAGGAAAGGCAAACCAGAGAACCAAAGAGTAATCTCTTGGAGTTTTCCCAACGCACAAACTGAGGAAAGACATTTTTGATTCAGAGAAAGATTGTTTGAATTCCTAGACTATTCACCTAAGTGGTTTATGTAACTAACCTTTAAGGGCTGAACATCGAACTGGATAACATGTGCAAGACCAGTCAGCATGCACTTAGGAGACTCCAGTTTCACATCAAAATACACGAGGATGTCATCAAAGTGCTTTGTTTTCAGATCTGTATTGTCTGCCTCCGTTTGCACCTGATGCAACTGCTGTATCCCTTCCCGGAGTCGCCGTACCAAGTCCTCCCTCATGAGCCTGAAATGTGTGTCCAGGTAGATCAGGGTGTTAGTATATCGCTTTGAAGTATTATTCGGTCTGAGAAAGGGCCTGTAGTCCTCTGAGAACTCCTCAGCAGCCGGGTATATGGGGGTGGTCCTGAAAGCTGGTTGTTCGTCCTCTTCATCTGGGTTGGGAGCAGAGAGATTTATAAATGATTGCGAAGTATCTAGGTGTGTCACGATAACTAATTTTAGTAATGTTCGAAATCTAAATAAAAATAAAGGTAACGGAGGCGTCTTCGGATGTCTGGCAATAGACCCTACCCACGTGACGTCACAACTCCGCCCTCCTGACTGGTGCCGCCCAATTGTCCGTCAACACATCGTGTTAACCTGTTACGGCTACGTACATTCCTCCTATTTACGGCGTGTTTTTCTGCTCGTTAACATTAATAATCAAAATGGTGAAAGCGTGTGTGGCGGTCGGTTGCAATTAGGCATGTGCCGGTATGAGATTTTCATGGTACGATAACCGTGAGCAAAAATACCGCGGTTTCACGGTATTGCAATTATAGCTCCAAAATTTTGAGATGTATGGGTTTAAAAAAAAAAAAAAAAATCCATTGAACAGGATTTTTTCAAAACATATTTGCAAATTGGAACATGAATATAATGTGAAAAGAAATAAATTAACAAAAAATAACAAATATTAAATAAAATTAAAATAAATAGACCTAGAGTATACCCACAGCCACAGCTCAAGTTGCTCAATATTAGAGTAAGAACAAAATAATTGCTATAAAAAGTAAAAACACTTCTAAATAAAATTAAAAATATATACTGTATGACTTTTTTTTTGAGGGGGGAAGCTCAAGTGAAGTTTCGCCATTTTCAGCCACTGTGTCAACTCTAATCTACATGATGCCATGCCTTTGTGTTAAAAACAACAAAGAATTCATAAGTTAATAAGTTAGTAAAAAATGTATAAGTTAGTTTTATAAATTAGTTAAAATGTAAATATTGTTGAGGAAAGGTTTCACCTAAAAAAAAAAAAAAAAAAAAAAAGTGAGGAGTGAGACCTCCTCTCTCAATTTGCAATCTTTGACGCGATTCTTTTTCTTTCCCCCCTTCATTCAAGCGTTTCTCTCACTCAGCGGCTGTGAGACATAAAAGAAGCTCCTCTCCCAGTTTAGCCTAGGCTAACATTCGTCTTTGTAAGTTTTAGTTAGTTTGTATATTGAATTTGAAAGGAAAATGTGTGTTTTGTTTTTGGCGAACTTTTTAATGGTGCTATTGCTATCCTGTTGAACCTAATCACACGTGGAAAAATACAATTGTACAACGTTTTAATTGTATTTATTTGTATATTTCACCACGATTTGAGAGCTCAATAAATTGAAGAAAAGTACGCCTTGTGTTTGGAGGATTTGTTTTTGGGTTTGCTGGCTGTTTAGTGACACTCACGGCAACAAACGGGAAGGGGTGAGCGGTGCTGCACAAAGCCACTTCAGCTGCATTTTGGCACATGAAAAATAGCGAATACCGTACTAAGGTATGACGGAAAATTTTAGTGGTTTTGAAACCGCGACGTTTTCACACCACGGTAAACCGTGGAACCGGTAACCGGCACATGTCTAGTTGCAATAACAGAGAAGATAGACGGAGAGACTTGAAGTTCTACCGGATTCCGAGAGACCCAGAGAGGAGAGAGCGAGATGGGCTGCTGCAATTCGACGAGAAAACGGGGCTCCAAACAATTACCACAGATTATGTAGTAGTCATTTTATATCTGGTAAGATGCATTTAATATACGTATATTTAGAGGGTTTTGGGCTGACAAACACAATTAAGATCATTGCTAGGCTAATCGCCGACAACGTACACGTATGTATGTAGTGAGAGTGCTATCGCTAAACCATATAAACATTAAAAGCCCTAGCTCCATTGACAAATGACATGAAATACATTAGACTTGACAGTGGATGTTAGCAAGAACAAAAGATTTTGAATTGAAAATTTCGTAACTCACCTTTCCAAGCACAAGATAGATTCCTGCCGAATTTTCGTGGACGAGGACCTGTTTCACCCAACCAGCAACAAAGTATTTATAGGCTGTATTGGCTGAGCGAAAATTGTGTTGGTTCGTTCCACTAAAGTGGATCTACATAACCTCTGCATTGTAATTTACATACGTTGCTAATTAGTGCCAAAAAAAAAGTTCTACTCACGGTTTCCAGTCATTTTTTAGTAATTAGCGTTTTTGTGTCGGTCTTTTTTTCCCCCGTGGCGCAGTGATATTGATACGGCGGAGTCGTATCGTCAGTGTGTGAAGCCATTTTAGGTCACGTGCACCAATAGGAAACGAGGATTGTTGCTATGGGTTTGGAAAACAAACAACATGGCGGCGAACGTGTCAAACTACGACACGAGCGAAGATGAACAAAAGATAAGAAAACCGCATTCGAAATTTAGTCAAAAGGCATCGAAACTATGCTATATGCATCTCTCAACTGTCCAAGGGCGAAAAAGGGCAGGAATTTGGAAAAAACGTGCAGAGCCGCGTGGTTGCGTCAAACAATGGCTTTCTCCCCAGGCTCCGTCGAAGGATATTGCTGAAAATGCGTCGACTGGGATTTTTAACGACATTCACTACAGGTAAGCCACACGCACGCCTTTGCTACAAGGTTAATTGTTATTAACCTATGCTCACAAAAATCTTATTTAAACTAGTGTTGTAACGATGCCATTTTTTAGCCCAGATATCAATACAACTTTGTTATAAAATGTATGTACAGTGTATAGAAAGTGAATCCAGGAGAACTTTTTATTGCATACCTGTTATGGGTGACAATGGTTAAATAAACCTTTTGGCTCAAGAACATCAAGCTGTAGTCAATAAAAGCCCTGATACTGACGTGGCAGTGATTGCTGTAAGTCTGCAGATAGATTTACAGTGTAAATTGCATTTTTTCACAGGAGGAGGCAACAGAACGAGGACTGACGTCTCTGAGGTCTCTGCAGCTCCTGGCACTAGTGTGTGTTTAGCACTCATTGGCATCCATACATTCACAGGTTGTGACTCTGCTTGTGCCTTTCATGGCAAAGGGGGGAAAAAAAATTCTTTTGCACGTCATAAAAAAAGAGTACCTGACTGGGTTTGCAAAGCTGGGCAGCAGTTTTAAACTTGACCTACAAACATTTAACACGTTGTGGAAATACGTGTGCCACCTGTTTGGCCAGTTATATGCCAAAAATGATGCCAAATGCAGATCTTTCTGTATGGCCTCGTCAATCTTGCCAGAACATTCTATTCCCCCAAAAACTGATGCTCTGTACCAACATTGCAGGACAGCAAACTATCAAGCAGCAATTATGAAACATTGTCTGACAGGTAAAATGTGTGCCCCTTCACCCATTGGGAATGGGTGGGACATTGAGGATGGGCAGTTGGCAGTGACATGGATGACTAAAAATCCTGCCCCTGATACTGTTTTGCAAGTAGTCAACTGTAGTGGAAAGGCAACCAATTGTGACATGGGAAGATGTTCCTATATGTCTGCAAAACTTTCTTGTACTGATTTATATCGGTGCCAAGCATGCGAGAATGTTTCCAAAGAAACAGAAGACACTTGGATGGGCTGATGACTTTGATGAAAGCGATTTTGAGGAGTAATGTTGTCATGTACAGTTTTACTATTTTTTATTTCTCTCTATATATATATTAAATTTGTTTTTCAATATTTGTATGTGTATTTTTATAGTATGAGACACTTCCATGTTTAAATAAATGTTGTGTACCAACAGTACCATACTTGAATGATTCCAACCTTTTGTGTATATACAGTGTGATTAAAAAGGCTGTGCCAAAATCATAATGCCATGTCAAAAACAAACAAAAAAAAAAACAAAAAAAAACTACCTTGGACAGATGTAGGAAGTAACTATGTTCAATTTCATGTTTTCATAGTATTCAAATATGGCCATCACCAGCAGAATGGACAACATCCAAGTTGACATGAGAATTCCTTCCTCCCGCGTTGATTGCGTCTGTTATTCGATCTTTCATGTCATCAATATTTGCTGGAAGTGGTGGAACATACACTTAGTGTATAACATACGTTATGTGCCACAAAGATGGATAATGAACTTTGTCTTTAACATACCAACACGTCCAGCAAGTACTGATGATGTGAAATATCGAACAACAGTTGCAATCAAGACAATAACTGCGACATGCACAAGTTTGAGAGGAATTCTCATCGTGGCTTGATTTTGTCCGTGCTGCTGGGTGTGCTCACATTTGAGCACTTGTGAAACATGAAATAAAACTTGGAAGTTATCTTCAACACGTGTCCATCACTTCTTTTGTGATGTCTTTTATTTTTTAAGTATCACCTTATGATTTTGGCAGATTATTTTTTGATCACCCTATAATTTTTTGTCTTATTCCATTTTTGCCATGATTCACATTTAGGAGGGTGTGGTAGCAATTCGGTTGATTTTCAGCCATTTATGATCATGGTGTGCATTTTTTATTTTATATATTTCATTGCATAGTAGGTTGTGATATTTTTAATATATGATACATAAGCCTTTAGCTTAATTCAATATATATTTCATTGTGCTGGGTGCAAATCGTTCACGTTGAAGTGTTTCCTTCAAGAAATTAGCTACATTTCTCATTCTGAATTCACCTATGTGTATACTAAGGCACCAATACTTGTTTCAAATGTTTGGTAGATGTGTTTATGACATTTGATAAAGATTTTGTGTTGCCAGAATTAATATAACACTTAAAACAAGCAAAAACAGCAACACTAGATCTGTATTTTTGTGTATTCACATCAAGATACATTTCTGGCTGGTGACTAAGTTAGAAGGGTATTGGCTTAGAAAAAATGCATTGAACGCATAGATCCAGCGTAGTGGAATGAAATCCATTTTCTAAGCACTTTTTCCATGGTCCCAATAAAGCCATATTTCCACAAGCTTGTCCATTCGCAGCAGATCCTGGTCAACTCTAATCTTTTAATGGACGATGGTCCCACAGAAGAAGTTGTAGCTGTCAGTGAAGGGTGTTTCAGTTCTGAAAAACACGCACACACACATAAACCATGTGTGAACTGTTTCATCCATATCATATTTACATAATCTTCCAATCCAAATTATCTAGGCTTGTCTATTCTGCCATTTTTTCCTGAATAATATTATCAAATAGGTTTTTGGAACTACAGTTAAACTAAATACTATGAAAAACCTATGTTATCTGTCAATCTAAACTTTTTGCTCAAAGTTAACAATCTAACATCATAATAATGACCGCTACAGCCCAGAACTCACATTCCAAGTCTTAACTTCATATGTGATCTGACCAGAAGCCCCCCAACTCCCATAGTTATTCACAACAAAAGGCGTGTGTGTGGCTTACCTGGAGTCAATGTCGTTAAAAATCCCAGTCGACGCATTTTCAGCAGGATCCTTCGACGGAGCCTGGAGAGAAAGCCATTGTCTGACGTAGCCACGAAGGCTTAGCAAGTTGCATGCCGTTTCGGCCAAATTCCTGCCCTTTTTCGCCCATGGACAGATGAGGGATGCATATAGCATCGTTTCCATGCCTTTTGACTACATTTCGAATGCGGTTTTCTTATCTTTTGTTCATCTTCGCTCGTGTCGTAGCTTGACACGGTCGCCGCCATGTTGTTTGTTTTCCAAACCCATAGCAACAATCCTCGTCTCCTATTGGTGCACGTGACCTAAAATGGCTTCACACACTGACGATACGACTCCGCCGTATCAATATCACTACGCCACGGGGGGAAAAAAAGACCGACACAAAAACGCTAATTACTAAAAAATGACTGGAAACCGTGAGTAGAACTTTTTTTTTGGTACTAGTTAGCATTGTATTTATATTATAATGCAGCGGTCATGTAGATCCATTTCAGTGGAACGAAATCTATTTTCTAAGCACTTTTTCCATGGTGCCAATACAGCCTATTATAAGCCTCCAAGCTCTTAAAGTTTTTCAAACTTTCGTGAGAATAGGCTGATTTTGTGTGGACAAGATAGTTGTACATATCAGGGTAGCTAGCAGATGTCAGGCAAATACGGCGGAGACAGTGGGTCGAAAAACATCGATTTAGGAGTCAAATATGGATCTGGCGAATGGATAAACTGAAGCTTTTCCACATAACACCTTTTATGCAACGCATCAAGTGAGTTTACGGCATCCGAAAGCACCGGGTCTTCCATGAAATGCATTATAAATTGCTCGATCAATTGAGACCATTGATAATACAGGCACAAAATGACGGACAAGGGGGCGGAACAATACAGCGATCACGTGATTTTGTGACGTCGGTGGGTAGGGTCTATAAGTTATGCTTGCAAATTTGTTCTTCTCGCGAGAAACCCCATACGTGGCCCCTATGTGCCTCTTTGCCAATTTGAGGGGCTGGACTCTTTAACACTCTTTTTGAGCATTTCCTGTATCACCACATTAAGGCCCAAAGCAAGATTGACCTTGAGTCAGCTGAGAATCTTGAGAGCAATTTAACTAGAATCGATGTGACATGTTTCAGAACCAGATCTTGACGTGAATAGATAAGTTATATAAAAAGCTAATTAATGAATATGAGTCATAGTAGTAGTCATAGTTGTCAGTATCACCACACCCAAGAGCTGTACTTTGAACACTTACTGTCAGAGTCTTTACCTGAAAAATTTAACTCTAGCCCATAGTTGTCTCTTCTTGGGTTGAGAGTTCCTTCCCGAGACTTCTCTTCGAAGTGCTCAACCATAGCCTGGAGCTTTCCCATGTTTTTCATCAGCTCGTCTGCTATGTTAACTCCTGCTGTTCTTAGTCTGTCAATGGAGGTTTGCAGCAGCGTCAGGAGCAAGCCGCCAGTTTCGACCGAGCTAGCGGGAAAGTTGGAGAGGACCTGAAAAGTATTATTTCGATTAAGAAGATAAGCTCAAAAAAAAAAAAAAAAGACTACATATTTTCAAGGCAACTTTGGAGACAGTAGAATCAGGGCGGTGTCGAGTGAGGTCACCAAAAACTGCACCTAACAGTCAGACTATTATTGACAGTCTGAGTCATTTTTTATTCAGTCAGCAGGTGATCAGTGTTGCAGTTTGGCTAGGAGATAAATCAAACGGTGTGTGACATGAAATAAGTTTGGAAATGTCCTTACCTGTTTAAGAATCAATACAATGTTTTTCAGTGGCTGTGGGAATACTGTTCTGTGGTCTGGGATGGACTCTAACCTCATGCCTGCCAGGTAGTGGGGGAGAGTCATGCGAAAGAAGTTGGAGTCTTTCAAAATTCTAGCCAGGCGCTGTAGGGTGACTCGGTTTGAGCGAGAATTGAAGGCTTTGCTGAGCACCAGGCAGAGGAGTTCCACAAATTCCCGACTCTTGCCGGTCTGCTGAAGCAAGCCCGGCAGGGCTGGGTGAGAAGAGAGGGTGAGAGCCACAACAGATGGCTCCTTTTCAGAAAGCTCTTGAAGGGATATAAAGCCCAGTTGAGGACCACGCGGCCCACCGCCTCCGCTTGTGGAGCTCCCTCGTTTTCCTCTCTGCCAATCATCGTTGCCATCTCTTCTTCTGTTGTCTTGTCTTTCCCTACCCCGTTGATGTCCTTTCCTGTCAGTATCTTGACAACCCATAGGGACACCATCTCTGCTTGTGGAACTCTCTCTGTTCCCACCCCTTCTTCCACTGCCTCCGTTATGACGTCCTGTCCCTCTGGCACCTTGAGGACCCCATGGCGAGGAGTCTCTGCTGGTGAAACCCAATCTATTATGACTTTGGCTTTCACCACTGTCGTGTCTTCTTCCTTCTGCCCCTGCACATTGTCCTATCCCAGTTGCACCTCTAGAACCAAACAGAGTGGAATCGCTGTTTCTGGAATACGAACTCCCTGCAGTACAACTTTGACTACCACCAACGCCAGCTTTGGGCATAGGAAGATGTCTTTGCCTTTCGCTGCCTCCTTGATTCCCGCTCTTCCTCACTGCTCCTCTCCCGCCATCTCCAAGTCCCATCAAATTGTTTCTGCCTATCCCCCTCAGCACTCCTTCGAGCCACAGATCTCCTCCTCCTCGCTTTTCATTCTCCACGACTTCAAGCGCACCACGACTTCCTCCCTCCACCTGTCGTCGACCGAGACTCATTCCACGAAATGTACTGCCCCTATTCTGTAGGCCTCCACGGTTTCCTCCTCTTCCTCCAAAAAGTTTTTGGTTATCTGCAAAGAAAAGAGAATGTCATCGCAGGAAGCCTTAAAATAAGGTAAATGCCAAAATATTGCAAACACAAATGTGTCTCAAACCGAAAATAAACACTCTTTACCCCTGTTCATCCTATTTGTCCTTTCAGTATTTCAAAACTGATACTTGTTCAGTTGTAGAAAGCTGCAAATGAGAAGAAAATAGTTCAGAAGAGCAATTAATTGTCTCACTCACTGCCAGTCCTCCCAGTTCAACTATAATTTGACGCCTATCGCCATCCATTTATGTTAATTACCTACAATAATTGGGTGAAAGATCAATAATTATTTCCATAAATCTCAGTCAATGATTACATTTTCAAATGACGCAGGCTCTACACAGGGGCAAGAGGTGGCAGTGCTCCCTCAAATCAAAATTTTAGAAGTTGAGAAAGCACATTTTTAATATACTCACAAAAGCAATACATTACAAAGGCATCATAAGACTGTCATAAGACCAAATGAACCAACATGAAGCTTTGAACCAATTGACTGCAAAGTTTCATACTTTCATTGCTTTAAGTTTCATTTGGCCATCAACAGTCAACCTCTGCTGGCACCTGCTGTCAACACTGTTTCAGTCTAACATTCCTCCTAGCATGCATTGAAACGCTGAAGATGTAAATAACAATCAAAATCCATGTTCTGTGCTAATTATTTCTTCAATTACCGATTATGGTATCTAGTAACACTTTATTTGACAGTGACGCTGTACAACTGTCATAAGACCCTCATAATTATGACATGACACTGCCATGAGCAATAATGAATGCTTATGACAGATGTCATTTTGTGTCATCCGGCAAATTAACGAGAGACAGCGAGAACCAAAAGTGGTATTTGCCATGTCGCAAAATGTTTTTGCCATAAGGTCACACGTTTTTCTGCCATTTAAAATGAATATAAAATTTGGACGCTCATAGCCGTCAATGGCAGAGCCTTACTTGGGTGCCGGTTGAATGTCAATGCCCTCTAATGTAAACTGTATGGTTAAAAATCACAGCCGCACATGTTTTTCTGCCATTTAAAATGAAAATAAAATTTGGACGCGCATAGACGTCAATGGCAGAGCCTTACTTGGGTGCCCGGTTGAATGTCAATGCGCTCTAATGTAAACTGCATGGTCAAAAATCACAGCCGCACATGTTTTTCTGCCATTTAAAATGAAAATAAAATTTGGACGCGCATAGACGTCAATGGCAGAGCCTTATTTGGGTGCCAGTTGAATGTCAATGCGCTCTATTTTAAAGTGTATAATAAAAAAAATGACATCCAAACATGTTTTTCTGCCATTTAAAATGAAAATAAAATTTGGACGTACATAGACGTCAATGGCAGAGCCTTACTTGGCTGCCAGTTGAACGTCGATAAGCTCTAATGTAAAGCATATGGTCAAAAATCACAGCCACACATGTTTTTCTACCATTTAAAATGAAAATAAAACTTGGACGTGCATAGACGTCAATGGCAGAGCGTTATTTGGATGCCAGTTGAATGTCAATGCGCTCTAATTTAAAGTGTATAGTAAAAAATCACAGCCACACATGTTTTTCTGCCATTTAAAATGAAAATAAAATTTGGACGTGCATAGACGTCAATGGCAGAGCCTTACTTGGGTGCCCGGTTGTATGTCAATGCGCTCTAATGTAAAGTGTATGGTCAAAAATCACAGCCACACATGTTTTTCTGCCATTTAAAATGAAAGTAAAATTTGGACGTGCATTGACGTCAATGGCAGAGCGTTATTTGGATGCCAGTTGAATGTCAATGCGCTCTAATTTAAAGTGTATAGTAAAAAATCACAGCCACACATGTTTTTCTGCCATTTAAAATGAAAATCAAATTTGGACGTGCATAGATGTGAATGGCAGAGCCTTACTTGGGTGCCCGGTTGAATGTCAATGCGCTCTGATGTAAAGTGTATGGTCAAAAATCACAGCCACACATGTTTTTCTGCCATTTAAATTTCAAATGAAATTTGGACGTGTATAGACGTCAATGCCAGAGCTTTACTTGGGTGCCAATTGAAGGTCAATAAGCTCTAATGTAAAGTGTATAGTCAAAAATCACAGCCACCTATGTTTTTCTGCCATTTAAAATGAATATAAAACATATACAGAATTCAAAATGAGGGAAAAGAGTAGCGGCTTATACTCAGAAAATTAGAGTACTTTTAACATGTAACAACAGTGGCAGGGCCGGCCCAGGCCATTTGGGGGCCCTAAGCAAAATAATGCAAAGGGGCCCATATTTTTGGCCCACCATTTCATCACAGTGTACTGTGAAACCCATACATGCAATCCAACCCATACGTCCATATTTTGTATTAAGAGTGTGACAATATCTCGATACAGCGATATATCGTGATATTTTGCAACCCGATGGGTTATCGATATGCTCCCGCCAAGAATCCATACTTTTATTTAACATATTGGCCATACAATGGAGTATGGATGCTGTAAACTGCTCAATGTTTGTTGAGCAATTCCTCGGCGGTCCACTAGGGGCGCTCAGGAGTGGCGGTGAGGGTAAAGTGCGCACAAGTTGTCTAGAAAAGAAGAGAGGAAGCTCCAAGTGGGTTGAAAAAATAAAAAAGCTCCGTGAGAACGGTGGAGGAAAAAATGAGAAATTGAATGATATAAAATAAACCAGGACCCTAAACTGGTTGAAAATGAACATCGAACAAGCCCACATGAATTTACCGATTTATTTGAGAACCAATTTCCATCTAGTTTACTACACAAACTGTTATTACTGTCATTTTGATACAATAAGCTATAAAAATGGTTTGAATAGGTTCCAAGATATATAACGTGATGTGCATGATAATTAATGTAGCCTACATATTAAAAATAGGTAATTATTGAATTTTTAATTTCTATACATTCAATTCATATTTTTTTTAATTCAATACTTCCAACACAAAAAAAATCAGGATTTCAACTCAAACGCTATGAAGTAGCTAATATTTTTTGTTTTATTTTGTTGTTTTTAAGGTGAGGAAGACTGTGACTGAGCAAGTCTGACATGCTGAAGTAGATAGCGGAAGTGCTCAAACCAAGCAACAAAGTTCATATACGAAGAAAAGACCCACCAATTTTATCATTGCCCCACTCCAAGCTCAACTGCTGACACCTACGGCACTTTTTATTTATTTTTTTAAAGATTTAAAACTATAAAGAAATTAAGGGTGCCATTCATCATGATCTCTCCAAGCGATATCAGTGGTCGTGGTTGGTTTCCTCGATATGTGCAGGGGCACAATTTGCAGTAGATTTATATTTTACAGCAATGTTGCACTGAAAAGGTGTCACTGTTTAATAAATGACTTAAACAGTATTTTTTCTATTTTCAAATATCTTTTTTTTCTTCTTCGTTTCAACAGTTGTATCGTAGAATGTCATGTATCCAATTTCTGACCAATATATCGATAATCGCTGTATCGTGATATAATCGTTATCGTGAGCCTTGTATCGCGAATCGTATCGTATCGTGAGGTGCCCTGAGGTTCCCACTCCTATTTTGTATATTAATCAGATTTGGTTGCACTGCATACTTCAAACTTCACCCCAAATGATTGTCAGTACTAACAGTAGATACCGCCAAACCTTTTTCTAAAAGAGGAAAGAAAGAAGTTAAGAACTTTTATTTTTTTAAGCTTGTAATCAAGTATCAAAACTCAAAAGAGTCAAATAAAGCAAACTGTAGTAAACAAAATAGAATATGAATTAAACAACTGCCAGATTGGGAGCCCCCTAGTGGTCAGGGGTCCTAAGCATCTGCATAGTCTGCCTATAGGCTGGGCCGGCCCTGAGTAGTAGTAACAGTAGTTACATTGAGTATCATCTGTCACTCATCCTAATTTGGATCACAAAAAATAAAGGGCTTTATAATTGGGTAAACGGGCAAATTATTACTGCACTTTCCCCACTATAACTTTCTATTTGAAAATTTTGAATGAAATGAAAAAGGGACACCATTGTGTCTGTGAGCATTGTAGAATACAAGCAAATATATCTGAAAAAGATGACTTTAAAAAACATAATAGGTCATGTCCAAGTGCCTTTATGCCCTGAACTCCAGTGGGTTTTCTGCTATGAATCTGCAGATTCACCTTCGATTCACAAGAAATGCGCCCTCTCGAGGCTGTTTGAGACCCAAACATGAGTTTCTATTCACCAGAAACGAGACTGGAGGAAAAGAGTAGCAGGAAACGCGCCGTGTCTCAATTTTATCGACGTTTTTTAGGCAAAAATCGATAGTTTGATCATGATTTATTAAACAGCACAACACCAAACATTCACTCGTTATGTATTCTGATTCAATTATCTAATACAGGTCACTCTATTGTAATATTTCATATTAATACATGAGTAATACGGCATGTTTAATGTTTGGCATTTAATGAAATTGACATAATTAGGCGTCATTACTTACCTAAATCTGGCCAGGAAGTGTAAAGCGTCCATTTATGCTAACATCACCCAGCAGTAAGTAGACGACAATTTTAAAACTGTCATGATGAAGGAAATTATGGAAAATATCAGTCAATTGAAATGTAAGAAAAGAAAAAAAACTTACGAGATGTCACCAGTGTTCTCACCGCGCTCCGTTATGCTCGAATGGCAAATGCAAGCTGCCGTGTACGCACTTTTCTATCAGCCGAGTGGCGTTTCCTCCTTTACTTTCGTTTTCCCAACATCAGTGGAACACGTGCGCGCGCATGCGCGTGCACATACATACGGCTGAGTTCTGTGCTCAAAGTTCCAGAACGTCTAGACTTGCACGTAATTCAGTTTATAACATGCGGTGTTTTTTTAAAGAAAAGGATGGTTGTAAAACGTACAGTTTTAATGATGTTTGAATTGTTGCAGTTGAGACACTTGGGAACCCAAAAATTGTTTTCCAAAAATGACTGGATAATGTCATCATTTACAGAGCTACCAAGTTTTAGAAAAACGTAGGAGTGAGATTTTGTTGGGGGTGACCAAAATTTTTCCCCGTGAGAAATAGGATGTGTGGTGTGTGCGCGTAAGAAAATATGGAGGTAGATTTGTGTGTTTATTATTCAATAAAAAAAAAAAAAAAGTTGCTTCAATCAAAATATATATTTTCAATCGAAGAAAAAGTCACTTCAATCAAAAAAATGTGAATGCAGAAATAAATTTGAAACTCCAAAAATAATATTTGAAGACTATTTTTCTTTTCGATTTTTTTTTTTTTTTCCTATTGAAACAACATTTTTGATTGAAGTCATGTAATTTTGCGTTTGGGCCACATTTTGGCTAGGACATGTGTGTCTAGGGTTGTTCCGATTATGTTTTTTTGCTCCCGATCCGATCGTTTTAGTTTGAGTATCTTCCGATCCCGATATTTCCCGATCCATTGCTTTTTTTTGCTCCCGATTCAATTCCAATCATTCCCGATAATTTTTCCCGATCGTATACATTTTGGCAATGCATTAAGAAAAAAATGAATAAAACTCGAACGAATATATACATTCAACATACAGTAAATAAATACTGTATTTTATTATGACAATAAATCCTCAAGATGGCATTTACATTATTAACATTCTTTGTGTGAGAGGGTTCCACGGATAGAAAGACTTGTGACTTTGTATATTGTGACTAAATATTGCCATCTAGTGTATTTGTTGAGCTTTCAGTAAATGATACTGTGGCCATCCCAAATGCATGATGGGAAGTGGAACCATGACTGTACAACATCCTACCAATTGCGATATCTTCTCTGCGTTGGGAAATAACATTGTCTTAAGACAATGATCAATTGGTACCTTGCTTCCCCACACTGCTTCCCATGATATTTCTAAAAGGCACCAAAGGCTGCCAAAATTCACTCTACTCATTTTGCACTGCCTTTTATCTCTCTATATAAGTAAAACGGCGTCATTACAGATTGAGCGCGACAATGAGTGAGAGGGTCGTGCAGTGCATGCATTAATTGCGTTAAATATTTTAACGTGATACATTTTTTATAAAATTAATTGCCGCCGTTATCGGGATAAATTTGATAACCCTACCTTAAGCCTAAACTTAAGACTCTGGATGAGTGTAACATATTATGTCTGTGACGTTAAATACAATTAGAAAACTTAATTAAAATATATACAGTATATACATATAAATGCAGTATAAAGGCATGGCCGATATTTTTTTGCCGATTCCGATACTTTGAAAATGACGTGATCGGACCCGATCGATTGGCATCTCTATTTCTGTCTTTATTATTCAATCAAAAAATAAGTTGCTTCAAACAAAAAATATATATATATATTTTCAAAAGAAAAATCAATTCAATCAAAAAAAAAAAAAAAAATCAATCATAGAAAAAAGGTTTGAATGTTTTTTTTATTTTTTTATTGAAGCAATCCTTTTGGTGTTTGAGCCATATCAGGGGTAGGACATTTGTGTCTAAATCATTCAATCACAATAAAAGTTGCTTTAATCAAAAAACTATACAGGTATACAATCAAAGAAACATTTTTTTTTGCAAAAATACATATTTTTTGAATTTTTTTTTTTTTTTACTTGAAATATATGTATTTTTTATTGAAGTGTCACTTTTATTGAAAAGCAAAAAGTTTTAAACTTTTTTTTTTTTTTTTGTGGAAAAAGTTTTGAACGCACTTTTTTTTTGAAGTGGAAAAAGTTTTGAAGGCACTTTTTTTCGATTGAATCATTTTGACACCAAGATTCAACTTCAACGCTAGTTCCGGTGTGTTTGAGTGGCAGGTGACTACGACAATGGCATAAAAGTATGACGCAAGAATAATGGCCACCAGGGCTCCATCCAGCCATCGGAGTCTGCTGGAGTCCAAGCCGAATATAGGGCACCGGTACGGGGGTGTGACATCGGCATCTCACCGGAGTACCCGCGATGGTACGTTGCCCTGTCGCGGCACACTGGTCGGACCCCGATATCACCCCACAGGCGTGGAGGCCAGCTGTCGAGTGGACGGCCCGCGAATGACCCGACACTCATTCAAAGCTGGAGCGACGTGGACGGCAGCGACTCGCCGGTAGTCTACTCGCTTACTGGGCAGGCTAGATTCGGGCCACTCGCCGACCACTCCCGTACCAGCGCGTTGCGGACACTCCGGTTGGAACCAATTGCCAGCTGTCACATCAGGGCAGTGGGTAAAATTCGCCGGGTTGAATCACATTAAAGGGCAACTGAAGAGCTTCTTGGATTTCGCTCTTGAGTGTTTTACTCAGTTGAATTGTATTAAATGCATCATTCGCTGTCTCAAAAAGTCACATTAAAAAAAAATAATAATTGACCGCGTAATTTTTGCCAACCGCTACCTGATGACGTAACTTCCAGGGAGCCTCGCCACCACTCTGAACACGGAAATATAGCACCACGCTATCCTCGCCATATATTGCATACATTTTCTGGGTTTTACTCGCGAGATTCGTCATGCCATCTCGATGTGTAGCGATGAATTGCGCACAGGAAGACTCGAGACTCTATGGCTACGTTCATACTACAGGTCTTAATGCACGAATCCGATTTTTTGTCATATCCGTTTTTTTGACGTGCCCGTTCAGACTGCCTTTATCCATTGAGACCGTTCAAGTATTACGCATGCGCACTAATTCGCAGTCCGACACGCGCTCAGCAAGAAGACTCGCATGCGCAGAAGTGAACAGACAGACGTCATCCGTCATTCCAGGGATATCACATTTTGCTTTTCAAAAGGTGGACACAAATAACAGACATAAATAATCCTCGTTTAGGCTTATATTCAAAGTTTATATGGATCGATAGCATGCACGCACTGTCCGTGCACGTCACACACACATACGGGCAGTTTGTCCCGACTCTCGGCCGTGGAGGCAATGTTGAAATATTGCTCACTTGGAACAGAGAGAAAACTGAGCATTCTCAGGCTTATCCTCAACCCATTTTTATTTTTTATGACTGTTGTCAAGCTCAGCCCTTCCTCAAAAGCCGTGTTCACTGCAAGCTAGGCGCTAACAACGCACAGGTGCATCGCTATGGTAACGACTCTCTCGCTATTTGATGACGTAATTGCTGCATTAAATCCGATTCGCGGGACTGGACAGTACAGACCGCCGCGACAGTCTGGAAAAATGTGGCCCAGATAGGATTTAGACCACATACGAAAGTGACCCAGATCAGATTTGAAATGGTCCTGTTCTATGCGACTTGTCACGTTCAGATCGTCAAGTTAATGCCTCACTCGAGTCGGAAAAACACGAAAAAATCGGATTCGTGCATTAAGACCTGTAGTATGAACGTAGTGTTGGGAATCATTCATACCTTAAAATATTACGCAATAATTACCTGACTCCGTTTTAGTGTTATATAAGTTTTACCTTATCACCAAACACTCTTCCAACAATTACGCGTATTCGTTCTGAAAAGAAAGGCGTCAGGAAGCCGGCATTTTCACACACGAGTGGATTTATTCCTAACAAGCAAATCTAATACAGCCCTTGGGTCTCTGGTCCCTCTCAGTACAGCCTCGTACTTCCCTGTGTCTATCAGGAGAAGCACACACCCCGAGTTGCCCAAGAATGATTCATACTACACAATATGCAAATACATGTTCCTATCGACTATTGATTGGCTATGTGATCTCTGCAATTATTCATAGCTTGCTCTGATTGGTTTAAATTCCCCTGCAGGATGGCGGGGTCTTCTCTCTTTATCTCCGGGGGGGGGGGGTCCCTCTCAGTATGTGGGACAGCCGGGTTGTTTTCCCGCCTTTTGAGACAAAAGGGAGCGTCTGCCCCCCCCCCCCTTCCTATGGTTGACTGTGGGCTTGTTCTGCAAGTCCTGTAATTGTGCCTTCACACACATCTGTTATGTTATTTCCTGACACTTGTAGGAATGCCTCTGCCATTACATTTGACTGTTGATTAAAGTTATGCATGGTAAAACACTGTTTTCTCTTATTTTGAAATTACTTTACCTTCAGTAGCCTATGAGTGGTCCCCAAAAACTTCTCCGGCAAAGGTTTGGACCGTTTTTGTGAGCATGCATACAGGTCCCCAATCGGCTCATTGTTTTCATCATTTCAGCGACGACAGCTTTGAAAATACAACAATGCAACCTTGGTTTTACAAAGACGTAAGTAGACCCTCAGATTCTAAAATTTGATGCACTTCTGTTGATAAACGAGGGGGACTCCTACTGCCTGTTTGTTGAAGCACGACATTTTTTTGTTGTTGCTGTTGCCCTGTCATAAGTAGATAGGTTTCTGACAGGTCTACTCATGTCATTTTATTACTATATCAATAGGTATTATGTAAATTCAAATGTCCCCAGCACCAAATAGGTCCTTGGCTGGTTGTTTTTTGGCCTGTCACAGGGTAAATATAAAGCCTATATATAAAACAATTCACCTGCCAGGCCCTAATGTATCAAATACATCTCAATAAAACAATAACTATTGTACTACAACATCAACATCAAGGTCTGCCTATTTGAAGAGGGAACAATAGCATCAAATAGATGCTGCTTTGACTGGGGCATTATTATTTGATCACCAAGAAATTACTATTAAATTAAAATTAGGATTCATCCAATATTTTCATGCTGCTGTGATGTTTTTTTCTCCACCAGGAAGCCAAACATAAAAAATTAAGCGGCGGAAACCCTCAACACGATGAAAAAAGCGTTGCAAGTCAGTCGCCACCCAGTTTCCCAAACTCAAGAGAGAGTGGGTCGGGTCATATGATGACCAAAGTGATGCGGTGTCCAGCGATGACGACTGAAGAGATCCTATGAGGCCTGCCAGATGCTGAATTTCTTCTGTCTGCGACATCAGATGACGATGACTTAGGAGAAATAAATGTAGCAAATTTTGATGACATGAAATCATGAACGAGTCATACATACAGTACACATTTTTAAAAAGAAAAATCTAGTAACCTTCATATTTTAATGATAATGATTTACCTTTGTATAGAGAACATTTAATGCTACAGAAAAGAGTAAATACATATTTCCCACTGCCATGATCATTTTTCAATATTGCGCTAGTCCGTTGCTATCCTAACTTTGTATTGCTTACTAACTTAGTATTACTTACTAAATTGATGTTCTTTGATGTGTGCTACTGTGTGCTTGGTATAACTTAGCTTTCCATGTTGCGTCACAATATGACAGCAAAAGCTGATGCTGATTGAACATAAATCTGGTATCATTTATCATTGTGGCCTATTGAATATTTTTTCAGAATGTTATATAATTACCATATATTATATACCAATAGAATATATTAAACAGTCAACAAAATGTGTCAATGTTGTTTACAATTTACGGTTTTATCTTTCTAATGTAATTCATGCCCCTGTCAGTGCTTCAGCCTCCTCAAGTTTGGCTCTCACGTCTGGGATCTCCTGACGACACAGGCATACTCTTGGAAGGGTAATTACTTGACAGTTTACAGCAACACCTGGAAAATAAAATCGTTTTGTCATTTATTTTGAAAAATCAATAACATATCATTCATTTAGCCACATTTGGGCTAGCTTTACCATATTTAGATCGGTAGGAGCTGTCCCATTACCTAATATCCAGTTTTAGCTATGTGGAGAGCATGGAAAAATATACAATCATGTAATCGCATTCTCTCTAATAAAAAAGATCAGGATGCTGGACTTAGGCTTACCACTCACTCTCCCGTTCATGAAGTGTCAAGCTGTCATTTGGTGTCATGACGACATCTGCTGTGTCAAGTAAATCGCCGTCATCTGACGCCTCAGTTTCAAACATGTAGGGATTAGTTGTAGTTCATCTTTCCTGGGAGCCTTTGCCATCGGTAGCGTCACTAAAGAGCGATCCTGAATGGTTACCTTTGGTGGAAATATCACTGACATCGTTGTTGCTGCTATGCTAGCTGTGGATAATCTTCTCTGTTGCGTCGGGGAATCTACGTCACCCTTCTGGGTTTGCGAAGGGACCATTAACGGAGTGCAAAAAAACTAAAAAAACGCAAATTATCCTTGCAATTACGTTTTGATAATGTCATGCTTGTTTTGATGAACTCGTCCAAAGTTTATATTCGTAAAATTACACCAAAATCCGGAAAGGTCTTCAGTTGCCCTTTGAAGATTTGATCCATTTTATATTGCGAGCTGCCCTTTTTTTTTGCCGCATCAATTCAACAACCATTTTTTTTTTTTGTGCTGTTCCAGAAAAATGCACATTTGAACCAATCAGAGCTAACTATCTCTGCTGATTACATGTCAGTATGTCAGCCAATTGAACTGATAAATGAGTCCAGCCGTTTTGTTTTGCTGCATGTATTCGCACATTGACGTGACTCATCATTGTCAGACTCGAATAACAGCAGCAGCTGGGGAAACCTTCCTGCCGTCCGTGGAATAAAACAAATAATAAATATTGGTGGAAACGGATTACGCTACACAAGCACTTCATTATGCTTGTTGTTAACACTTATGTATGTAAATCTGATGTTGGTAGATTGTTTTCTTCTTGGAGATGAAATGCATGTGTGGCGGCTTAGCATTTTTTAGCGTTTTGACAGTTGCCGTCATATTTTCGGAATCAAAGCACCGTGTACCGGAACAGCATTCCGGCCCTGAATCTTATACCGGAACTGCGTTCCTGACCGTTCTGTCCCACTTTCACCCCTGCTCTGAACTCCAGTGGGTTTTCTGCTGTGAATATGCAGATTCACATTCGATTCACAAGAAATGTGCCCTGTCAAGGGTGTTTGAGACCCAAACATGAGTTTCTATTCACCAGAAACGGGACTGGAGGAAAAGAGTAGCAGGAAACGCGCCGTGTCTCAATTTTATCAACGTTTTTAAGCAAAAAAATAGATAGTTTGACGATGTCTTATTAACCCTTTAACACCGAACGTGTCGGCAGCGACGCGTTTACGCATATCGTCTTTGAAGCTTCGTCACGCTATAATTACGTCACCCACGTGCCGCTGGTTGGTCTCATTTGAAAGTGCGGAAGTTGATGTCCACACCAGTTTTTATTTGAAGTCAATCGACCAAAAAAAACGGGAGATAATGTCATTTGAGTTTTATTGCACTCATAAATGTGCATTAAAACGCTGCATGGACCATGTATCTATCTCCATATTTCCATCATTTCTTGTCCTTTTTCAAAACCGAAAGCAGCACAAAAGACTACATATTCCAAAAGCCGTTCTGATGTCAAGAAGGACGAACCGAATGTGATCATTTTTTAATAAATTTCCAAACGAGGCCCCAACTAATGAAAGGGAGGCATGCAACGCAAGCAACGGCCGGTTGGTTTGAGCGAGCGACTTTGAAACGTGCAGAATGAATCGAAAACTAAATGTAGCGCAAGCTAATGCATTATTTCATCAACTAAAGGAACACGATGAGCTCTATTTGTCATTGTTTTCCTCGGATAAGTCGGCGTCTCGGCGAGTAGAAGTGACAACAGCACGCAAACGGCGGATGAGTAGGCTGTGTGACGTTGTATGTGACGCAGCTTAGTGACATGTTCAAAAACAAAACTTTATGGAGTGCGCAAAAAAAACAAAAAAAAAAAACTATTGGGTTGCATGCCTAAAAAAATTTGAATTGAACTGAACTAGTTGTCAATATTTTTGAAAATACTTTTTTTCCAATGTTTGTTTTTTTTTCTTCACTATGAATCTTTTCAGTTTTTATATAGATGTGTGTTCGAGAAGCTTGACTGCATGTACATATATACCTTTGATAAGGTGATGGGTACAATACCTAACTTCACAAAGAGATATCCTCCAAACCCTTTTTGTGTTGGATAATATATATTTTAAAAAAAAATTCTCACTATTTTGCACTGTATATAACATGTTTTGACCATAGTATGTGTGAAGGCCAAAAACGCCTATGACCATAGCTGCTGTTTGTGTTGAACTGTCAAACATAAAAGTATTCAATCTTTTTTTTTTTTTTTTTTTTTTTTACTGAATGTTTATCCTAGCAAGTTAAATAAATATTATCAAGCTACGAAACGGTTGGTCGAGCATGTTTGGTTGTCAGTGGGACTTCAACATGACAAATTTTGAAAAAAGATTTTGGGATTTTTTTGTCTTTTTGGGTCCAAAATGTGGATTAAAGTTGGTCAGTGAAAAAAACAACAGTTTGGACATGAAGTTCAAGGTATCCTGAAAAAAGGGACCCAACTTGGCCATTGTGAACAGTTTTTTCTTTGAAATATAAAGGCAACATCAAAGGCATGCAAATTCGGCCAAAATAGGTTTAGGTGTTAAAGGGTTAAACAGCACAACCCCAAACATTCACTCGTATGTATTCTGATTCAATTATCTACAACAGGTCACTCTATTGTAATATTTTATATTAATACATGAGTAATTCGGCATGTTTAATGTTTGGCATTTAATTAAATTGACATAATTCGGCGTCATCTTTTAACTAGATCTCGCCAGGAAGGTGTAAAGCGTCCGTCCATTTATGCTAACATCACTCAGCAGTAAGTAGACAATTTTAAAACTGTCGTGATGAATGGCATTACAGAAAATATTCGTCCATTGACATGAAAGAAAAGAAAAACAACCTAAAAGACACGTCACCTGTTCTCCCCGCTCTCAGTTATGCTCGAATGGTAAACGCAAGCTGTCGTGTGCGCAGTTTTATATCAGTCGAGTTGGTGTTTCCTCCTTCACTTTCGGTTTCCCAGCATCAGTGGAACACGTGTGCGCGCACACACGTGCACGTACATACATCTGATTTCTGTGCTCAAAGTTCCAGAACGTCTAGACTTGCACGTAATTCCGTTTATAACATGGTGTTTTTTTTTTTTTTTTTTGGGAGAAAAGAATGGTTGTAAAACGTACACTTTTAATGATATTTGAATTATTGTTGAGACACTTGGGAACCTGATTTTTTTTTTTTTTAAAAATGACTGGATAATATAATCATCATTATAATTGACGATTAACCCTTTGATACCCACGGGTGAAAGTGGGCCAGAACGGTCAGGAACGCAGTTCCGGCGGGGCCGGATGTATGAGGGGGAGGCCGGGGTGGGCACGGCCCACCCAGACATGAGTCGTGTCCACCCAATCAAAATGTCGGTGTTCTCATATGCATCAAAGATTGATGGGTTTTGTGATTGAATACCTGAGTTTTATTGCTTTTACGTCTTATTAGCATCATCTAGTGGACGCCTTGATTTACTGCATCTCATGCGCACTTTATTTGAAAGAAACTGCAACACGGATCGGTAGGAACGACAGTGCAAGAATGAAATAAATAAAAAGTGAAATTAATAAATGTTGATATAAATAAATAAATAAATAAATGATGAAATGAATAAATAAAAATTGAAATAAATAAATAAAAATTGAAATGAATAAATAAATAAAAATCGAAATAAATAAATAAAAGTTGAAATAAATAAATGAAAATCGAAATAAATAAAAATCGAAATAAAATTTTAAATAAATAAATATAAATTGAAATAAATAAATAAATATGTAAATAAATATTGAAATAAAAAAATAAATATTGAAATAAAAGCATTTTAATGACACTTTTAATTATTTATTTAATTGTGTATTCATTTATTGAATTTTTGCACTCCTGGTCCTCCATACATAGTACAGTAGCTACATTTTAAATGAAATAAATGACAATTAAAGGGTTAGTGCCAGCTAGTCCATGTACCTGTTTGCAATTGTGTTACAGTATGCTAGTCTACTATCACTCTCCTAAGAGAACATATTTTAGCTGTAAAACAACATACGCACACGCGGCAGAAATATTAATTCAGAAGAAATATAACAAAATATTAATAAAATGAAAGGTTTTACAACTTGAAAGTTTAGGTAGTTAAATTGATATGATATTTTTCAATTATTTATATATTCCTTTGTTTTCTGGTTAATATTTTCCAATGAAGGTTATGTATTCAGGATTTGTCTTGAAATGTTTATTGTATTTTCATTGAAATTTATTATTTGTGTGGCAAGATTAATTATGGCATAAACAATGAAGTCATTTTATAGACGGATAGGTGCTATTATAATCAATTGTATACATAAAACTTGCTTTAAAAAATAAATTCTTTCATTTGTTTATTCAGGTTGATCATAGAGCTAGGGCAGAAGATCATGAATCCAACTCCAGTTCAGCCTTGCAGTACTTTGAGCACCCCAAGTCAGACAGTCACAGTCTAGCCACATTTTCTTCATTTTTCTCTCAAAGTGCATGAACTCGATGCATTTTACAATAAAATGTAAAAAAAAAAAAAAAAAAAAAATCTCCCCTGGGCATGCCCCTGGACCCCCGTAGAGGGTCTGTGTTTCCCTTCGTACAGCGATTCTTGTGGGCTGGGCTGAGTCAAAGTCCAGGGTTGCTTTTTAGTCCCAGTCTGCGCCTGTACATCACTGATGACAATGAATGATGACGACCAACCTTCCCTGTTTAAATGGATTGGACATCTATTACAGTAAATCACAAAGAATGAGTCACATTTTGTGACCAGGTGAGCAGGTATTTGGAATTTGCCAAAAAATTGCTACTTCCAGCAAGTAATGACAATAGAGAAAATTACAATTTACAGTCCCGGGGTAGCCAAACAGTCCTCTCATTTTTCTACTGCTGGTGTTAGGTCATCGGCATGACAACAACAGGGGTAGCCAAATACCAGAAGGCCCTACAGGAGGTACAACCCCGCGTGGTGATTGTAGAGGAGGCGGCGGAGGTCATTAATGTCAGCACCTGATTCTCATTGGAGTAGGGCCGGCCCAGCCTATATGCAGACTATGCAGCTGCTTAGGGCCCCTGACCACTAGGGGGCCCTCAATCTGGCAATTGTTTAATTTATATTCTATTTTGTTTACTGCAGTTTGCTTTATTTGACTTTTGTGAGTTTTGATACTTGATTACAAGCTTAAAAAAATAAAAGTTTTTCCTTAACTTCTTTCTTTCCTCTTTTCGAAAAAGGTTTGGCGCTATCTACTGTAAGTACTGTCAATCATTTGGGGTGAGAAGTTTGAAGTATGCAGTGCAACAAAATCTGATTAATATACAAAATATGGACGTATGGGTTGGATTGCATGTATGGGTTTCACAGTACACCGTGACGAAAATGTGGGCCAAAAATATGGGCCCCTTTGCATTATTTTGCTTAGGGCTCCCAAATGGCCTGGGCCGGCCCTGCATTGGAGACCACCATCAGGTAAAAGCTGCATATTGAATTAATTCACAAGCATTCCATAGTCCTTTATGATGGCACAAGAGGGCGCCAAAACCTTGAAAATAATAAATGCTACATCTCGACCAGCCTATGCTTTTAGTACGGTACCAGAAATCTTCAACAAGCGGTCTACTAATTTGTCACCAGAAGGCGCCCAATAAATTGGACGTCTAGTGATGTCAGTGGCAGCCAATCAGTTAACATATACAGTACTTTTGCAATCTAATATTGTATCCGAATACAGCATTTCATTGTCAATACGTTCATATTTTTTCATACTTCTGACAATCTTAGAACATGTTAGAAGTGGAAAAACATGACCAAGTATGCTATAATGTTGATTCAATCAGTTGGATTGTTTTACTTAATTTGTTTTAAAATAGCTTCATTTCATGCAAGGGCATAGATTTGCATAGGGACGGTAGGGACATGACACTACCAACTTTTCAGGATGCTCAAATTGTCCCCACCAACTTTTAAACAACCTTATTGGCGTTATATCATAAGTTCAGTTACAGTTGTGGTCAAAAGTTTACATACACTTGTGAAGAACATAATGTCATGGCTCTCTTGAGTTTCCAGTTATTTCTACAACTCTTTTTTTCTCCGATAGAGTGATTGGAACAGATACTTCTTTGTCACAAAAAACATTCATGAAGTTTGGTTCTTTTATGACTTTATTATGGGTTAACAGAAAAAGTGATCAAATCTGCTGGGTCAAAACTATACATACATGGATCTGAAAAAGCGAATCATTGACTTGAACAAGTCAGGAAAGTCACTTGGAGCCATTTCAAAGCAGCTGCAGGTCCCAAGAGCAACAGTGCAAACAATTGTTTGTAAGTATAAAGTGCATGGCACTGTTTTGTCACTGCCACGATCAGGAAGAAAACGCAAGCTATCACCTGCTGCTGAGAGAAAATTGGTCAGGAGGGTGAAGATTCAACCGAGAATCACCAAAAAGCAGATCTGCCAAGAATTAGAAGCTGCTGGAACACAGGTGTCAGTGTCCACAGTCAAGCGTGTTTTGCATCTCCATGGACTGAGAGGCTGCCGTGCAAGAAGGAAGCCCTTGCTCCAAAAGCGGCACCTTAAGGCTCGACTGAAGTTTTTTGCTGATTACATGGACAAAGATAAGACCTTCTGGAGGAAAGTTCTGTGGTCAGACGAAACAAAAATCGAGCTGTTTGGCCACAATGCCCAGCAATATGTTTGGAGGAGAAAAGGTGAGGCCTTTAACCCCAAGTACACCATGCCTACCGTCAAGCACGGTGGTGTTAGTATTATGCTGTGGGGCTGTTTTTTCTGCCAATGGAACTGGTGCTTTACAGAGAGTAAATGGGATAATGAAGAAGGAGGATTACCTTCAAATTCTTCAAGATAACCTAACGTCATCAGCCCGAAGATTGGGTCTTGGGCGCAGTTGGTGTTCCAACAGGACAATGACCCCAAACACACATCAAAAGTGGTAATGGAATGGCTAAATCAGGCTAGAATTAAGGTTTTCGAATGGCCTTCCCAAAGTCCTGACTTAAACCCCATTGAGAACTTGTGGACAATGCTGAACAAACAAATCCATGTCAGAAAGCCATCAAATTTAACTGAACTGCAACAATTCTGTCAAGAGGAGTGGTCAAAGATTCAACCAGAAGCTTGCCAGAAGCTTGTGGATGGCTACCAAAAGCGCCTAATTGAAGTGAAAATGGCCAAGGGACATGTTACCAAATATTAGCGCTGCTGTATGTATATTTTTGACCCAGCAGATTTGATCACTTTTTTCTGTTCACCCACAATAGTCATAAAAGAACCAAACTTCATGAATGTTTTTTGTGACAAAGAAGTATCTGTTCCAATCACGCTATCAGAGAAAAATCGGAGTTGTAGAGATAACTGGAAATTCAAGAGAGCCATGACATTATGTTCTTCACAAGTGTATGTAAACTTTTGACCACAACTGCATATAGGTAATTTAGACTGTCTTTCCATATGTTGTATGGATAGAATTGACCCTACCATTATTAAGTGAATTACTTTCATTCTGTCCAGGCTGACATTCACCCCTTTTTCATTTGCTGAATGTTCCAGGCCATTTTTTCCCCCCTCAAACACACGTTTGAATGGCTGATGACATGACCCCCCCCCCCCCGTCTCCCCACATACACACACACACATACTCACAGCCCAGACAGAAATACAACATGATGATGACAACATGCCGCCTCCTCTGCCCCCTTCGAAGACAAGGGATATTAGAATTCTATTTCGGCCAGAAGCAGCAGCAACCACTGTAAGTAATGTAAAAAGACGTCAATGTTGTGGAGGTGGGCAACACACCACTCATTTTGCTAGTAAAAGTCCGACCTGCATCAGAGTTGACATAATGTTAAACTGTATGAATTTGTTAACCAGTGTTGGGACGCCGTTGTAAATAACGCTGTTACATAACGGCGTTATTTTTTTCAGTAACGGGGTAATCTAACTAATTATTTTTTCCGCCGTTACCGTTACTGACGGTCAACAGCGGTGCGTTACTTACTCTTAATAAATTGAAGAAACTACCAGCCATAGCAAGTCTACTCTGCTCTGTTTATTTGTCATCCAAGACTTGGGATGCGTTCAGGTTCAGGTCATGTGTTTTGTTTTGTGCTTTTTCTTAGCAAAGATATACCACACAGGACGTGCTGGAACTCTGTTTCTTTAATAGCACATATAACTTCAACATTAACACAAACGTACGGCTCTCGGCAGGCCGTGTCTCTAACTCACTCCCACATCATCTGAGCAAAACAATATTGGTGCCGTTTGCACTTTAGGGTGCCTCGGATAATTCTGTATCACAATATTACAGCACATACTTCTTATGACTCCAGGCTGTTTGTCCCTGCTCATTCAATTAGACAATGCTTTCCAAAGCTTGCTAACGTTTCTGTGTTTGCCACACCTGAATGCTAGCCTCGTTCCCATCCCCCACTCTCAGCCAGCAAGAATGCTGCTTCCATCTTGAGGACGGCAGACGCTTTGACGGTGACGGGAGGAGTAGGGGGACAGGGCTACCTGAATGCACCACCTGGATAGATGCGATGGAAGTGATTGTGATTAGTTGAGGGTTAGAGTCAAGTGTCATGGTAAGCCAATCAGAGCCAGTGTTTACACACACAAACCGGAACAGCCCGTGCGGCAAACCCACACACGCAAAACAGATGCAGAGGGATATGATGGCAGAGCATTCAGAGGAAAATTTGTCCTTTACGAGGTGGAGATATAAACACTATTTCAAGTCAAAATACTTGAAGTACAGTAGACTATGTCTACTTGACCAGTTGTCTCAGGTTGTGAGAGTTAAGATTTAATTGATTAAACTCACTTTATATTGTTTACTGCTGATTGTTATTTTATTATATTGTTTACTGTTTATTTTTGTAGCATTTCAAGTGTAGGATAAATCTGTTGCTGGTGAGGTGCAATAATTATTACAAGGTTCTCTAACACAACTACCTGTCTGTTCTTCTCTATTCTAAATTGATTCGAACACTGCTCAGAAAATTTCAAATTCTTTGACATACAACAACTTCTTTTTAAAGTAACGGAAATAATTACTTTCCCTGGTAACTAGTTACTTTTACTATAGAGTAATTCAGTTACTAACTCAGTTACTTTTTGGAAGAAGTAGTGAGCAACTATAACTAATTACTTTTTTAAAGTAACGTGCCCAGCACTGTTGCTAACCTGCAAAACTTGAGTAGGAAGCTGCTTAGAGAGTGTCCTTTGGTATGTTTTCTACTGTTAACGTTAATTAAACTGTCAGAAATGTAGTAAACCGAGGTTTAACCCCTTCTCCCTAAATTTCATTTTTATTTTATTTATGTGGTCTTAAAGCAGCCCAAAGGAGCTTTCATTTTTTGTTGAATTTGAAAGTGTTTGTGGACAAAAGCAGTAGTGTTTTACCTGAAGGAAGGTTCCATTTATATTTATTTTTGGTATTCCCTACCTAAGAATTTTTAAAGTTGTATTTAATATCTTTATTTAGACAGACAATGTTGAGTGCTCTTATTTTTTGCATTCGTGGATAGTTAAGAGATCATTTTGTATGTTAACATGATTTAACTCTGTTCAAATATTGCAATTTAAATTTGATAAACAAAAAAAACAAACAAATCTAGTAATTTATTCTGGAAGTTTAACCAAACCTACGCACTTGATTTCATGACTCCTCATGAATGATACTTTTTTTCTTGAGCATAAACCTGCAGCTCAGTCATTTGTGCTTGTTATTATCGAGTCATACATCATTGATGCGATGCTGTATAGAAACCAAAAGATGGCCCTGTTGATTCACTCTCAACTCTTTTGCTGACCATGGAAGCTATTTAAAATAACGACTATTGATTCCTAATCGAGCACAGGATTTCCCATGCCTAATTAAAGAAAAAGAAAAAAAAAGAAAAGAGGGAAAAAAGCACACATTTTTGGAACAGGAGGTGACTAAGAAATAACCTCAAATCAACTGAAAGTGACCCGGAAATGCCACAAAACCTACAAGAAGTGACCCAGAAATGGTACAAATCAACAGGAAGTTACCCAAAAACAATTGCAAGTGACCTGACATTTTATCAAGTTCTGTAAAGGATTCTCACGCAACCGGGGGGGGGGCTAAAGTGTCATTGCATGTAATTGACTTTCCTATATGTATTTATATATATATATATATATATATATATATAAGTTTTACAGCAATAAAACAAACATCAAACATCAATTAAATGAACAAAAAAGATATTTTTATAATGTTTCAAAATTATTTTTCGAACAGATCATGTGACTAGCACCTTGAACGGTCATTTGCTTTACATATTATTTAAAAAAAAAAAATAGGGGAGGGCAATTTTTTTTTCAAATGATTTTTTTTCTTTGTTTGAAAATATTTTTTTCTGATTGAAGCAACTTTTTAGGGGATTGAATGATTTAGACACAAAGGATTCCTAAAATCAAAGAAACCTTTTTAAATTAAAAATTAAGTGTTCAAATGCAAATATTTGCAGTTCCTCGGCGTTCTCCTGCCTCCGCCTTCCCCTCTCTTCTCTGACTGGACATCCGCCCTGCGCTCCGTCGCGGGTTGCTGGCTGGGCGCCCGTGTATCAGTGGGGTGTTGCCTGCACCGGCGGGGGACCCTGCCCTGCCTTGGGCTTTGTGGGCCGCTGGGGGTGGGGGTAGACGTGGGGTTGGTGGTGTGTCCCCTCCTGCCATCCCTAAAGGGCCGGTTGATGGGTGCGCGGGCGGCCCGTGGGACCACCCTGGATCCCGGAGGGGGTGGGGGGGGGCGATGGCTCCTTTGCTGGGCTGCGGGAGGAGGGATGGGCTGCGATTTACCCCCCCACCCCCACCCCCGGGCTGGCTGGGTGGGGGCCGTGGCCCTGGGTTGGCGCCCGCGCGGCTTCTCCGCCCGTCTGCGTGGCTGTCGCGCGCCCGATGGGGCTTGCGTGCTGCTGGATGTGGTAGGGCATGCTCGGGTTGGGGGTGCTGGTGCCGGGATTGGCGATGGGGCGGTGTAGGGTTGGTCGCCAACGGGCTTACATCCATAAGAGATTCACACGATTACTGGGTTCTAGATCACAGAACTGATTTGTGTACACTCTTCCCCTTTCAATCACTTAGCTTACAGACACCCCCACCCCCATCCCCCTCTTTCACTGGCCAATAAGCCCCGCATGGTGTAAACCGGAAATACATCTCGCTGACGATGGCACCAGCATATTAGTAATTTGTCTAGATGTTCAATGTATTTCTTGTTGTTGTTTATGTGTTTCTTTTCTTTCTTCTCGTGTTTCTTTTCTTCTGTCCCCCCATAATCCTTTCCTGTTCGCTGCTTTGTCATAATAAAAAGGTATTTTGACTGATCACAATGGGAGTATGTCAGACACTCAATGTGAAACATTAAAACTTTTCAGACTATCCGGGCACTTAGACGTCCATTCTCTGTGTCAAACAGCTGAACAGGACAGGTAAAGACAAACAAACAAACAAAACAAAACAAAACAAAACAAAAAAGCAAATATTTGAGTCTCAAATATTTTTTCGCATTCAAAAACTTTTTTTTCTATGATTGAATTTTTTCTTTTTTTGGATTGAAGTGATTTACATACACTTGTGAAGAACATAATGTCATGGCTCTCTTGAGTTTCCAGTTATTTCTACAACTCAGTTTTTTCTCTGATAGAATGATTGGAACAGATACTTCTTTGTCACAAAAAACATTCATGAAGTTTGCTTCTTTTATGACTTTATTATGGGTGAACAGAAAAAAGTGACCAAATCTGCTGGGTCAAAAATATACATGCAGCAGCGCTAATATTTGGTAACATGTCCCTTGGCCATTTTCACTTCAATTAGGCGCTTTTGGTAGCCATCCGCAAGCTTCTGGCAAGCTTCTGGTTGAATCTTTGATCACTCCTCTTGACAGAATTGGTGCAGTTCAGTTAAATTTGATGGCTTTCTGACATGGACTTGTTTCTTCAGCATTGTCCACAAGTTCTCAATGGGGTTTAAGTTAGGACTTTGGGAAGGCCATTCGAAAACCTTAATTCTAGCCTGATTTAGCCATTAAATTACCACTTTTGACGTGTGTTTGGGGTCATTGTCCTGTTGGAACACCCAACTGCGCCCAAGACCCAATCTTCGGGCTGATGACGTTAGGTTATATTGAAGAATTTGAAGGTAATCCTCCTTCTTCATTATCCCATTTACTCTCTGTAAAGCACCAGTTCCATTGGCAGAAAAAACAGCCCCACAGCATAATACTAACACCACCGTGCTTGACGGTAGGCATGGTGTACTTGGGGTTAAAGGCCTCACCTTTTCTCCTCCAAACATATTGCTGGGCGTTGTGGCCAAACAGCTCGATTTTTGTTTCTTCTGACCACAGAACTTTCCTCCAGAAGGTCTTATCTTTGTCCATGTAATCAGCAAAAAACTTCAGTCGAGCCTTAAGGTGCCGCTTTTGGAGCAAGGGCTTCCTTCTTGCACGGCAGCCTCTCAGTCCATGGAGATGCAAAACACGCTTGACTGTGGACACTGACACCTGTGTTCCAGCAGCTTCTAATTCTTGGCAGATCTGCTTTTTGGTGATTCTCGGTTGAATCTTCACCCTCCTGACCAATTTTCTCTCAGCAGCAGGTGATAGCTTGCGTTTTCTTCCTGATCGTGGCAGTGACAAAACAGTGCCATGCACTTTATACTTACAAACAATTGTTTGCACTGTTGCTCTTGGGACCTGCAGCTGCTTTGAAATGGCTCCAAGTGACTTTCCTGACTTGTTCAAGTCAATGATTCGCTTTTTCAGATCCATGTATGTATAGTTTTGACCCAGCAGATTTGATCACTTTTTCTGTTAACCCATAATAAAGTCATAAAAGAACCAAACTTCATGAATGTTTTTTGTGTACCATATTCAATGGATGACGATCTTGGCGAAAAGTATTGCTGTCCTAAGCAGCGTGATTTAGAATTCCCCTCAAGAATGATGGGAAACAAAAAAACGCTCATTTTCAACTGATTATTATAAATATTCTTGTAAGTTCATTTTATTACTAACATTGCGTTTTGGAGTCATCAACATGTTGTGCCCCCCTGGCCCCAAAGTCAAACTCCGCCTATGGATATGAATAACAAATGTCCAGTATAACAAAGCAAAATAATGCTAAAATAACAGCACCGCCTCAATGAGTTGCATTTCCCTCCTCACTGAGTTGCATTCTCCTCCCCGCCTCACCTCATGATGGATGTGCCCCTGTCATAAAAAGCAGCTTAAATGCAAAAATAGTGGTATTTGCAGGATCGGTGGGGGCAGCACAATTTGCTGTCACAGGACAAGTGTTCAAATTGGGCGAATGTTAAAGGGGGTGTCACTTTCTTCAGTATTTATAGGCTTTAAGCGGCGGCTTGCACAGAGAGAAGCTCCATGGAGAAATGGCAATATCCTATGTGGTGGACGGTCTCGTCGATCATGTCGGATGGCCTTAACGCGCATTGTTGCTGAAGTTGCAGTCAAACACACGTGGTGTTTTTAGGACGTGTTGCAACATTGTGCCGGACCAATAAACATTGACAGTATACAGTCCCTGACAAAAGTCTTGTCGCTTATCCATTTTGTAGAAACAATTGCTAATAACCTGACTTTTAATTTTTCAATTGGTTTCAGAAACGGCTCGTATGAAAGCTAAGAGCCTGCCAAATGAAGTTGAATGTACAAAAATATATTTGTTTCACTGAAAAAAGACATCATTTAATGAAGACATAAAGGTCAAATTTTGGCAAGACAAAAGTTTTGTCACCTCAATAAAGTAGTGTGAAAATTGAACAAAAAATGTACTTCAAATACAAAAATATGTTACGTAACATAAGCGAATTAAGTAGTGGTGCTGTGAGATCCAAATGTATTATTTTGTATGACTTCCATGGGCTTCGGCAAGGATTCAGACAATTTATTGATGAAGTCGTCAGGAACATCAAAGAAAGCAGTCTTGCATGCCTCCCAGAGTTCATCAACATTCTTGGGTTTCGTCTTCCATGCTTCCTCTTTCATCCTACCTCAGACATGCTCAATGATGTTCATGTTTGGTGACTGGGCTGGCCATTCCTGAAGGATCTTGGTTTTCTTTCCCTTGAGGAACTTTGAGGTAGAGATTGAAGTAGGGCTGCAGCTATCAAACATTTTAGTAGTCGAATAATCGATGCACTGGTTAGTTCGAATAATCGAGTAATCGGATAAGGAACATAAAAAATTAAAATACCTGAGCTGCGCCTCAAACGGTATAATTAAAAAAATAATAAATGAGGATCTATGTACAACAAATGAACAATTGGCTAACTTACATAGAAAAAGTCAGCTCACTTAAATGCTATAAAATGCTAAAGTTTTTTTTTTTTTTTTACAATGCTCTAAACAAATGGTTCAGACACATATTCCCACAAAAAAGCGGCTAAATATGCCTATTAACTAAATTATGAATCTATTAAAAAAAAAAAAAAAAAAAAACATTAGCTCAAGCAAAACTTAGCTTACGTTGCTCTTAACGGGGAGCAGTTGGATTCAGCCATGTGAAAAGAGGCAGACCAGAGGGCCGTGTATCCACCCTAATCAGTAAAACTAAGTGCAAACACTTTCAAAATAAACCATTACAACGCCAATTAAATGAAACTAATACTCGAAGCAACTACATTTAATTCGAATATTTTTTTCTAATTGAATACTCGAGTTCATGGATTAATCGTTGCAGCACTAGATTGAAGTATGGAATGGAGCACCATCCTGCTGCAGAATTTGTCCCTTTTTATGGTTAGGAATGTAAGAGGCAGCTAAGATTTGTTGAGATTTCAGACTATTTATGTTGCTTTCCACTCTGCAGATATCTCAGGGTGCAGACAATTAAAAAAAACGTGTGGCATTTGCCAAGGCCCACAGCCTGTCAAAAGGATGGACACTGGAAAAGTGGCAAAATGTGGATTTTTCAGATGAATCTTCCATTGAATTACACCACAGTTGCCGAAAAGTTGTTGATATTTCAGACTATTTATGTTGCCTTCCACCCTGCAGATCTCTCGCACACCCCATACTGGATGTAACCCCAGACCATGATTTTGCACCACCAAATTTCACTGTTTTCTGAGTGAATCTCGGATCCATGCGGGCTCCAGTAGGTCTCCAGCAATATTTGGAATATCAACAAATCTTAGCTGCCTCTTACATTCCTAACCATAAAAAGGGATAAATTCTGCAGCAGGATGGTGCTCCATCGCGTACTTCAACCTCCACCTCAAAGTTCCTCAAGGCATCTGTCATCCTCATCCGTCATAACCCAACTTCAGCACCATCTCCACTCCTCCCATATGTTTGAAACATTTCAATCTGGATTCTGTGCACACCATAGTACTGAAACAGCTCTCATCAAACTAACCAATGATCTTCTCCTTGCCGCTGACTCTGGTTCTATCTCCATCCTCCTCCTCCTCAACCTTTCTGCGGCATTTGACACGATTGACCACAACATCCTCCTCCACCGTCTTCAGTCAATAGGGATATCTGGCACTGCACTCCTCTGGTTCACCTCCTATCTCTCCGATCGTCACCACTTCGTCTCCATCAATAACCATAAATCCCACACCTCTCCAGTCACCCATGGTGTCCCCCAAGGTTCGGTCCTCGGCCCCCTCCTCTTCATAATCTATATGCTTCCCCTCGGTCAAATCATTCGCCACCATGGACTCAATTTCCACTGTTATGCAGACGTCACTCAACTGTACATTTCAGCTAAATCAATCACCCCTGTCATTCTCTCTAAAATCTCAAACTGCCTGTCCGACATAAAAACCTGGATGGACAGTAACTTTCTCAAACTCAACAGTAACAAAACAGAACTTCTCATCACCGGACCCAAAGCTTTCCTCCCCTCTGTACAGAACCTCACTCTCCTCATTGATGGTCACCCTGTCACCCCCTCCACCTCCGTACGCAATCTTGGCATCATAATGGACTCAACACCGTCATTCCAATCACACATCAGCCACCTATCTAAAACCTCCTTCTTTCATCTCCGCAACATCGCCCCCATCCGTCCTTCACTGCTTCAAGAAGCTTCATTTGGCCGTCACTGTTCTCTTGGGGGAGACAGTCAATCTCTACTACCACCTGCTGTCAACATTGTTGTCATCCAACATGCCTCCTAGCATTCATTGCAGTGCTACAGATATAAATGACAATCAAAATTCATGTTCTGCGCTAATAATTTCTTCAGTCACTGTTCCAATTGTTTCGTTAGTTGTGAGTTAAGGTATTTAGTAACACTTTATTCGACAGTGACGCCATAAGACTGACATAAAACCATCATAATTTTGACACGGCACTGCCATGAGCATTAATGAATGCCCTATAACAGATGACATTTTGTGTCATCCGGCAAATTATCTCCATTTTGAATGGATGTAAAAGGTCCGAGCTGGACATAAATGGAGTTAGTGACATAATTTGCTGGATTACACGTAATGATATCTGTCATAAGCATTCATTAATGCCCATGATAATGTCATGTAACAATTATGACGGTCTTATGGCAGTCTAATGACGCCGATGTCAAATAAAGTGTTACCTATTAACCCAGATAATTTAAAAGATAAGACGCACTGGACTATAAGCTGCAGGATTCAAAATGAGAGAAAAAAGCAGCGGCTTCTGGTCCAAAAATTACGGTACTCGATTATTTGAACTAAGTTGTCCATCAATTAATCGACCACTAAAATATTCGATAGCTCAGCCGTAATTTATGCTATTAAATTCTAATCATAACACATGTAAATTTATCTTTCAATTAACATTTAAGTTTTTCTCCACTTGAGGGCACTCATGCTCTTTGAGCGGGTGATGTTTCATTTCTCTAGATTTTTCTAGTTTTTGTGAATTGTTTTTGCCTAATATGGTCTTGTAATACGTGATAGTGCAGAATAATAATATCAAAAATAATAATAAAGATAATACAAATCCCAAAAATTTCACACATTATAAGCAGTTACTCACAATGTTACTCATTATTATTTTTACCAAATACTTTTTTTTATATATTTGAGCAAACTTTTACTTTCTGATTTTGATTATTTATTTATGGAAATTTTTTTGGCTACTCTACCCACCTCTTTAGGTGTTTCAAAAAACAAAAAAGTAGCGCGGCGTCAGCTATGTCCTAATTTTCAAAAACATTTGCAAATTGAAGTAAAATCTACAATGTTTTGGTTCATGTTGCTAATGAACACTCATTAAAAAAAGCTTTCATGAATTAACTGACATGACTTTCATGTTGTTTTTACTCTTCGTGTATCACTGAAATCCGATTTAGGTTTTGGTTTGCGGCACAAGCCTACTAATATTTTGAAAAATTGCTTTTTAAATTAAACCACTCGCTAGCTCGAACATGTAAACAAGTTCTCGTGTATTATTCAAAAGCCAAACATGCTTCATAGGACATGAAGGTATAAGAAGCCCTTTGCTTTGGATATTTTCGGTGTTCATTATACGTGATATGTCGAGAGTCATCCGCCGTTTATTTCATAACTCATGAATAAGCAATATTCACGGCTGACACAGCGCTGAATGTTTTATTTACATGTGTTTTTTATTAGGAAGCAAGAAATATTGAACACTGAGTCCATCAAGCGTCAAAAGGAAGTTACTTTTTGGAGGGTGTCGTCTTATAAATTAAGGAAAGATATAAAAAACCTTCCTACTGGTGTAGCTTTAAAGTGCATGTGACACGAAAAAGCATGTTTCTTTCATAATACACGCGGTATTTTATGCTCCTCAATGATATGGACCGCTTGGATGTGTGTGGAAGCGATTGCTATATTTACAGTGCCTTGACCGTTAGTTGGCGCCATGGTTTGCGGGCTCGCAGTGATGACGTCATTGGGATCTTTCCAAATGTGTAGCGTGTTCAACAATTGCTTATTGCTGAACTCGCGAAGTAAAATGCCACGATGTGCTGCTTTTGGATGCAATTTCCAGTCAAATGGAAACAAAGGGAGTAAAGTGAGTGGTCAAGGTGGAAATATTATTTTTAGTGAATAAATGTGCATAAGTGGAAGCTTCTCTCCCTTTTTGGTCCCTGTATGCACGTATCCTACCCACCACGCGTTTCAACTGGCGCCCGAACATTTTTCCTGGATCCTCAGTCAAGTAAGGGATCCGTCTATTTTCTGGATCCGACGGTCCCACTGCGTATGCAATATTGGTTTCGGACCTGTCCATTTTTTTGATTCATCGGTCCCACAGCGGCTTTTCAGATCAGTCTATTTTGTGGATTCGACAGCCTGATCACGGCTGCGACATTGCCATGGGATCGGTCTAATTCCTGGATCTTCGAGTGAGTAAAAACGCGGATTTGGATTACTATTGCTATCTTTTTTGTTGACTATTCTTCGTGGGAGTTTTCCCCAAATCATACTAAATAATTAAAGCACTATGGCACGCTACAGTGACGACAGTGACTCTGACGTGGACCTTACAACAATGTTGGAATTCGTCAGGGAATGCGTGTTTGCGTACTGCTGAGCTCCTGAGTGAAGAGCGGTCAAGGTGGAAATATTATTTTTTGTGAATAAATGTGCATAAGTAGAAGCTTCTCCCCTTTTTGGTACTTTTATACACGTATCCTAGGTACCACGCGTTACAATGTACAAGACATGTATTACACAAGGTGTGCTCTTTGGCCTGTACTGTATGTAAAGCACACGACAGCTCTGGATGCTAACAATCTACATAATTATATTGGGATAAGTTTGAAAACGCAATATGCTTACCTTGAATATCTGCTAATAAAACCGGACAGCATACAATCTCGCTCCCAACCGGAGTTCCCAACAGCACTCTCTCGCATCACCAGTTTTGCCCAACTTTTGTCTTATCAGGTATTTGCTGCACACATTTTTCCCTGAACCTCGTCTTGTGAAAGACCGAAAGTGCTGTCCTGCTCTTCACTTTTCAGATCTGGTTCAAATAGGAGGGGTAGAACCGACAACATGTTGGGATAGCTAACGAGTGACACGCTGGAATTTCGGCAACGGGACCGGTGACGTCACGCACTGCGACGTAACAAGAATGGCGACCTATCACTTAAAATAATTTTACGAACTTTATTAAAACAAAAACATCAAGAGGGGTTTTAATATCAAATTATTATAACTCATACTAACATTCATGTTTTAAGAATTACTTGTCTTAAAAATAGAGGATCCCTTTAAGAGGGAAGGTGTTAATTTAGCATCTTAAAATCCATATGAGAGTAAAGTGCTTAGTTTTAGCCACTTTTATGGCCAAGATGGCCGCGTGCAGCGCGCACTCGAACCCCCCTTCGTGTTCATTTTACTGCGCAAATATGTATGTGTGTCACGTGACTCAGAGTGAGAGTGGGCGGCGATCGGGCCTTTTTTTAATTGGCAAAATGAAGAGAAGTTATCCATCTGGAAATGAAAAAAGAAAGAAAAAAAAGCAGAAGAGGAGACAAGGAAGCAAGACAGCGGTGAGTGTACTATGTAACTGTAGTTTTATGTCCTTATGTAGTAGAAGCCGGGCACTTTGAGTGTCCTAAAAAGCACTCTATGAGAGCGAGGCGTTATTAGACTTTTATTAAATATGCTATTGCTCCAAGTCCAACTGTCTCCTTTACTTGCACATGCTCAAAGGGCCCCATGTTGCCTGGGGCCCCCGGGGACCCTTGCTACGCCTCTGCTCGAGGTGAATAAAATTACTCGTATCAGTTTTTAAACTCAAGTTACTCGAGTTGCTCAAGTATTTGTTTCAGCTCTAATTATAGCGCTATTTAAGATTTTTTTATCATGTCACAGGCACTTTAAAGCCAGAACATGAAACAGTCTTTTCTGATGTTTATCATTAACACAGTCATTTGAGCAACTCAGAAGAAGGGAAACCAGGTTGAAGTCAAGCTGCTTTATCTGAATTTTCACTATTTCAAACAGAATATCACTCCAATATATCTGTATTTTAACAAAGGACCAATAGCAGTGAGTAAGATCATCAATTTCTGTCTTTTCACCATTTTTTTTTTTTTTTCCTAAAGCTCAGAACAGGCAAAATAACAGTTTAAAAGGCGCAGTACTCTATAATGCTGGCAGGTCACAGCTGTACTTTGGAGAAATTCACTACAGTACATGACATTTCCAAATGGACTAAAAATATGTTCAGATTCTGACCTGACACCAATTTGACAACGCCACAAGGCGACCGGAGAGATGCACTGTGCTCATCTACAGATTTGTGCAGGCGGACGTAATGTTGTGGGCAGAGGACAGGTCGAGGATGCGCCACGTTCTCACTGACGAGAGCGGCAAAGAGGCCTTGATATTTAAAAGACGGCAGGCAGACAGACAAAGACGGGCTCAGCATGAGGGTTGACTAAAAACACGGAACCACGAGTGAGAGGAAGGCCTTTGACAGCGTGGGAAATCAAATGCGATGGTCGGATCAAGCGAGGAAATGAAGTCGGAATTCCTAGCGGTAAAGAACGATCATTTTATTGAAATTTTGCCAAGGTTTTTGTTCATATCTAAAAAAGCCCTTCTGCAAGTTGACCTCCTTTGTGATTCCCTCTTTATCTGATATTGGAGAATGCATTCGCAAGTGTGAAATTGATCTCAAAAGGCCTTTGTAATGTTTTTTTTCCCTCAAGTGTTCAGCACAGTTGACAATTTAGAAATGTGCCTATTCCATTTTTTGAATGCAAAGTCTCATCTAATTGAAAAGTAATACATGGTGTCAAGAAAGCATGTTGAAATCATCGAACATGTCTTATCCTGAGTACCGTAATTTCTGGACTATAAGGCGCACCTGACTATAAGCCGCTAGCCACCAAATTTGACATGAAAACGGCATTTGTTCATAGATAAGCCGCACTGGACTATAAGCCGCAGTTGTCCTCATTGTATTATGGGATATTTACAACAAAAGATATTAACTGGTAACACTTCATTTGACAAAGGCGTTATAAGACTGTCATGATATCAAATGAACCACCATGAAGCTTTGAACCAATTGGCTGCAAAGCCTTATTGTTTCAAAAATTGTCATTTGGTCATCACTGCTCCCTTGGGGGAGACAGTCAACCTCTGCTGCCACCTGTTGTCAACACTGTTCTCATCCAACATTCCTCCTAGCATGCATTGCGGCACTACAGATGTAAATAACAATCAAAATTAGGGCTGTCAAAATAATCGCGTTAACGGGCGTTAATTAATTTTTTAAATTAATCACGTTAAAATATTTGACGCAATTAACGCAGATGCGCCGCTCAGACAGATTTAAATGACAGTACAGTCAAAAGCTCACTTGTTATGTTTTATGGAGTTTTGCCGCCCTCCGCTGGCGCTTGGGTGCGACTGATTTTATAGGCTTCAGCACCCATCAGCATTGTGCAAGTAATTATTGACATCAACAATGGCGGGCTACTAGTTTATTTTTTTGATTGAAAATTTTACAAATTTTATTAAAATGAAAACATTAAGAGGGGTTTTAATATAAAATTTCTATAACTTGTACTAACATTTTTATTTTAAGAACTACAAGTCTTTCTATCCATGGATCGCTTTGACAGAATGTTAATAATGTTAATGCCATCTTGTTGATTTATTGTTATAATAAACAAATACAGTCCTTATGTACCGTATGTTGAATGTATATACCCATCTGTGTCTTATCTTTCCATTCCAACAATAATTTACAGGAAAATATGGCATATTTTATTGAATTGCGATTAATTACGATTAATTAATTTTTAAGCTGTAATTAACTCGATTAAAAATTTTAATCGTTTGACAGCCCTAATCAAAATTCATGTTCTCTGCTAATTATTTCTTCAGTTACTGTTCCAGTTGTTTCATTAATTGCTAGCTATTATATTTGATAACATTTTCTTGGATTGTGCTGCCATAATACTGTCATAATTATTACATGACACTGTCATAAGCATTATTGAATGCTTATAATAGATGTCGGTTAGTGTCATCCAGCAAATTATCTCACTTTTGAATGGACGTAAAAGATCTGAGCTGGACATAAATGGACTTAGTGACATAATATGCCACATGACACATATTGACATCTGTCATAAGCATTCAGTAATGCCCGTGATAGTGTCATGTCATAATTATGATGTTTTTATGACAGTCTTATGATACCGCTGTCAAATAAAGTTTTACCTATTAACCCAAATAAATAATTAAATAAGCCACATTGGACTATAAGCCGCAGGATTCAAAATGAGGGAAAAAAGTAGCGGTTTATAGTCCGAAAATTAGGTACTTTGGCAGATTTCTCTCAAATAGACTCGAATATTGACAGTTAGCAAGCACTTTATTACTCCAGGTGAGGTAAATTGTATAGCTAAGCACCAAACAATAACAAAATAACCATACTGTGCAATAAAATACAATATACATTTCATTTTTCAGAGGAACGGAACTCATTTGTAACCCAGGGACTGCCTGTAATTTGTCGTTGGTCTTGCCCAGTCTATTGTGATTGAGAACAAGTTTATTATAAACGAGCAGTATGGAGTTGCTCGGGTTTATGGAACTTGAACGCAATTTAACCAAATGGCAGATAAAACATAATTTGTGCCGGATCCTGCTGGAACAAGATCCGACACCTCTTGATTTTGGCCTACATGGGTTCCGGGACTTATTAGGGCAGATCCGGCACCTAATAATAATATAAAAACTAGGGCTGTCAAAATTATCGCGTTAACGGGCGTTAATTAATTTTTAAAATTAATCACGTTAAAATATTTGACGCAATTAATGCATGCAATGAATGACCCGCTCGCATATTGCCTCAAACAGATTACAATGAGGCCGTTTATGGACATTAAGAGTGAAGAAAATGCCACCGGCCGCTTGGGGGCAGCGCCGTTCCATACTCATGTTATTTCTTCTAAACGTGTACTTTAGTTCGCACCAGTTTCCCCTTTACCTTGTGGTTCCTTGCTCACATAAACATTTTTTTTGTATAGGTGGCACCACTTTCAACTTACTATTCAGTCAGGCTTAGCTCCTATCACTACAGGTATATTTGCAATAAAAACGTTTTCTAAGCTTTACCTGGATGTTCTCTAAGTTCGACCGCTCGTAGAGCCCCACCCGTATAATCATATTTTCAGCGCGACATTCTGAGCTCATTTAAATAAATGCGTGTGAAATATTCTTTCGCTTCCGTGAACACCTGCAAGTAGATTAGCGGCTGACATTAAGTTGTTTTGCTGCAGCGGGCCGCCAAGCGCTGCTCCAGCTACATAACTCTGGATTTAACATCCGTTCCCCTCCGCCCTGCCGCCCACCCATCCCATTTTTTCCTTAATACGACACCATATGCGTTTTTATGCATAACAGGCAACCAGCTTTTGCTGGCTGTGAAATACTGCCAGCAAAAGGGGAAATAACAGCAGGCTAATCCATTTTACTCTTCCCCCTGCCTGGATGATGTGACAAAGGTGGTTTATTCCCATTAGCATCCATGTATGATTATTATAAATATGTCGAACAGCATCCTTCCATCAAACAAAGACCAAATGGACTGTGGCAGTCGCTAAAAACAAACAGCCTTCAAACGCGCCAACTGCCGAATGTGTGCGAGTACCAACTATCGCACCGTCCAGGTCTGTGTCCAGGTTTGTTTGTTTTATTTGGGTGTCGCAAAACTCATCAATTCCTTGGCCACAGGAAAGCGGTGACAGTTCTAGCTGAGTGTGGAGCCGCTGCGTTTCAGTGGCCTTAATTAAAATTACTGTCATACTATCAGGACGGATGATGTGTAGATAATTGCCCATCGTTTGATAATTCATGTCATCTTTACTTGGTTGGATCTTCTCCGGGGTATAATAAGGTGTTCACGCAGGAATTATGCGATATTTCTAATGTAATAAGTAAAGTTGTCTGATAATGACTTTTTAACCGATATCCCGATATTGTCCAACTCCAAAAATCTGCTACCGATATATGCGGTTGTGGACTTAAAGAAATACTATGTAACTTTTCAATCTTAGTCGATTTTAGTGACACCGGTGGACAAAAGCGGTAGTGTTTTGCCTCAAAGTGCCTATGACAGCAAAAAGCATGTTTATTTCATATTTTCCGCGGTATTTTATTTTATTTATTATTATTTATTTATTTTATTTTTATAAAAGCATACACTTCAAACATAAATTTGACTTTAACACAGCTATTTTTTTTTTGCTTTTGTGACATCCCAAACATCTGAATAATGTTTTCCTTCTAAAAAATAACACAAACAACAAGACAAATAGAGGTTTTGATAGCAACGTAACGACAACATCACGAAACTATTGAACTGAGAGATGACGCTGTTGTGGCCGCGGCTGTATCGGCAGAGGGGGTGAAATTTTCCCTTGTCACCGCCTGTCTGTCTCATTAAAATAGATTTTTTTATATCTTTCTTTTGTAGTGACCTTTACCTCATAACAGAATTCACCCAATGTGTGGGGCATGTGCCCTGTGTTTACATCGTTTTCCACATTTTTCTCACACTTCTTACTTTTTCCAACTTCTGTTTCTTGACTATTTCTCTTCATTCATTTCCTTTCATAGTCCGAAAAATAGTTCTTACCAAACGCGCTACTGCCCTCCAGTGGCCAGTTTTAATGCTTTAAAATGGATTTTGAGCGTTGTGCTTTGGAGCGAACTTGCATCAGAACCTAGAGATGTCTTTTGTGATAGAAAAACGTAAAATACGTATAAATACGTTTTGGGGACACTGAAACATTTAAAAATAGAACGTATTTATATGTTTTTGGGAGCAAATGAGTTAATTACATTTATTGCTGTTGCGAAATGAAAACACAATTCTTAATATTTTGAAGAAACAATCAGGTATTTTATTTTATTTTGCATTTATTTCTCTTTTAATTCTCTTTTGAATGTGCAATCTTTGCGAGCCAAAATAAATGTTATTGCTGCCAAAAACACTTGTTTCTTTGTTCTACATCTCCTAAAATTTTATTCTGCCATGTTTGTAATCGCATAACTCGATTATTTGAACTACTGATAATTGCTAGTAGGGCTCTCAAACGAGTACATTTTTTAATCGAGTTAATTACAGCTTAAAAATTAATTCATTGTAATTAATCGCAATTCAAACCATCTATAAAATATGCCATATTTTTCTGTAAATTATTGTTGGAATGGAAAGATAAGACACAAGACGGATATATATATTCAACATACGGTACATAAGTACTGTATTTGTTTATTATAACAATAAATCAACAAAATGGCATTAACATTATTAACATTCTGTTAAAGCGATCCATGGATGGAAAGACTTGTAGTTCTTAAAAGATAAATGTTAGTACAAGATATAGAAATTTTATATTAAAACTCCTCTTAATGTTTTCGTTTTAATCAAATTTGTAAAATTTACAATCAAAAATTAAACTAGTAGCTCGCCATTGTTGATGTCAATACTTACACGATGCTCATGTGGTGCTGAAACCCATAAAATCAGTCGCACCCATGCGCCAGCAGAGGGCGACAAAACAAGGAAAAACACAAGTAACAAGAGGACATTACACTGTGCTGTCATGTTAATCTGTTTGAGCGGGGCATGTGCGTTAAATGCGTCAAATATTTTAACGTGATTAATTTTTAAAATTAATTACCGCCCATTAACGGGACAATTTTGACAGCCAAAATTGCTGGATTAATCGAATATCTAAATAATCGATAGCTCCAGCCCTAGTTTCTTCTAAGAAATAATCAGTTTTCTAACTCGGGGTCTTCGTCAACAATGCAGTTGGGGATCAGAAGAGCTGCTGATTAAGTTAGGAACTTGGTGATCTTCTTTCTTAAGATGCCCATCATTGCGGGGGATGCTTCAAACCAGAACCGCATGCTGATTCTCCTTCTTTGTGAATTTCTGTCCTACTTCGACCGTCTGCCCGCCCGAGGCTAAGTGCACACATTAGTCCAGCCCTGGGCAGCATGGGTTAAGGTAAAACGAGGGGCGGGTGCTTTGCCGAGAGCGATGGAGGACCCCACGACCCCGCCGTGAGTTGAGTATAATTGGGATACTCACAACAGAGTGCCCAGCATTGTATGCATAGACTTGGAAAATAAGAGGTTTGTGAATATTCAACTTTATTCCCTTCTGTGTTGTGTTCTTCTTTTACAAATAAAGAGACACAAAAAAACACATCGAGAGGAAATTTGTACAAGACTTTTCTGTAATACCTGGTTGTAAATAGATGTATAATCGTGGATAACGGTCGACTGATATATGGGCTTTTTTCAAGATCGGCTGTCGGCCGATATGTAGCTGGTACAGTATAATAGGATAACTGTTATGTTCACTGCTTGGGTGATGAGCTTTCTTCTAAAGGTCGAGCGATATATCCAGTGGCGCCTCCAGAAATTTCATAGGGGTGGCCAGATGGGGCCACTTAAAATCTTGGGGTGGCCAAAACTAAAAGCCATAATTTCAGGTTTTCATTATATTATTGTAGTAAAAAGGTCAGGGGAAAACTATCAGAAAGACTTAAGGACACGGCTACTGATACACTCTGGTGTATTGTGTAATTTTTGATGTTACTAATGATTTAATGTGCATAGTCCATAACTGTCCAGTCAACATTTTGAGTTCCACAACAATTCTGTTTTATTGTGTTATGTATATATTAGGCATAAAGTGTACATTTAACTAGGGCTGTCAAACAATTAAAATGTTTAATCGAGTTAATCACAGCTTACAAATTAATTAATCGTAATTAATCGCAATTCAAACCATCTCTAAAATATACCATATTTTTCTGTAAATTATTATTGGAATGGAAAGATAAGACAAGACGGATATATACATTTAACATACTGTACGTAAGTACTGTATTTGTTTATTGTAACAATGAATCCACAAGATGGCATTAACTTTATTAACATTCTTTCTGTGAAAGGGATCCACGGATAGAAAGACTTGTAATTCTTAAAGGATAAATGTGACTTTGTATATTGTGACTAAATATTGCAGTCTAGTGTATTTGTTGAGCTTTCAGTAAATGATACTGTAGCGACTTAACTGTTTTGCCCAAATGCATGATGGGAAGTGGTGCAATCATGACTGTGTGTGGTGGCAAATGATATATCTTCTCTGCGTTGGGTACAGTACAGGGTGTTAAGAAAAAGATCAACTCCTGTCATTCTTCCCCACAATATTCATATTGCAAAGCTTTTGCCAATTAAAAGCACGGCCCCAATGAATGCTTGTTTCTACTCCACTCTGCCTCTTATATCTATATATAAGTAAAACGGCGCCATTGTAGGCTGTTTGAGGCAGTGCGTGAATGAGTCGTACCGCGAATGCGTTAATTGCGATGAATATTTTCACGTGATTAATTTCAAAAAATTAATTAGCGACCGTTAACGTGATAAATTTGACAGCCCTGTATTTAACAAAACAAAATAAATGCATTCATTTGGGAAGAAATGCATAACTGGAGCTACAACAATCTAACCATATACTGGCAAGCGGGGTGGCCAGTGGGGTGACCAACCAATTTATAGGGTTGGCCGTGGCCACCCCTGGCCACCCCCTGGTGGCGCCACTGGATATATCGAGCCAATATATGGACTTTCACCAAGATCGGCCAATACATAGCTAATATAATAGAATCACTATTATGTGATGATCTTTCTCATGAAGGTCGATGGATATATTAGACAGCTTTATGGACTTTATCTTCAAGATCGTTTGATACAGGGCCGTGCAGAGACCGATGGAGGGGCAGGTGCTCATACAGTGCCCTCCATAATTATTGGCACCCCTGAAAAAGATGTGTTTTTTAGCTTCTAATATTTTTTTCTATAATTCAAATAATATGGGACCTTAATGGAAAAAAAAAGAACAATCCAACCTTCAATACAAGCGCATTCATTCAGTGGGGAAAAAATCCCACATAAAGAAAAAATGATTTGACATCAAATAATGTGTGTCACAATTATTAGCACCCCTGGTGTTAATACTTTGTACAACCTCCTTTTGCCAACAAAACAAGGTCTGGGGACTGAGATGGCCATGGGAGGAGCTTGATTTTGTGTCTGCTGAACCATTTCTGTGTAGATTTGGCCATATGTTTAGGCAAGGCAAATTTATTTATATAGCAAAATTCAACACGAGGCAATTCAAAGTGCTTTACATCACATGAAGATCATAAAAATCACATTTAAATCAATACAACGTAAAAACCAAGACAAAAGATCGCATTTAATCACAAATAGAATAAAAATAAATAAATAAAAATAAAACAAAAATATAACAAAAACTACTACTACTAATAATAATTCAAATCAGCAATGGAGATAAGCACAAGATGAATAGAAAGCAGGTAGATTGAAATATATAGCCAGTTATGGATATGCAGTGCTAAACAAAAGCGTTTTTAGCCCTGATTTAAAAGAGCTAACAGTTTGAGCATACTTCAGACGTTCAGGTTTGTTCCAGAGCTGAGGAGCATAATAACTAAATGCTGCCTCACCCTGCTTGGTTCTTGTTCTTGGACTATGCAGAAGACCCGTTCCAGACGACCTTAGGGGTCTAGATGTCTCATAGGAATCTAACAAGTCAAGCATGTATTTTGGTCCAAGGCCATTAAGTGTTTTGTAGACGAGCAGTAGTATTTTATAGTCTATCCTTTGACTCACTGGAAGCCAGTGTAGCGATTTCAAAACCGGTGTAATGTGGTCCAGCTTCCTTGTGAGGAGAAATTTCCCGATAAAATCGATATCGGCCTTTGAAAATCCCGTATCGGTCCACCTCTAATCGCGAACACAGTCTGTCAATCTTTCTACAGTGTCTATAGGTCCATCTGAGGTCATCTTATAAATTGTTTTGCCTGCTCAGCGGATGGGCCCAACGAGGCATTACAAAAGGGACACAGAAAAGGGAAAAAAAGAAAATCCCATGGCCGGCGTTCGGTGAGTGGAACTTTTTCATTTCATTTTTCATTTTCATTATCTGTCAGCTGAAAGTATAAATGCCAGTAGGATTAGAGAAATCAGAAATTACATGGGCTCTCGGCTTTCCCCTGGCTGGCCGGGTGCTTATCCTCCGCTCGCTTCATCTCTCTGCCGTCCTCCCCTCCCCTACCTGCTTCCCACGTGTCCCGTTTACCCGCCATCTTTTGCCCATCACGCCATGTTCTCCTTCTTTGTCCCCATTTCCCCTACTTTTTGCCCGCCCCCACGAGCCACATTGTCGCCTCTTCTAATGTCCCGCTCTTGCCGTCCCGCCAGCTCGGCCCTGGTTCCGCATGACTGGCGCCCCGCTGGTCTTCAGCAACGAGTGTCTCCAGAAGGGAGCCCTTAATCCCCTAAGATCTATTACAGATAGCAAAACTGGCCCGGGCGACAGAGATTAGGAGGACCAAGATACTGGCAACATTGATTGTCCCTTACATCCCAGGGGGTGCTTGCTAGTTTGCTCCTGTAATGACATTCAACTGGTAGACCACACTTTTAAATGCAGGTGTGTCGTTGATAGAAAAAGCCCGTATTTAAATCCTGAAGGCCAGGCCCACGTGTACACGAGGTGCGGCTGTCAGACATATGCTGAAGCAATGAGTATTTATACAGTCCCTGACAAAACTCTTGTCGTTTATCCATGTTTTAGAAACAATTGCTAATAACTAGGGCTGTCAAACGATTAAAAAATTTAATCGAGTTAATTACAGCTTAAAAATGAATTAATCGTAATTAATCGCAATTCAAACCATCTATAAAATATGCCATATTTTTCCGTAAATTATCGTTGGAACGAAAACACACAATACGGATATACACATTCAACATACGGTACATAAGTACTGTATTTGTTTATTATAACAATAAATCAACAAGATGGCATTAACATTATTAACATTCTGTTAAAGCGATCCATGGATAGAAAGACTTGTAGTTCTTAAAAGATAAATGTTAGTACAAGTTATAGAAATTTTATATTAAAACCCCTCTTAATGTTTTCGTTTTCTTAAAATTTGTAAAATTTTTAATCAAAAAATAAACTAGTAGCTCGCCATTGTTGATATCAATAATTAGACCATACTCACTCCCCAAACCCATAAAAATCATTTGGACCCAAGCGCCAGCAGAGGGCGCCAAACAACAAAAAACAAGTAACAAGCGGACATTACACTGCTGTCATTTTAATCTGAGCGGGACATGTACGTTAATTGCGTCAAATATTTTAGCGTGATTAATTTAAAAAATTAATTACCGCCCGTTAACGCGATAATTTTGACAGCCCTACTAATAACCTGACTTTTAATTTTTTAATTGGTTTCAGAAATGGCTCATATGAAAGATAAGACACTCCCAAATGATGTTGAATGTACAAAATATATTTGTTTCACTGAAAAAAATTTAATGAAGACATAAAGGTCAAATTTTTGCAAGACAAAAGTTTTGTTGCCTACAGAAAGTAGTGAGAAAATTGAACAAAAAATGTACTTCAAATACAAAAATATGCTACATACCATAAGCGAATTAAGTAGTGATGCTGTGAAATCCAAATTTTAATATTTTGTATGACTTCCAAGGGCGATTCAAACCTTTGTTTTAAAAAACTACTGCTTTAAGACAAAAATTAGGGAGAATGGGGTAAACCTCGGTTCAGTACATTTGTCACAGTTTAATTAACGTCAACAGTACAAAACACATACAGGAGGACAGTTCTCTCTAAGCAGCTCCCTACTCGAGTTTTGCACGTTAGAAAATTCAAACAATTTAATGTTACGCTAACTCTGATGCAGGGCAGACTTTCGGTAGCAAAATTAGTAGTGTGTTCCCCACCTCCACCTTTTTGCATTACCTACAGTGGCTGCTGCTGCTTGCCGGAAAAAAAAAAGTCTAATATTTTTCTTCTAAGAAGGGAGCGGAGGAGGCGGCATGTTGTCGACATGTTGTATTTCTGGCGGAGCTGTGAGTGTGTGTGTGTGTGTGTGTGGGGGGGGGGGGTGTCAAATCATCAGCCAATCAAACGTTTGAGCAAAAAAAAAAAAAGGACTGCCACATTCAGCGAGTGAAAAGGGACAAATGTAAATCTGAACATAATGAAAATAATTCGCTCAATAATGGTAGAGTTAATTCTGTCCTGACAATATATGGGAAGACAATCTAAATGACCTATACAGTCGCTGAAAAAATATTTTTCCTTATCCATTTTGTAGAAACAATTGCTAATAATCTGACTTTTAATTATCCAATTGGTTTCAGAACTTGCTCATATGAAAGCTAAGACCCTCCAAAATGATGTTGAATGTACAAAAATATGTTTGTTTTACTGAAAAAAGATTTATCATTCAATGAAGACATAAAGGTCACATTTTGGCAAGACAATAGTCTTGTCGCCTTCAGAAAGTAGTGTGAAAATTGAACAAAAAATGTTCTTCAAATAGAAAAATATGTTACATAACATAAGCGAATTAAGTAGTGGTGCTGTGAGATCCAAATTTAATATTTTGTATGACTTCCATGGGCTTGAAGGACTGCATCCATGCGGCTCAACAAGGATTCATACAAGTCAGGAACATCAAAGAAAACAGTCTTGCATGCTTCCCAGAGTTCATCAACATCTTGGGTTTTGTATTCCATGCTTCCTCTTTCATCCTACCCCAGACATGCTCAATGATGTTCATGTCTGGTGACTAGGCTGGTCAGTCCTGGAGGATCTTGATCTTTTTCCACTGCAGCAGAGCTCCACGAGACTTGGTCTCCTGAAGTCCCTGTGTCAACCAGACCAGTCTGTCGAATTCTGTCTAGAAACGGCCTCTATTGTCGAATCAGTACCCAGAAACCAGCATTAAACAAAAGACAATTAAGAAACCGTGTGTCATTTGCCAAGGCCAACAGCCTGTCAAAAGGATGGACGCTGGAAAAGTGGCAAAAGGTGTATTTCTCAGATGAATCTTCCATTGAATTACACCACAGTCGCCGCAAATATCGCAGGAGACCTACTGGAGCCCGCATGGATCCGAGATTCACTCAGAAAACAGTGAAGTTTGGTGGTGGCAAAATCATGGTCTGGGGTTACATCCAGTATGGGGGTGTGCGAGAGATCTGCAGGGTGGAAGGCAACATAAGTAGTCTGAAATATCAACAAATCTTAGCTGCCTCATACATTCCTAACCATAAAAAGGGACACATTCTGCAGCAGGATGGTGCTCCATCGCATACTTCAATCTCTACCTCAAAGTTCCTCAAGGCAAAGAAGATCAAGATCCTTCATGACTGGCCAGCCCAGTCACCAGACATGAACAGGATGAAAGAGGAAGCATGGAAGACGAAACCCAAGAATGTTAATCAACCCTTTAACACCGAACGTGTCGGATGCGACACGTTTACGCATATTATCTTTGAAGCCTTGTAACGCTGTAATTATGTCACCCACGTGCCCCTGGTTGCTCTCGTTTGAAAGTACGGAAGTTGATGTCCACACCAGTTTTTATTTGAAGTCAATCGACCAAGTAAAACGGGAGATAATGTCATTTGAGTTTTATAGTTTTATTGCACTCATAAATATGCATTAAAACGCTGCATGGACCATGTGTCTATCTCCATATTTCCATCATTTCTTGTCCTTTTTTCAAAACTGAAAGCAGCACAAAAGACTACATATCCCAAGAGCCGTTGTGATGTCAAGAAGGACGAACCTAATGTGAACATTTTTAATAAATTGACGAGCAAGGCGCCAACTAAGGGAAAGGAGACACGCGTAGCAAGCAACGGCCGGTTGGATTGAGCTAGCGACTTTGAAACGTGCAGAATGAATCGAAAACTAAATTTAGCGCAAGCTAATGCATTATTTCATTAACTCAAGGAATAGGATGAGCTGTATTTGTCATTGTTTTCCTCGGATCAGTCGGCGTCTCGGCGAGTTGAAGTGACAGCAGGGCAAACGGCGGATGAGTAGGCTGTGTGACGTTGTATGTGACGCAGCTTAGTGACATGTTCAAAAACAAACTTTATTGAGTGCGCAAAAAAAAAAAAAAAAAAAAAAACTTTATTGGGTCGCATGCCTAAAACAATTGAACTGAACTGAACTACTTGTCAATATTTTTGAAAATACTTTTTTTTCAATGTTTGTTATTTTTTCTTCACGATGAATCCTTCAATTTTATATAGATGTGTGTTTGAGAAGCTTGGTTGCACGTACATATATACCTTTGATAAGGTGATGGGTACAATACCTAACTTCACAAAGAGATATCCTCCAAACCCTTTTTGTGTTGGATAATATATATAATTTTTCTCTCTCACTATTTTGCACTGTATATAACATGTTTTGACCATAGTATGTGTGAAGGCCAAAAACGCCTATGACCATAGCTGCTCTTTGTGTTGAATTGTCAAACATAAAACTATTCAATCTTATTTTTTTCTATTGAATGTTTATCCTAGCAAGTTAAATAAATATTATCAAGCTTCAAAACGGTTGGTCGAGCATGTTTGGTTGTCAGTGGGACTTCAACTTTACAAATTTTGAAAAAAGATTTTGGGATTTTTTTGTCTTTTTGGGTCCAAAATGTGGATTAAAGTTGGTCAGTGAAGAAAACAACAGTTTGGACATGAAGTTCAAGGTATTCTGAAAAAAGGGACCCAACTTGGCCACTGTGAACAGTTTTTTCTTTGAAATATAAAGGCAACATCAAAGGCATGCAAATTCGGCCAAAATAGGCTTAGGTGTTAAAGGGTTAACTCTGGAAGGCATGCAAGACTGCTTTCTTTGATGATCCTGATGACTTTAACAATAAATTGTGTGAATCCTTGCCGAAGCCCATGGAAGTCACACAAAATATTAAATTAGGATCTCACATATGGGGTCAGATTAGTCTCATAAGTACTCGTACACACATTGTGGGATTCATAAACACATAGCATGCGAAACACACACACATTGTGGGATTCGTACACACATTGTGGGATTCGTAAACACATAGCACGCGAAACACACACACATCGTGGGATTCGTACACACATAGCACGCGAACCACACACATTGTGGGATTCGTAAACACATAGCACGCGAAACACACACACATCGTGGGATTCGTAAACACATAGCACGCGAAACACAAACACATTCACCAAATGTGTGTGTGAATTGTTTTACGCGCATTTGTAACGTGCTTCCAATTACAAATTCCCACTTACGAATACAAATTCCCACTTACGAATGTGTGGATCGTTTTGATACCCGTCATGCGCAACTGAGAAGAACACATGCATTTTTTTAACTGGAGCCCGTCTTCAGCCAATCAGACGTCTTCTTCTTAAACAGCCAATCACAAGGGCTGGGCTGTTTCGTTACGTCACTGCTGTGCGCCTTCAAGTCCGGCTGGAGATTCCTTTTAGACTACAACGCAGTTCATGCGGTTGTCGTGCGGGTAAGTAAATTTCTAAAGTATTTTCTTTTTATAGTGCCTTTTGACCACTAACCTATGTAAGCAATTACATATACACGAAATACTTAATTGGAATATTGTTGATATTGCAAGACGAAAGCGTAACGAAGTTAACGTCTCATGATAAAGAGTAAACACTAGCTTCCTTGCTTCTATTGTTGTCGTTGGAAGGGAGTAATATTTCTAAAGTATATTCATTGTATAGTGCGTTTTGTCCGCTAACCTCTGTAAGCAAATACATATACACGAAAGACTGAATTGGAATATTGATGATATTGCAAGACAAAAGCGTAATGAAGTTAACGTCTAAGCAGTAAACATGTTGGTCGCCAAAGTTTTAATGGCGATTCGGTTATTGTTCAAGAGAGATTTTTTTACATTATAGCCGGTTAACAGCGTACGGAAGTTAGCATTGTATGATATAAGCATTAAACATTTGGGTCACCTGGGTTTTAATGGAGTTTCGTGCTTGAAATCATACAGAAATTAACCATATCTACAAATGGCTAGTGACCCAATTAAGCCATTATATTTTGAGAAGGCTAAGTCCTATATATATTAAAATTTTTCAAAAAAGCTTAACTGCTAATCATTGTTTTCGGGAGTGTATGTATAAAGTATTTGGAAGTCATTTTTCAAATTTGTCTTTCTGTGCATGTGCTTTACAGTTGGTGTACAACATGGAGAAGAGGTTCCAGGAGATTTCAATTTTATGTCTAGGGGTGAATTCCCTAATTTATAGTGAATCTCAGAAATGTGCTTTAAGAAGATATATGCAGAAGCTCAAACTGAAGGGTGAGTAGGCAAAGTATTTGTGATGTTGCTGTTATTTATAATATATATATATGTGTGTGTGTGTGTGTGTGTGTGTGTGTGTGTATACAGCTATATAATTGTTATTTGTGTGTATTTGTGTTTATATGTGATCCAGTCCCAAACAGAAGCACGATCACTGTTTAATGAAGTACACTCGGCTTCAATTGGTGCACACACAGGCACTGTTAAAACCAGATCCTCAATGTACTCCAGAAATTATTGGGATGGCATGACGGTGGACATTGACTGATGGGTATGTGATGGTTTATTTCTGCATTTTGTCACTAACTAATTTTGGTGAGCTATTTCAGATCTTATTAACCTGACCCGTTTCTCATGACGATTTGTTTTAAGGTCTCTGAATGCGACGGATGTCAGAGGACTGGTAACTCTTTGGCTGTGTGTGACACAGCCATTACAAAGCATTAAGGTATATTTTCATACTGACCGTGTGTAATCAAATAAAGAAATGTATTTCTGGTTTTTATTACATGCGTGAAAAATTGGAAACAGCTTTGTCTAATGTCACGCATGTATTTAATATTTGGACATGCGTGAAAATTAGGTTTTTATGTGTTCCCTTCATATCAAGGTGGGAGCCATCTACCCAGATTAAGTTAAAAACTTCAAAGATAAAACATGGTGCTCTTCAGATTTTGTAGGAATAGCTGTAAGAGATATGTTCAATATTGGATTTGCCTTTCACAGGTGTCTGCTGTTTGGGAGTTGGTTGGGATAGACCTGACTGGGCCTCTCCCAAAAACCAAGGATGGCTTTCAGTACATTCTTACTGCCACCGATTATTTTTCCAAGTGTGTTGAGGCCTTTCCTTTAAAAACCAAAACAGCATCAGAAGTGGCATAACGTATCTGCTCAATTGTTTATAGACACAGATGCCCCCAAAGAATCCTGTCCGACCAAGGAAGAGAATTTGTCAATTAGGTATCTGAATGCATTAAATTATTTTCACAGTGGGATTTTGGCATTGTTGTTTTCCCCCTTTTTTATTTATTTTTTATTTTTTTAATTGGATTTATTTACAATGTATCAATTTTTCAGCTCAACGATAACCTTTGTGCCTCCTGTGCATTGAAAGGAGTGTTACAGCTGCATATCATCCTAAGACGAATGGGCTGGATGAGAGGACAAATAGCAAACATAAAACGGCAAGTTGTTGTTGGTGTTCTAAAATGTATATCTAATTGTACCCTTCTACTTCGTACAGCTCTTACAAAATTGGTGAACGACCGACAGGATTTGTTTGGTGGTTTGGCCTATTCAGTAGATAATTTTGACCGGATGGTCATCTGGTCAAGTGCCGTAAATAATAACTTTTTTGATTTAACAATGTTGTGTTTTCAGTTAAATTACTGTGGGCTGCAGAGGATCAAGGCAAGGTGGAGGCTGTCGTTGGACCGTATAAATTATACGACACATCTTTTCATACGCTAAAAGGCAACGGCTGGCTGTCTGATGAAGTCAGTGGGAGCAATAAGTGTTTAGCAAATAACAAAGATTCTTGCCTTTTGCCAATTTTTTTATTTTGCTATGCAAGTATTTGATGCATACATGCATATCCTCATTGAAAGGCAGCAGCCAAGTGCTGGATATAGTTTTTCTCAATGCATTTATTTTTTGCCGGAGTATAGTTGTAATGTTGTTACCCCTTTTTTTAACAGGAGCCCATTCACCAACTCTCTGCTGTGGTAGCTGGGAGTCTGCTTTTGGGAAAATTTCAGCCTGTTAGAAAGGTAATCCATTTCATGCCAATATTTAGCTATATTATTTTAACGCCAGTAACCCAAAATAACAATAATTTGGTATTGTATGTTCTTCAGAGGAAATTCCCTGTTGAAAAAAAAAGTGTATTTGTCCTGTCCTGTCCTGTATGCGCTCATTGGATTTTAGTGGTTAGTGGGTTTCTTATATTTTCTTAAGACCTACCGATTCTGGAATGTATTATATATAGCTATTAATTTAGCTGATGCCATACAGAAGTTAAATTTCATTAGTAAGTTAACTACATAAATCTGTCATTGTGCAGAATTACACAAAGGAACTAACCTTTTATAGATTGTCCACATTTCTAAGAGAACACTGGTGATCAACGATCCCTTGAGTAACGAGGACAAATATGAGCAAAATCTTGCGGAATTGGAGGTAACCGCTTCAGAAAGTTTAAATTCCTAGTATTATGTTAATATGGAAGTTAATAGTTCAATGTTCATCTTCATTGTTTTGCTTATAAAACAATAATTAGGAACTTCTTGAGGTTGGCGGGCCGTGAGTTCCAAATAGAAACTTGGACTACCAAAACTGTGGCCCATAACAAGCAGCAGAACAACAGTAGCTGTGGGGTTTTCACATTAAAGGTAATGATTTTAAGATTTCGGAGTCTCTGCAGTAAAACTTTGCTGCTGTTGTTGTTTAGCACTGATATGTAACAGAATGCCTAAAATGCCATTTCAGTTTGCGGAAGAGTATATGGCCAATGGAGATCTCAGGCACAACCAGACCCACCTTCCCGAAGTTCTGAAGGCTCGAGGAGATCTAGCCTGTGCCCTCCTACAGGCTGGGAGTCTGAGATGTCTATTTAAATTAAAAAAATGTCTCAAAACTTACTTGGTCTCCTCACCTCACATAATTGAACTCCTGATTGCTCTCAATGTCACTATTTACTTTCAAAGGCATCCAAAGAACAGATCTGAGGATTTGCTGCTGCGCTTTATCCTCTCTTGCCATCATTGATCACTTATTAGGTTTGTCGCAATAAAAAAAAGTGTTTAAAAAGGTAGTAAAATTCATGTGGCAGGTCTTAACCCCTTAATGCCTGCAATATGAAGCAATTGTCAGAGAATCACAAAATGTGAAAAATAAGGTCTTAAACCTTTTTTTTTCCAAATTTGTAAAGAAAAATGTGTAATAAGCGCTCTAATATCTATTTTCCTTGTTAAATCCTGTTTTTCTCATGGAACATGCAGATGCATGAGTTGACTTGCATCCTTTTTTTTTTTTTTTTTTTTTTTTTTGAGGAAAGAGTTCTAAATCCTAAGTGTATCAAATGTGATTCATTTGGCAAGAAAGCTCTGTTGCTCCAAGTCTTTCAAAAAATATATTTTTTTATATCCGTAATAGACTACCATCCTTTAAATACTGTCACTGTAGGTAGCATTTTTAACAGGCTTATAATGTCTATTTTTTTCCTTTTAAAATGGTCTTAAATTGGTTTAAGCATAGACATCACAATCATACATTAAGAAGTCTGAATTTTCCCAAGTATGACTCTCAAATAGGCTTGAAATGGAGAAAGTAATCTTAAAAAGACTTATTTAGCGGAAAAAAAGCCTGTTAAAAATGTGCCACATATAGTACAGTATTAGACATCTAATCTTGCTCTCATCATCCCTCTGCTGAGCGGTTCAATGAGTTTTTCACCAGTTGACATCCAATACATTTGAAGTGCATGGGAGGTCCTCCCACTCAAAATGGATGGGACGTCTTCAGCTGTCAATGACAGAGAAAGGCAAAACCGTTAAACGTATGCTACACGTACGCTACATTTGTTCGACGGGACACCTTGCATCGATAGTCCCCGCGGTCGAGTTGAGCTGTCAAAAACGGGGCTCCTACTTTTACAAAAGCTCCCCATTTGTCACTTGTCACTCAGTACACCGGACTTGAAGGCGCACAGCAGTGACGTAACGAAACAGCCCAGCCCTTGTGATTGGCTGTTTAAGAAGAAGACGTCTGATTGGCTGAAGACGGGCTCCAGTTAAAAAAATGCATGTGTTCTTCTCAGTTGCGCATGACGGGTATCAAAACGATCCACACATTCGTAAGTGGGAATTTGTATTCGTAAGTGGGAATTTGTAATTGGAAGCACGTTGCAAATGCGCGTAAAACAATTCACACACACATTTGGTGAATGTGTTTGTGTTTCGCGTGCTATGTGTTTACGAATCCCACGATGTGTGTGTGTTTCGCGTGCTATGTGTTTACGAATCCCACAATGTGTGTGGTTCGCGTGCTATATGTGTACGAATCCCACAATTGCGTGTGGTTCGCATGCTATGTGTGTACGAATCCCACAATGTGTGTGTGTTTCGCGTGCTATGTGTTTACGAATCCCACAATGTATGTACGAGTACTTATGAGACTAATCTGACCCCATACTCACAGCACCACTACTTAATTCGCTTACGTTATGTAACATATTTTTGTATTTGAAGTACAGTTTTTGTTCGATTTTCAGGCGACAAAACTTTTGTCTTGCCAAAATTGGACCTTTATGTCTTCATTAAATGATCAATCTTTTTTCAGTAAAACAAATATATTTTTGTACATTCAACATCATTTGGGAGTGTCTTATCTTTCATATGAGCCATTTCTGAAACCAATTGAATATTTAAAAGTCAGGTTTTTTTTAGCAATTGTTTCTACAAAATTGATAAGCAACAAGACTTTTGTCAGGGATTGTATAATGGAAGTCATTATATAATGCAAATAAGGTTGCTTAAAAGTTGAAAAGTTGTTATGCCCCTATCGTCCCGATGCAAACCTACGCCCATGAATTTGAGCATCCTGAAATGTTGGCAGTAGAGCAGGGAATCTTTGGGCACCTAACGATTTGATTACGATTACGATTCAGAGGCTCCGATTCGATTATAAAACGATTATTGATGCACGTCCCTCCTTTTTTTTTTTTTTTTTTTTTTAATGTTTTGTACATTAGTTCCAAAATTGTTCAAAAATCTTCTAAGGCTAAACCAAACTACTATTTTAGTATCAAGTTAACATATAACAGTAAACAAATATACAAAAATAACAGTAAATAAAATACTCCAGTCCCCATTAGACATGTGCCGGTTACCGGTTTCACGGTTTACCGTGGTGTGAAAACGTCGCGGTTTCAAGACCACTAAAATTTTCCGTCAGACCGTAGTACGGTATTCGCCATTTTTCATGTGTCAAAGATCCAGCCAGAAGTGGCGTGGCGCGGCAGCGCTCACCCCCTCCAGTTTGTTGCTGCGTGTGAAAGTGATTATCGGCTAAACAGCCAGCGAACCCTAAACAAATACTCCAAACATAAGGCGTTCTTTTCTTCAATTTATTGAGCTCTCAAATCGTGGTAAGTGAAATATACAGAATGAATACATTTAAAACGTTGTACAATTGTATTTTTCCATGTGTGAGTAGCTAAACAGATTAGCACTATGAGTTCGCCAAAAACAAAACACATATTTTCATTTGAAATTCGATATACAAACTAACTAAAAGCTTATAAAAGACGAATGTTAGCCTAGGCTTAGCTGGGAGAGCAACTTCGTCGAGTGTTACAGCCGCAGAGTGAGAAAACAAGCATGATTCCCTTGAATGAAGGGGGAAAAAAAGGCATAGCATCAAAGATCGTTAATTGAGGAAAGATGATCTTGCCCTAAGCACAAATCCACGTTTGCTGGATCAAGGGGGGTCTCACTCCCAATTATTATTATTATTTTTTTTTTTTAAGATGAAACCTTTCCACAACAATATTTACATTTTAACTAACTTATACATTTTTAACTAACTTATTAACTTTTGAATTCTTTGTTCTTTCTAACACAGAGGCATGACATCATGTAGACTAGAGTTGACACAGTGGCTGAAAATGGCGAAACTTCACTTGAGCTTTTCAATCCTCGAAAAAAAATTATGCAGTATAAATTTTTAAACATTTTATTCAAAAGAGTTTTTACTTTTTTTATAGAAATAATTTTGTTCTTGCTCTAAACTTGAGCAACTTGAGCTGTGGCTGTGGGTATAGTCTACGTTATATTTTAATTTTATTTAAAATTTGTTTTTTTTTTTATTGATAATTTATATATTTTAACAATACATTCATATTCCAATTTGCAACTATGTTCTAAAAAAAAAATCCTGTTCAATGGAAAGAAGTTTTTTTTTTTTTTAAACCCATACATCTCAAAATAACACATTTTGGAGCTATAATTGCAATACCGTGATACCGTGAAACCGCGGTATTTTTGCTCACGGTTATCGTACCGTCAAAATCTCATACCGGCACATGCCTAGTCCCCATTCTGTATCAGCAGCTTTAAACTACATTCAATTAATTTATTGTTGTGAATCAACCGTTATAGTTGTTAAAATTGCTCCCGTTATTCCATAATTTACCTTCTGTCTACTTTTGACATGTCAAAGTTTCAAAACTGTTTCATCATTTAAAGATAGATTCAAGACAAGATTTTGCCGATTTAGGAGTATTTTAGATAAAAAGTTAATTAGATTTGTTACAACAGAGCCTTCTAGAGAAGTCTACTGCTTTAAGATGGCGGCTGTTTACTAACGCCGGCAAGTCCGTCATTTCGCATCTCTGTTCAATAATACATGTTCTAACACCGCCGTCGTCTGTCATTTTGCATCTAGTTCTACATATATATGATATCTACTAGGGTTGTTCCGATCATGTTTTTTTTTGCTCCCGATCTGATCCCGATCGTTTTAGTTTGAGTATCTGCCGATCCCGATATTTCCCGATCCGATTGCTTTTTTTTTCTCCCGACTCAATTCCAATCATTCCCGATAATTTTTCCCGATCATATACATTTTGGCAATGCATTAAGAAAAAAATGAATAAAACTAGGACGAATATATTCAACATACAGTACATAAGTACTGTATTTGTTTATTATGATAATAAATCCTCAGGATGGCATTTACATTATTAACATTCTTTCTGTGAGAGGGATCCATGGATAGAAAGATTTGTGACTTTGTAAATTGTGACTAAATATTGCCATCTAGTGTATTTGTTGAGCTTTCAGTAAATGATACTGTGTCCATCCCAAATGCATGATGGGAAGTGGAACCATGACTGTGCGTAGTGCTACCAAATGATATATCTTCTCTGCGTTGGGAAAAAACATAAGGTGTTAAGACAAAGATTAATTGCCACCTTGTTTCCCCACATTGCTTCCCATGATATTTCTAATCATAGGGAGAGGGATGGCAAGGCTTTAGCCAATTAAAAAAAGGCTCCAAACGCTGCCAAAATTCACTCTACTCATTTTGCGCTCCTTTTATCTCTCTATATAGGTAAAACGGCATCATTACAGATTAAGCGCGACAATGAGTGAGAGGGTCGTGCAGCGCATGCATTAATTGCGTTGAGTATTTTAACGTGACACATTTTTTAAAAACATTAATTGCCGCCGTTATCGGGATAAATTTGATAACCCTACCTTAAGCCTAAACTAAAGACTCTGGATGAGTGTAACATATTATGTCTGTAGCGTTAAATACAATTAGAAAACGATTTAATTAAAAAAAAAATATATATATATATATTAAAAAAAGGCATGGCCGATATTTTTTTGCCGATTCCGATACTTTGAAAATGACGTGATCGGGCCCGATCGATCGATCGGGACATCTCTAATATCTACTGTAGCCGTTTGTTTGTAGCAACTAGCATCCGGGCGTGTAGCGGCCCTCGGCCGCGGTCAGGTATGATTGTTTTTTTTTTTTTATCTAGCGGCATGAGTTGAACATGATATTTACTCTCGGTCCGTTCCTCATTGCGTCCCCAAGACCGCGCTGACTGTGTTTTACTTCCGCTTTACCTGGTATAATTCAATAATCGTTCTCGAATCTTCCACGGCCGAATCGCGAATAATCTAAGAATCGGAAATTTCGCACGCCTCTAGTTGGCAGTGTTTTGTCCTTAACGTCCCAACGCAAACCTACGCCCTTGCTAACAACACTGCTGATGATGCATCATCAGAAGTAACGTGGGGTTCAGTATCTTGCCAAAGGATACTTGGAGGAGCCTACCAGGGCCTGGAATCGAACTAACAACCTCTGGGTTGGGGAACTGCTTGACCACTGAGCCACGCCACCCCATTTTAGCTAAGTTATGCCGTCGCCTGCATTTTATTTCTGTAGGAGTAAGACGTTCATCATATTAAGCAAAACGTTGGCTAAATTTAAAATGTACCATTAGTTATTACTAGGGTTGTTCCGATCATGTTTTTTTGCTCCCGATCCGATCCCGATCATTTTAGTTTGAGTATCTGCCGATCCCGATATTTCCCGATATTTCCCGATCCCCATTCAATTCCAATCATTCCCGATAATTTTTCCCGATCATATACATTTTGGCAATGCATTAATTAAGAAAAGAATGAATAAAACTTGGACGAATATATACATTCAACATACAGTACATAAGTACTGTATTTGTTTATTATGACAATAAATCCTCAAGATGGCATTTACATTATTAACATTCTTTCTGTGAGAGGTATCCACGGATAGAAAGACTTGTAATTCTTAAAGGATAAATGTGACTTTGTATATTGTGGCTAAATATTGCCATCTAGTGTATTTGTTGAGCTTTCAGTAAATGATGCTGTAGCCATTTAAGTGTTCTGCCCAAATGCATGATGGGAAGTGCAACCATGACTGTGCGTAGTGGCACCAATTGATATATTTTCTCTGCGTTGGGAAATAACATAGGGTGTTAAGGAAAAGATCAACCACTACCGTTCTTCCCCACATTGCTTCCCACGATATTTCTAATTGTTGAGAGAGGGATTTTAAGACTTTAGCCAATTAAACAGAGGCTCCAAAGACTGCCAAAATTCTCTCTACTCATTTTACGCTGCCTGTTAGCTCTAGATATAGGTAAAACGGCGCCATTATAGATTGAACGCCACAATGCGTGAGTGGGTCGTGCAGCGCATGCGTTACTTGCATTAAATATTTTAACGTGATTAATTAAAAAAAAAATTAATTACCGCCATTTACGTGATAAATTTGATAGCCCTACTTTAAACCAAAACTAAACACTCCGGATGAATGTAAGACATTTTGTCTGTAACGTTAAATACAATTAGAAAACGATTTAATAAAAAAAAAAAAAAAAACATGTATTAAAAAAAGGCATGGCCGATATTTTTTTGCCGATTCCGATACTTTGAAAATGACGTGATCGGACCCGATCGATCGGGCTTATTTTTAATTAAATTATTATTATTAGTTTGTTAGGAACAAAATGTTGATGAAATTAAGTGGCCTTGACTGTGTATGTCTAGTAGCACGGTGGAGGTCGGTTGTTGGAATAAGTGTGTGTTTGGATAGGGTCGATAACATCTCCCTGAAATGAGTTTTTGGAACTTGGGATGACAGAAAGCTCATCTGGTCAAAATGCTGTAAACCTTCTAGCAGTACAGACAACTTGGCACCTAGAAGTGAATGACTGAATGCTACAAAAACATTAGCCGGAAATAACATAGTTCAATCATTAGTGAGCTATTATTTGAACAGGCCTGAGGGCTACAATTGAGCAATTATTGCATTCTTTCATGAACTGTGCAGGTAGACACTGTACATTATGTATCGTAAACAGTCAACAACAATACAGTGTTGCAAACCATTACCACCAGAAAACCTTTTGTAGCTGTACATTGTGTTCTTAGCTACATCAATCTTTACTAGATGCATACCTGTCAACTCCTTCGGTTTGTCCTTATTTTAGATGTGTAATGGTTTTGTTTACATATTAAAGCAATGAGTGATGTTTCATAAAGGTAACCTTGGGTTGAGGTTGACATGTATGAACCGGAGTGTATCATATGGGATTTTTCATTCTGTACACTACGGTTGAAAAATTTGAGGTCGCTTAGACCCCAAACTTTTAAACGGTAATGTATGTGGATCATAATGATAGAGGCTAACGTTATACAACGATCTTTACTGGATGACCAATTCTGAGCAGAAAGGGTTACAAAGTGATATCAAGCAAAGCGCATCTACTTTTGTAAGTCTGTTTTTTGTCTACAGTGCCCTCCATAATTATTGGCACCCCTGAAAAAGATATGTATTTTAGCTTCTAATATATATGTTTTTTAATTCAAATAATATGGGACATTAATGGAAAAAAAGGGAAAAATCCAACATTCAATACAAGTGGATTCATTCAGTGGGGAAAAAAAATCCCACATAAAGAAATAATTATTTGACATCAAATAATGTGTGTCACAATTATTAGCACCCCTGGTGTTAATACTTTGTACAACCCCCTTTTGCCAACAAAACAAGGTCTGGGGACAGCGATGACCATGGGAAGAGCTTGATTTTGTGTCTGGTGAACCATTTCTGTGTAGATTTGGCCTTATGTCTAGGGTCGTTGTCTTGCTGAAAGACCCAGTGACGACCCATCTTCAGCTTTTGGGCAGAGGGCAACAGATTTTGATGTAAAATGTCCCGGTATTTCAAAGCATTCATGATGCCATGCACCCTAACAAGGTTCCCAGGGCCTTTGGAAGCGAAACAGCCCCACAGCATCACTGACCCACCCCCATACTTCACAGTGGGTATGAGGTGCATCTTGGTAACTGGGACCGTGTGCTTTGGTCAGATGAGACCAAGATTGAGCTTTTTGGCAACAAACACTCTAAGTGGGTCTGGCGTGCCACGAAAGATGTGCATGCTGAAAAGCACCTCATACCCACTGCGAAGTATGGGGGTGGGTCAGTGATGCTGTGGGGCTGTTTCGCTTCCAAATGTAACAGAGTTATTATGGATATGTATGATTCCACTTGTCCACATTAGAAGGCACAATAGCGCCCCCAACTCATGTGGTGACTATAAATAGCTGGGCGTGCCGCAGATGGCGCCAGTTGTATTTTGTCATCAGCAAAGGTGAGTTGGATAGCAGTGCTAAGTTGCTATTAGCTTAGTGCCAAAGAGTTAACCATTTTCAATTACCCTTACGCATGTTGTGGCGAGGCCTGTGAGAGTGACCAGCTCGCATCGTGTGCGTGTGTTATGCAGACAATATAAAGTCGAAACCATCCACGTCTCCTGAAACTAAATTAAAACACATCACAACGCAGAGTCCAGGAGTTCGACACTCCAAATCGCAGCAGACAAAGAAAAAGGGGTTACACAAAGGCCCAGGGAACCTTGTTGTTGTTGAACCTTGGTGCCAATAATTATGGAGGGTACTGTATGTGTAAATAAATTGTTACTTTTCTATTAAAAGCTCTATTTGTCTTGTTGTTTATGTTATTTTGTAAAAGGACAACATTATTCAGATGTTTGGGATGTCACAAAAGCAAAAAATAGCTGTATTAAAGTCAGTTATGTTTGAAATGTATGCTTTCACAAAAAGCTAAATTTCTCAGTTTTGTCATCAGAAATTGGAAAATTGCTCAAACTAAGCTATTTTCTATTGCTGATTTGTAAAGAATGGAAACAGATATGGACTTTTTTTTAATGCTGAAAGAACAGAGTATAAATCTTTCTTTTGGTGGGTTCCATGTTTGAATATAGCAATAGAACAGAATTTTCTGTAGGCCTTGCAATATCAGTCAAAATCCAGTAAAACGGTCAGGAGCGAAGGGCCTTGCTCCGGTGAAAATGGCTGGGAGTGAATGAGTTAAAATGCGTGTCGCTTTGAACAGACGTGTACACATGTGTGATACAGCTTTACAAATTGTCAAAAGTGGAGGCTGTCAGGCTGAACAACTTCACATTTAGTAAGGACAGAACAAGTCATGATAATGAAGTAAAGTAAACTTGAAGATACTGTGAGATACAATTAGGTACTGTTTCTGTGACCACCCCATAAAAAAGACAGGAGACAAAATGGCGGACGAGTCAAAATCGCGTTAAGTCGAGTATGTCGTAACCCAGGGACGACCTGTATTGTGATACAGTTGGATTATTACTAACATCTATTCATAAGTGATTTTCGGAATGTTTTTTTTTTTTTTTTATTTTAAAGTTGGGCATCAAACTGGTAGCAATGCAATGATCAATGGTATCCTTCCATCTATTCACATTATGCTGGAAGGAGCAACTCTTCCTCTGTCTCTTGGGTCTAGCTGGATAGTACAAACTATAAAGGATTTCCAACAACAGGCAGCAACTACAAGGCCTCCGCTAATCACACTATTGATCCTGTAATAGCGCCCATTTGAAGCTTTTTACCACGGTGGGTGGTATCAATGAATAAAGTCCAAGTCTCGGCTTCTCCCTGCACTCGCGGAGGCGAGCGGCTTCTCGGGGGAGTTGACGGAGTCAGCCGCAGCCTCGCTTTGATTTTAGTATTCTGCCGCCATCATAGCAAACAAAGGATGTCATGTGAGCCGAGTCCCGCAAATGAAGAATGGCTCATCAAAACTCATCCACCATTGCGAAGTATTCTGCAAAATTTAGGATATTTTTACTCAAGTGTAAAAGCATCAACAATAGAGGTTGAGATATGATTTATTTTTTTAGTGTAAACAAGTGATTTTAAGGGATTTATTTGAATAATGCACAACTATCAACAAGTGCAACTGTATTTCTATGAAATTATTAAAAGTTTTTTCATAATTATTAGGGCTGTCAAAATTATCGCGTTAACGGGCAGTAATTGATTTTTTAAATTAATCACGTTAAAATAATAATAATAATAAAAAAATATTAACGCACATGCCCCACTCAGATTTAAATGACAGTACAGTGAAATGCCCACATGTTAATTGTGTTTTATGGAGTTTTGCCGCCCTCTGCTGGCGCTTGGGTGCGACTGATTTTATAGGCTTCAGCACCCATGAGCATTGCGTAAGTAATTATTGACATCAACAATGGCGGGCTACTAGTTTATTTTTTGATTGAAATTTTTACAAATTTTATTAAAACGAAAACATTAAGAGGGGTATAAATATAAAATTTCTATAACTTGTACTAACATTTATCTTTTAAGAACTACAAGTCTTTCTATCCATGGATCGCTTTAACAGAATGTTAATAATGTTAATGCCATCTTGTTGATTTATTGTTATAATAAACAAATACAGTCACTATGTTCCGTATGTTGAATGTATATATCCATCTTGTGTCTTATCTTTCCATTCCAACAATAATGTACAGAAAAATATGGCATATTTTATAGATGGTTTGAATTGCGATTAGTTAAGATTAATTACGGTTAATTCATTTTAAAGCTGTAATTAACTTGATTAATAATTTTAATTGTTTGACAGCCCTAATAATTATATAACTTCATAAAATGGTGAGGTATGGAGCCCTTGAAGGGACATTGATATTAATAAAATAAAGCAATCTGGTGCGCACCAGAACACCAGAAACTTTCTGGTAAACATTAGCATAATGTAGGATTTAAGCTAGCGGTCTTTTGCTATGCAAGTTATCTAATTGTTGTAAACTAGTAGGGGTGCAACGGTTCAGTTAACCCACGGTTCGGTTCGGTTTCCGTTTTGGGATCACGGTTTCGGTTCGGTTTCGGTTTGCGTTTTGCATTTTTATTTTTTTTTAAACTGCCTTTATTTTGCTTTTAAAAAAATGAAATAAACACTTAAAATTTAAACATTTTTGACTGTTAAAATGCCTCTTAGCTCGTTGGCAAGTGTAGTGACTGACTACTGAAATACACACACAGTAGTAAAAAAGTTACTTGGCAAAGTAACTGGTGATACCTTTCATGTTTTTTTTTTCATTAAAAACAAAACAAAACAAAACAAAAAAAACCCAAAACATAGTAACCTTTGCTATGTTTGGAGGTCATTTAATGTTGTGAATCAACCGATAAAGTTGATAAAATTGCTCCCCTTTTTGCCTTAGTTCCCTTCCGTCTACTTTCGACATGTGAAAATTTCATAACTGTTTCAGCCTTTAAAGATAGACTCAAGTCAAGATTTTGCCGATTTAGGAGTATTTTGGATAAAAAGTTGCTAAGGTTTACTACAACAGAGCCTTTCTGAGAAGTATACTGCTCTAAAATGGCGGCTGTTTACTAACGCTACTGAGTGTCATTTCGCTTGTAGTTTTATATGCATGTGATATCTAGGCGTAGATTGTATGATGTCGGCCACGGTCAGGAAATTGGAGCCACCTGGCCTAGCATCGCGTTTGCTACAGCGTCTCAACACTCTTCCCTCTCCGTGTCTGACTTTTCTCGTGTCATTCAAGTATTAACGAACATTGGCTCCTTGCAGAAACGGTGACCAAATCCGAACGGATGAAAAAAACACAAAAACGCAATGCACGAAAAACGTGCAGATTTTGAACGTAACGGACGGCGTACACATTTAAAAACCAGTGCTCACTTGTACAAATTACGACGAGACCGTACAACTTGACAGGTATGAATTATAGTGGACCGTCACAGTTAGTAGCACTCTGTAGCACGGGACGTCCAACTATCAGCGGTCAGGGCGAAAATATGTGCTTTCGTGAAATCATCTTCAATGGCTTTGCGTGCCATTTCTTAAATGTCGGGGATTATGTTGTGGGCGAAATATGTCCGCGAGGGAACAATATAACGCGGGTCAAGCGTTGCAATTAAATTAACGAAGCCCGCATCTTCAACCACGGAATATGGTTGCATGTCTTTTGCAAAGCAAATCCCCACTGCGTGGGTTATTTTCTTGTGTTTTTCTGACCTGATATTGTAAGGCTTTTGGAACGCCTCTTCTATAGACCCGTGTGTCTTCACTGGTGTCATCTTCGGGGTTGTCCTGCTCTGAGAAAGCGATGTCTTTGGGTGATGCCGGCTGAAGTGCTGACTGCTGGGTCATGTTAGAAGTCTTGCCGTTAGCATAGGGAACAAGCGCTGAGCAATGCTTGCAAATTGTTTTATGTTTTTTTTTCAATATTTTCTCTCCGTCTGCATTGTAGTCCACGGGGAAACCGAAATGTTGCCACACCGCAGATTTGAAAGAAGCCGGTGCTTCCTCAAAATTCGGTCTGTCGACTCCTCCGCTCGCCATAACTTTTTTTGTTTTCTTTCTTGTTTCACTTTCACCTCGCTCGTAAGCGAGAGAGGGCGTTACTCGGCTCCTATTACACAGGTGCTTGACAGCGATTGGACATTTACTCGTGGGGCGGGAATTTCTCCACAGCTGCGCTTCACGTCACACACAGGCACAGAGAGTTTGACCAATTCATTCCACAAGCGTTCGGAATAAATTACTGTAATTGCAAAACCAAAAAGGCGCGGTTCATAAAGGCGTATAGGGAATGGGACGTACTACGTCATTGTTTGGACCCGCCTCCATGCTGGCAATATAATTCACTTCCGGGCCGGCAGAGTCAATGCGGATTGTAACGTGTGGTAGTGCTAAGCTAACTCTTTCGGTGTTTTAGAAAGAAAATATGGGTGCTTATTGTTGCGTTACCGGGTGCAACAGCGTCTCCTACGACAAAAAAAGGGGTTAGGAAAAATGGACTCACTTTTCACCGTTTTCCTGCATGGAGGACCAAATATCAGATCACGAAGGTACGACGGATGGCTGGATTGCAGCGGTTCGTCGGAAAAGCATTTCTTATGATCATATTTCTGCTGGAATGAGAGTGTATTCCCCTCATCTCTACTCTTGTAAGTTGAACGATTTATCCGTTTTGGTTTCAATACGTTTTTTGTTTTTGTTTTTTTCTTTACTGTTGTGTAAATCTGCCTCGGTAGCAATGCTACCTACTCCTCCTCATCACCTACCTGTTGTGTTACTAGGAAAACCTGCATATGAAATGCTGACAACACATCCCGATTGGTCACCATATCTCTTCTTGGGTTATTCTGAGGTCAAGCGCACCACATCGGAGCGTTGAGAGGTTGGAAAGGCGAAGAGTGCACGCTGAAACTTCAGTTTGCTCTGCTCTTACAAACACGATCCCAAGTGTTATGAAAAGTCAATAAAATATGAATACCAAAACATGACTTGAACAACTTCTTGACAAACTGTAACTGCTTGTTGTTTACTTCAGGTCTTCATAATAAACAGGTGTAATAATTACAAAGTCAGGTGACTTAATTTTGTTATTCTATTTGGAATATGCATTGACAATTTTTGGACAGTGTTGTAGACAAGAACTGGGACTGATAAGTTGCAATAGATTTATTTCAAGTAATGCAATTTCTCCAATACGATATTTGAATTGACAGTTTAAAATCTTTAAATTAGTGCAAACAAGGCCCACCCTCTGACGGTGGCAGCAAATATTATATAAGTAATACACAAATACAAGATCACAATAAACGTGTCTTTGTCAAAGCAGTTTAAAACACTATTTACTGGCCTTGGGTAAATTGCCAGACAGGATAAATATGTGCTTTAAAGTTCTTGCATTTCCATTTTAAGTATTGCAAGTACTAGTCTCCAACACAGTATTTGAACTGACAGTTTAAAATCATTTTAGTACAAAATGGCCCACACTCTGGCAGGGGGCAGCAAATATTATAATACATAATACATTATAAAAAGCTATATACTATATAAATACAAGATCACAACAAAACCTGTATTTTTCAAAGCAGTTAAAAAACATCCAGTGGCCTTAGGTAAATAAAGGTGTATAAATATGTACTTTACAGTTCTTGCATTTCTATTTTAGGTATTGCAACTTTTCCAACACTATTTGAATTGACAGTCTGAAGTCTACATAAGTGCAAATAAGAATATTATAATTTAAAAATAATAATAGAATATATAAATTCAACATTACAATGAAAGGTGTCTTTGTCAAAGTGGTTAAAAAAAAAAAAAAAAAAAAAAAAACGTCACTGGCCATAGTTAAATAGCCAGGCAGAATAAATATGTGCATTAAAGTTCTTGCATTTTCACAAGTTAAAAGCCCGCAGTTTATCGACGAGAAGGGCAGACCCAGATGGCGTCTGCTGCAGGGGCTTGTTTGAGTCCGACACAGGACAAATGGAAACACTCCATTGAACAAATTTTCTTTGTCAAATGATCCAAGAAGAGAGATGGTGACCAATCGGGATGTGTTGTCAGCAGGTTTACCTAGGAACACAACAGGTAGGGGAGTCGTAGTAGGCGAGCATTGCTACCGAGGCAGATTTACACAACGGTGTAAAAAAACAAAAACGTATTGAAACCAAAAGTGGATAAATCGTTCAACTTACAAGAGTAGAGATGACAGGAACACACTCTCATTCCAGCAGAAATATGATCATAAGAAATGCTTTTCCGACGAACCGCTGCAATCCAGCCATCCGTCGTACCTTCGTGATCTGATATTTGGTCCTCCATGCAGGAAAACGGTGAAAAGTGAGTCCATTTTTCCTCACCCCTTTTTTTGTCGTAGGAGACGCTGTTGCACCCGGTAACGCAACAATAAAGCACCCATATTTTCTTTCTAAAACACCGAAAGAGTTAGCTTAGCACTATCACACGTTACAATCCGCATTGACTCTGCCGGCCCGGAAGTGAATTATATTGCCAGCATGGAGGCGGGTCCAAACAATGACGTAGTACGTCCCATTCCCTATTGAACCGAACAGGGCGAACCGTTCGGTTCGGTTTTGAACCGCGAACCATTGCACTGCTATAAACTAGGGTGACCAAACGTCACTTTTGCCTGGACAAGTCCTCTTATTACGTGCCCTCCGGAGTGTCTGGCAGGGATTCATAAATTCATGAAAATGTCCGTTTTCTTATTATTTTTTACGAAGAATCCCTCCGGCCGCTAGGGGGCAGCACCTGCTTGCGTTGACGTGGCTCCTACTAGTAGGAGCGGGAGAAGGAGTTGATCTTCTTTTTTTTTGTTGGCAGTTTAATCTTTGTTTCATGAGGAATTACCACCATCTACTGATGGTTTGGCGAGAGATCACACTATAGTAAGGAGTTCAATAAAGAGTTCTAAAAGACGTGGTGCCATACACCTTTCTGTAAGTTTATCTCCTGTTAATGTCTATCACGTGTCTTCTGTTGTATATAGGGTTATATGTGTACACAGAGATGCAGTATATTGTATGAGTCTTGTAATTGTTCTGCGTTAGTGGTTGAAAGCTAGTATAGCTAAATAGCTGTGTTTCTTATGAGTTTTTTTTACGATAAATACGTATATAATGTCAAGTGTTGACTTATGTCGTAGATTTGTACTGGTGTAATCTGTAAAATCCTGTCTGTTGTCGCATCTTTGTGCTGCCGATTATAGTAAACTTTTATAGCAAAGTCTGATTTTGCCTCGGTTCCCGTACTCGCTAATGGGGTAGCAATCAGTGAGCTCAGCCGCGCTAGGCATTATGGGCAATACAGTTTTGAACTGCGTTTGGAAACATGCTGGTTGACTAGCTTGTCGGTTATTGTTTGCGTAAAATTTAGAACATTGAATGAGAATAAAAATTGAGTGGGAATAACAATTTGTCAACGACAATTGCCATGATAGTAATTTAAAAAAATGTTGAGTTGGCACATAGCCTACTGTGTGTGTGTGTATTGACTGGACTACATTTCCATGGGTCTGCATTATATTATTTTTTTTTTAAAATAATTAATCGTTTTTTTTTTGTGTTTTTTTTTTATTGTTTTTTTTTTTTTTTTTTTTTTAGGAAGAATAAAGCTTGTTGAGTAACCAAGTGAGTTTTTGTTGAGTAACCAAGTGAGTTGAAAAAAAAAAGCAGATATAGGCATCTTTGAGTCTTCAAGTAAAATTCAAGTGTCTCGAGGCCGGGCCGAGTGTCCTCTTTTTTGGAAATCAAAATATGGTTACCCTATTGTAAACATTAGCATTATATAGCATTTAAGCTAGCAGACTTTCTCCATGCAAGTTAGCCAATTACAACAATAGGCTAACTTGGGTTATTTAAACTGGGAGAACTAAATTTGAATGATCATGTTTGAGTGCCATTGACGGCGCTAGATGGCCAATTAATTTTGACTGGGAGAGTCGAATGAACAAATGTTAGGTTGTATATTGTGATTATCACAATGACTCATGTCCAAGAGCAGAGTGCCACCGTTGAGTAGGTTTTATTCATTTTCAAACAACGTCAACAGACAGTCTGAGCTGCTCCACCAGCTTTCATTTTGTTACTTCCGGTCTCCAGTCATGTGAATTTGCATATTAAGCTAAATATCTACTTCCAACCGTTTATTGATTTAACATTTAGGATATAGGCTATAAGTTTAAGATTTAAATTAAATATTTATTTCTGGATTTTAACAATCAGGTCCAAACGTCTTATTTAAAACTAAATATAAGTTGCTAAATAATGTTGTAAATGTGCACAAAAAAAAAAAAAAACTCTTAATTTCACACCATTTTAAAAACTGTGGCGTTAAATGTGAGAAAATGGCGTAATTTTGAGCATGTGCTGCTTTACAAACGGCGCCCCATAACAGTTTTCAGTTATAGCAATGACTAAAAGCCAAAATGATTCTATTGCAAATGTACTCGCATACAGTAGATAAGTCATTGAATTCATTTTTCAACACCCACTTAAGTCAAAAACATGGCTCCTTGCCTGATAAAGCGTTGAAATGAGCGCGAACAGGCGACTTAATTAAAAACAAGAGCCAAACCGTGCATTTCAATGTCCCGATACCTATCAGCCATTTAAAGTTTTTTCCCCGTCTAATTTGCAAATAGGGTGTGAGCTCAACTTCAACACACCTCCTTGACAATAATTATGCGCCGCCATGACAGGCGTGAACTCTGCAATCAGCTTCTAATTTACGACTGCCTGCAAGATGACGTGACGCCCCGGATTGTAGGTTTAATTATTCTATGCGCTTTGCACCGCATAATTGAGGAGCCCGACGCTCCTGACTCGTATCGTTGTGTTGTTTAATGAGACATAAAAGAGTGAAGGAGGAGTGGGAGCAATATACCATGTGATAGTGGATGGATGATTGTTGTTAATGTACCTTACTGTTGACTCGACGCTCGTCGGGCAAAGGAGGGTTCAAGTGAAAAGGATGCGTTTTGATGTCACTGTTGTTCACCTGTTAGGTATACCGGGTGACCGAAAAAACAGGCCTCAAATTTTGATAGGTATGACTTTTTTTTTTTTTTTTTTTGTCGGACTAAAAAGAAACTTTAGCTTCAACTCCTGTTTTATTTTTTCAGAACATTACATATCCTATTAAAAATAAACTAGTTTTTAAAGATGTCCCGGTCGATCGGGATGCCGATCGATCGGGTCTGATCACGTCATTTTTAAAGTATCGGAATCGGCAAAAGGGGTCTTGCTCCGGTGAAAATGGCTGGGAGTGAATGAGTTAAAAATAAACTAGTTTTAGCTGCAGTCTCTTTTTATTCTGAAAAAAAAAAAAAAACAATCAAGAAATGACGCCAATCCAAATTTGGGGCCTCTTTTTTCCCACCCCGCAACACTGCGAGATTTTAAGTCAAATCAACATGATTTATAAAGCCTTTAATCACAACAAGTATCTCAAAGGGCGTGCGTGGCAGTGATTAGAGCAAGAGAGAGAGAGTTCACTGTTGCAGCAGCAGTTGCAACTACTGCTGCTGCTGTTGTTGTTGAGCATCGAGTCTCGGCGGTTAGTTTAGGTTTGGGGCCAGATGGGGGGAGGTGGGTCGATTGGTGGGTGCTATTGGGTGTGGAGTTGGGGTTGGTTGGATGCAGGATGGTTGCAACACTTCTGGTAGGTCTGAGGTGGCCCTCCATTTCTCCCAGATTGCAATAGTACAGGTTGGGTCTTTGGCGAGGGTGTCAGGAGGAGGAGGTTCCGCCGGTGGGAGGTGAAGTCCAGGGCAGTCATAGATCACATGTTCCGACGTCTCATCCCCCATCCTGCATTTCCTGCAGATGGTTTCCATCGCCCGGTTGATCTTGTCTAAGAAGTATTTCAGGTCCAGGTGGTGGCCGCTCAGCATAACCTGCTCCTTCCATTGCAGCCCCATCTCAGCGACTCTGTTCAGCTTGCTGCATCCGGTGTCATATATTCGCCGTTTACGTTCGTGAGACACCGGGCCGCCTGTCGTTAGCCTTCTGATCACCGCTTTGGCCGACTCGTAATAGCATCTCAACGTTGATTGATCATTGTTGCACCCCTCTTTGGCTTGGGCATTGGCCGTTTCATTCCCGGCAATGCCACAGTGACTAAGACACCAGGTAAAGACCACCTGGCACTCATTGAGGACTTTTATTTCGTCGCAGTTGAATGAGATACTTGGCGGACTGATGGACTGGATCCGGGTCAGGACTGACAGGCTATCGCTGACCACACGGGCTTTCAGGAGCGATTCTTCTTCCCGATCTCGAGCGCCTTCACCATTGCCTTTAGGTATGGTGAAAGAGCGGTAGAGCTGTGCATCATCTGGGTTGCCGGTGGTGACAACGATTCCACCACTGCCTGTTGTGTTACCGCTTGTTGCAGACCTGTAGGTGTAGATGACCAGGTCATAAGTGTCTCTTCCTTGCATGAAGCGATCCTGGCAGAAGCGAATCTCTCGTCTGTTGCAACCAGAAGCATTGAACTCAGTGCGATCGCGTATATCAGAAATCCCTGCGCCTGAAGCCTGAGAACCCACGACACGAGACAGCTACTAAAGAGACTGCCGAGGCTGCTGTCGGGTTGCTGAATGAATAGTATTGCTAAGTGTTGCGAGTCTTTTGTGTTGTTAGATCCAGTGTGTCTCTGTCAGAGGTGAGTATATGAAGCCAATTGTATTGTTTGTATTCTTTGTTGATGTTACGACTTAGCACAGAGCACTACGCTAGTTAGCGATTATGCTAATTAGTGTCCGTTTGTATTGTTTTGGAGCAGCATATTAGCACTTGAGTTATTGTTAGATAGTAAAGTTGTCTCATTTCTTTTTATAAAGAAACTACACAAATAACCACTTCACACGAGCAGCTTTGTCTCTTTTCAAGACAAACTCACTCAAAAACTAAATTGTCATACAAGAGTGTTCTTTGAAATTGGATTTGGATTGTATTTAAGAACAACTGTTTGATAAAGAGAACTGATCCATTACAGTCTGCCTCCTCATTCAATTTTGTTGTTTAGCTTGTGTAAAGAAATGAGTCATCGACACAATTTTTATCAGTGCTTTGCCCACAAGAAAAAACCCCAACACTTTTTAAAAATTTGAATGAACAGCACTTTTATCTGATTTGTGCACTGAGAAATTTCATACTCAAAACCTTTATTAAAAACTTACCGTAATTATACCGTAATACCGTAAAAAAACCAAAAAAAAAAAAAAAACGAAACTACCGTAATTTTCGGAGTATAAGGCGCAAATTTGACATGAAAATGACATTTGTTCATAGATAAGCCGCACTGGACTATAAGCCGCTGCTGTCCTCACTGTATTATGGGACATTTACACCAAAAGATATTAATCGGTAATACTTTATTTGACAGCAGCATCATACGACTGTCATAAGACCAAATGAACCACCATGAAGCTTTGAATCAATTGGCTGCATAGCTTCATTGCTTTAATAAGCTTCATTTGGCCATCACTGCTCTCTTAGGGGAGACAATCAACCTCTGCTGCCACCTGCTTTCAACACTGTTGTTGTCCAACATGCTTCCTAGCATGCATTGGAGCGTTACAGGTGTAAATAGATGTCCCGAACGATCGGGATGCCGATCGATCGGGTTTGATCACGTCATTTTCAAAGTATCGCAATCAGCAAAAAAATGTCGGCCATGCCTTTTTTTAATATATATATATATATATATATATATATTTTTTTTATTAAATCGTTTTCTAATTGTATTTACAGACATGATGTTACACTCACCCAGAGTCTTTAGTTTAGGCTTAAGGTAGGGTTGTCAAATTTATCCCAATAACGGCAGTAAATAATAAAAAAAAAAATGTATCACATTAAAATATTTAACGCAATTAATGCATGCGCTGCACGACCCACTCACGCATTGTTGCGCTCAATCTGTAATGGCGCCGTTTTACCTATGTAGAGAGATAAAAGGCAGCGTAAAATGAGTAGAGTGAAATTTGGCAGCCTTTGTAGCCTTTTTTTAATTGGCTACAGCCTTACAATCCCTCTCCCTACAATTAGAAAAATCATGGGAAGCAATGTGGGGAAGCAAGGTAGCACTTGATCTTTTTCTTAACTGTACTGTAACTAACTTACTGTATGTTGAATGTATAGATTCGTCCGAGTTTAATTCATTTTTTTCTTAATGCATTGCCAAAATGTATATGATCGGGAAAAATTATCGGGAATGATTGGAATTGAATCGGGAGCAAAAAAAAGCAATCGGATCGGGAAATATCGGGATCGGCAGATACTCAAACTAAAACGATCGGATCGGTAGCAAAAAAACATGATCGGAACAACCCTACCAGCGAGTCCATTTCTCAGTTCAAATAGTTTATTCTGGTGGCGTCCTAATAACTCAAAGGCAGTTATTCAAATAAAAGTAACAAACCAAAAGACTCAAAAACGTACTCACAAGTAAACAAACGAAATGAGTATATTCCCTTCCTGTGGCCTATACTACGAAGCCAGTTTTCTGGCTTAGCAGGGTAACTTCGAGAGTAACTTCATCACGTGCGACCTAAATTCGCAGCTAAGCGAGACTACGAAAGGTGGATATGTTGGAACCGAGAAGTGTTGCCATGGCAACACACGACAAACCTGGTCGTCTCAGAGTTAGATCTTGCTTAACCCCAGAATTCTAATTAACCACGCTATAATTAAACAGCACTCCTCCGTGGACGTGTCCTCCTGACAATGACAGCGTACCTGGACGACCCATACGACATTGGCGCGCGGATTGTGAGGGGCTCTCTTTGGAGGGCACGGGTTTTTGGAGACCGCCAGAATCCGCTGGCGTACCCGGAAGATGTTCTCCATGAAAGATATAGATTTTCAGCTGAGGGAATTCTTTACCTGTGCCAACTGATCGAGGCGAACGTCACTATAATGTAACCCGCCGAAGTCAGGCCCTCACAAACGGGCAGATTGTGTGCCTCTCCGTGCGCTCTTTCGCCAGGGACAATATATGCATTCCAATGGTGATGCTGAATATCTGCGTAAGAACACTGTATGCCGTGCGATTCGAAGTGGGGTATGGAAACGCTTCAAATTGATCGTTGAAATTGCTGAATGTAAACGAATGCGGAGCTTTGCTCTCATATACAAGAAATATATTTAACGGACTTTTCCAGCGTTATTTCGTTGTGTAAATGAGTTAATAATAATCATAGAAATATGTAGACTATGTAAACATTGAGAAAACTTGCGTTTTTTTCTGCCAACTCGAAGAGATTAAATTAAATGTCAAATCCACTGATAGGACAGACGCACAAATATAAAAGATATAAATGTTTATTGAATACTCATCTTACAGTCTTGTTTAACTGTGAAAATTCGTTACAAAAGACGGGCTTTAATTCAAGCAACAACGCATGGCATCCCCGCATTTCCTTCTTCTCCTGAGTCCTCACAAAGATAACATAAAATTATGGAGGGGGGGGGGGGGGGTCGGGCTCGGGCCTGCAAATAAAGTTAATTGATCGGGCTCGGGTCGGGCTTGATTTTTTAGGCCCAAACTAAGGGGAAAAAAAAAAAAAAAAGGACATACGTATTCATACAGTCAATGGGACTAAACATACAATTATCCTGCTTCATGTGGTGATGCGCGATAAATTATTTCTTACTGTTAACGTACCAAATCTTATTTTATTGTCCTGACAGCAGGCTTTATTTCTTTGCATGGACATAAGTAAACTGGCATATTGACGCATTCACAAATCACACGATCTGTAAATTCGCTGTCAACACACCCGTCGCGCTCTACTCGCTGAAACGATGTTCGATTTCGCGGTGAGGGTGGATTTTAATTCCTCATAACTCCGCATGATCATCGCGCATTCCTCCTCCGTGAAGTAAGGTGCCCGTGCCATCGTCACAAGTAGTGTCTGACTCTGGTCTCCGCCCCCTTTTATGTGAACGCGCAGTAACTCTGACTGGGTTGACACAGGTTCGACTAATCAACCTCATAATCAGCGTCGTAGCACCGACTGACAACCAGGTTTTGTCAACTCTGGCTACCCGCTGGTAAACTGGATTACTTCTGGGGAGGTTGAACTCAGTTCGTAGTATAGGCCACTGCCTGCTGCACAAAGACACAGTCAAAAACTGTTTTCCTTCCTCAACTACCATCACCTGTGTGATGATTAGCTGTCATTTTAAGCCTACTGGAGCTGACCACAGGTCAGTGGAAAGACATGATTGACAGCCTCTAGTGGCAAGGAGTAACATTACAATTAATAACACAAATCAGGAATATGGCTCTTAAGGCCCAAGTACACTGCATTGATCGTTGCGTTTCCGGTCCGACTCCGGTAAAAAATAGCGCCGGAGCCAATCCGTTCCCATTATATCCGATTGTTCAACGTATACCTGCCGCGTCAGTGCTCCGGCTTGACTGCGAACCACCTCCGGCGTGCCGCATGCCCGCCGGATGGTATCGGCTATTTTCTATTTTTGCCGGACACGCATCCGGCAAAATGGGTGGAGCTGGGCCTGGACGTAACAACCCAGGTGCCTAATCACGGTTTAAACACGAGCGAAGATGGATGATGAGCGCTTCATCATGGAGGTGGAAACCCACAAAATCATATATGATGCAGCAGATCCTTTCTATAAGGACAATATAAAAAAGGAAGCTGCAAGGTGTCCTATTATGTGTGTTTTTCTGTCCTGATCTCATCATGATGCAGTCATGTCTGTCTCTTAATTCCAGATTAACTAAAATATCAATATGCAAAGAAAATATGGGCTCTCTCTCTGCTTCTCTGATGAGTATAGACTCCGTGTGTTTTTCGTTGTTTTAAATGGCACATTATTGCGCGTGATCACGCGAGAGCTCACGGGGGGGACGAGGTTGGCGGACCGCAGCCGTGCAGCAGCCGGTATGATTTGCCTGTTTTTGACGGACTGCGTGGCACGCAGGCAACACTGAACCGGACCGGAACCGCAACGATCACGCATGCAGTGTACTTGGGCCTTTACAGTATTGTTTGTATTCTTTGTTGATAAGACTTTACGACTTAGCACAGAGCATTAAGCTAGTTAGCGATCATGCTAATTAGTGTCTTAGGTGTCCGTTTGTATTGGGTTTTGGAGAAGCATATTAGCACTTGAGTTATTGTTAGATAGTTGTTAGAAGTTGTCTCATTTCTTTTTATAAAGAAACCACACAGATAACCACTTCATACAACAGCTTAGTCTGCTTTCAACACAAACTCACTCAAAACTCACTTGTATTTAAGAACAACTGCTTGATAAAGACAACTGATCCATTACAGTCTGCCTCCTTCTTATTCAATTGTGTTGTTTAGTTTGTATAAAGAAATTAGATGAAATGATTACATCTGTAGCGCTGCAATACATGCTAGGAGCAGGGGTGAAAGTGGCTAGAATTTCTTGTAGGAACTCCCCGACGTGAGGGTTGCCACAGAGCCAGAAATTGTGTTTATTTATTTTTTCTTTTCTTTTTTTTTGGGGGGGGGGGGGGGGGGGGGGGGGGGGTTGGGGCAAACCTCCTAAAACTAATGAAATGCAAAGAAAACTGTTTTTGGCACAGCTATTTGTATAACACATACAACAAATGATTTTCATTCAAAATTGTATTTTTTCAATGATTTGCAAAATAAAAAAACAGCAATAACCCCAACCTCCATCTCCTAATTTTTATTTTCCCTCATTTCCTCACAAACTAAATGCCATATCAAAATTTTAACTACTTAAGAACACATGATGTATATTAAAATGGAAGTTAATGTCAACATTTACTTTTGCTTTCTTTTTTTTAAAATAATAAAGATATAACTAACATACATTCCGAAAAATACAATTGACTTATATTATGCAGAGTGAAATGGAATATATTTTGAAGATCGCGCAAACATTGACTTTTTTAAATCAAAAGGAAATGAATAAGTAGCCTAACATAAATGAACAAATATAAGTCCAAAGTGCACATTGACAGCTAAGATGTTCTGAATCCCCCCATCAGAGCAAATAAAACTTAATATGATAAATAAGACTCCTCAACTCTTTCCTTGCACTTAAAGATTTGATCCATTTTCTGTTGCATCGCCCTATTTTTGCCGCATCAATTCAATAAACTTTTGTTGTTGTTGTTGCTGTTCCAGAAAACATGTGCTAGCTAGCTAAATATCTCTGCTGATCACATGTCAGGATGTCAGCCAAATGAACGGATAAATGAGGTTTTGCTTTGCCGCGTGCATTCGCACATTGACGTGACTCTTCATCGTCAGACTCGGATAACTGCAGCAGCTAGGGAAACCTCCATGCCGTCCGTGGAATAAAATAAATAATAAATAACGGTGGAAACGGATTACGCTACACAAGCACTTTATTATGCTTGTTATTAACACATGTGCATGTAAATCTGATGTTGGTAGATTGTTTTCTTCTTGGAGATGAAACGCATGTGTGGCAGCTCAGCATTAAAAAAAAAAAAAAAAAATTACACAATGTTTTGACAGTTGCCGCCATATTTTTGGAATCGAAGCACCGTGTACTGGAACAGCATTCCGGCCCTGAATCTTATACCGGAACTGCGTTCCTGACCATTCTGGCCCACTTTCACCCCTGGCTAGGAGGCATGTTGGACGACAACAGTGTTGACAGCAGGTGGCAGCAGAGGTTTACTCTCTCGTCAAAGGGAGCAGTGATGGCCAAATGAATCATCTTGAAGCAATGAAGTTTTGCAGCAAATTGGTTAAACGTGTCATGGTGGTTCATTTGGTGTTATGACAGTCTTATGATGCCGCAGTCAAATAAAATGTTACCGGTTAATATCTTTTGGTGTAAATATCCCATAATACAATGAGGACAGCTGTGGCTTATAGTCCAGCGTGCTTTATCTATGAACAAATATCGTTTTCGTGTCAAATTTTGTGGGTGGTGGCTTATAGCCGGGTGTGTCTTATTTCCGAAAATTACGGTACTTAAAACAGTTCAATTGTAGACTACAGTCAAGTCAGGAAGCTTGAATAAAATATTACCATAATTTCCCGAATATAAGGCGCACCCGTGTATAATGTGGACCCCAAATTTACTCGTAAAATCTAGGGGAAATTATTGTACCCGTTTATAAGGCGCACCCTAATTTTAGCACCAATAAATAGAAGAATACAAGAAAACAGAGGTCATGTACAGATACAGAAATGTCATTTTACTGACTGGTGAAACACAGCGCAAGCATAGCATATTGGTAGTTCAAAACATTACCATAAACTGACAATATTTATGGTTATAATATGATTTGACAACTTCTCCAACCAGACACGGCGCTCCGCATACGCATAACACGCACTGCGCAAAGGGCACCAACTATGCCTGAAGGGGCACAAAAAAAAATCAAGTTTGTAAAAAATCCTAAAAAATTGTAATTGTAATAATAACAACAATATATAGTATAGGCTCATTATCTACACAAAAAAAGAATCTCCTGTGCGGCCCTCTCGTCAGTCTACCTTTGGAACCCCCCCCCCCCCCCCCCCCCCAATTCCCTAGTGGTTTGCTCCGTTATGCTTAAGTCGCAAATTTGGCAGAAGTTTATTCTTGAAAGGAAATGTCATGGAAAAGACAACAAGAGTCGGGGGCGGAAAAAAGGAAGAGGAAAAAGCAGCGAGATGATTCCCGCGCATCATTTGCAAGTAGGGATGTTTTTTTTGTGTTTTTTTTTTTAAACAATTTAGGGCTGCAGCTATCGAATATTTTAGTAATCGAGTAATCGACTGAAAATTCTATCGATTAATCGAGTAATCGGATAAAACATATATATTTTTAGGTGAAGAGCAATTATAGATATACATGAGAAAACAAGACATTTTATTATTTTCAGTCAATCAATGTCTTTATTTTTGATGTATATTGTTGAAAACAGCCAACAATTGCATCTCAGATGTAACTAGAATAAAAAAAAAAGACTAATTCACTGCTTTCACTCAAAAAACCTTTAGATCTTATTTTAAAAAAGTATATATACATATATATACATATATATATATATAAACACACCTAAAAATGCCTTTACGCTTGATAACACACATCACTTAAAAGTTAGGATTTTTCCCCACGTTTTTCAATTGAATTTCTATTTGTGTCAAGCCGTTTTTAAGTTCTAGTTAAGTTTTAAGTTAGTCTAAACTGTAAGTCCTGATAGGATTTTGAGTTTTTGCACTGTTCAAAATAAATGTATGATACAGGCTGTATTGGAGCACATTAGGGACTAGTGCTACTTGGTGTTTTATCCAGCAATGACAACTGAGCTAAAATTGATAGTTAGCATTATTGAGTTTTTATTTGACACCCTCATCACTCCACAACGCTATGTTATGTTAAAGCCTGTATGTAAGACACGTTAGCCACGCATTGAAAGTGGTCTTAATTAATTGAAACCTAGCCCTCCGCAGTGCTAACGTAAGGTGAGCTAGTAGTGACAGTAACGTTAACGCCGTCTTTATTAGCGCTTAGCGCTCTACTGCTTTAAGATGGCGGCTGTTTGCTAACGCTGCCCAGACGCGGCCTAGTCTGTCATTGTGGATCTAGTTCAACATACATGTGATCTCTATGAGACTCATTGGACGCTACCTGCAACTAACGTAGCATGTGCGGGCTAGTATTTAGCAACGTCGGCGTCGTTTGTAGCGGTTGTCGGCTGCAGTAAGTTTTTTTTTTTTTGCTTCTTCCTCTACGCACGTGACATCAGCGCGTTGTCCCGCATTAAAAGTAGTCCGAGCAAAACGTGATGCTTAGAGCTGTCAAAATAAACGATTACTCGAGGTGAATAAAATTACTCGGATCAGTTTTTAAACTCGAGTTACTCGAGTATTCGTTTCAGCTCTAAAACAATTGTTTATTTATTATCAGCTACGTTTACATGACTACAATAATCTGATAACTGGGAATAACCAGGTAATGACAATAATGAGATTTGACGAATTTACGTGAACTTCAGTGATGTGATAATCAGGAAAAACCTGGTTTACATATTAAGTCGATAGTTCGATTTCTTTCCAAGTACATGACGTAAAACTCTTGGTCTCAGCATGGGCCTTCCTCCATAGGCGCTTTCGCACTGTTTTAACTATACGCAGTTCCTCGACCCTTTTGGGGGTGGATGACGTCACTTTGTGTGTTCGGATATGTAGGAACCTAGGACGCGGACCTCGTCTTCCGAGCTACATTTTAGCGCCGACTCTGAAGTGAGTACTTTCCGCGGGGCCGCAGGAACGATATTACGTAGCTCTTTGGTGATTCGCTGAAATCAGCGCAAACACGCCCCTTACTTTTCGCGCATCACGTGAACACTTACATCCTTAGTAAACACGTCAAATACATTGTTTTACACTTACCCGTAGCCTCCTTTGTCTTCTACGGTCGTCTGCTACCCTTTCGGTCTCCATGAAACGAAGAAACATTGCTTGCCTTTGGCTCTGTTGTCTTTTAATGTGCGCTACCAGTCTCGTCGTTAGACGCTGGGATTGCTCGCTGATGGAAACGATTCCCTTCAAACATGCAAGAATTGCTGCGGTGTCGTCAACGGTCTCCATTTCGTTGTCTTCCGTTTAGCTTATGCGCCGCTGCTTGGTGTGGCGACTGGCGAGTAAATAATGTGTCACTGGCGCAGACTAAAACGTCACAGCAGGTCGAATTGGGCGTAGTACCCCATGTGCGAACACGACTGCTTCGCGAAAGATAGGTCCTCGAACTACAGGAGGGCGGGATAGTTAAAGGAGCCAAGTACTTAAATTCCTACAGTGCGAAAGCCACCACAAAGCATTGATGCCTAGGGCACCAAAATAGCTAGCGCCGGCCCTGTCTCCAACTTACCTGAATCTAGGAGAAAACAAAACAGATGTGACTTTTTTTTTAAAGGCTGCTCTATAACTTGCTCGTTTCATCATGATGAATAAATGTTTCTTCCATGGGTTGATACGGTAAAATGAAAGTGAGAACGTTTAAGTCGGAAATCCGTGAGAGCTATCGCTGTCGACACGACAGTAACAATAGGAACTATTGTTATTTGGGTTTGAGTTTCCCGAGGGACATATATAGTTGACGGACACACACAGGAAGTCTGTGTTGTTACGTTTGTTATGGTCCGAGTTGCGGAGCTGCAGTAAACGTAGACTCAAATGAGTTCAAGAAACTAAATTCTGTGCTTTACGAAGAGTGAAAAAAGCTGAATTTAACACGGATGAAATCATTCGGCCGATCAGAGTGAAATTTTACCGAAACAAAATGGTGACGTCACAATGGTCGGCAACGGATTGCTGCATACGTTTCTTCAACACAACGTGGCCATGTCAATTAAAAAAAAAAAAAAAATCGGTTTATATATAGTGCCTTGCAAAAGTATTCGGCCCCCTTGAATCTTGCAACCTTTCGCCACATTTCAGGCTTCAAACATAAAGATATGAAATTTAATTTTTTTGTCAAGAATCAACAACAAGTGGAACACAATCGTGAAGTGGAACAACATTTATTGGATAATTTAAACTTTTTTAACAAATAAAAAACTGAAAAGTGGGGCGTGCAATATTATTCGGCCCCTTTAATTTCAGTGCAGCAAACTCACTCCAGAAGTTCAGTGAGGATCTCTGAATGATCCAATGTTGTCCGAAATGACCGATGATGATAAATAGAATCCACCTGTGTGTAATCAAGTCTCCGTATAAATGCACCTGCTCTTTTGGGTTAGATATTACGCTCCATCCACTCTGGGTCATGTCTTCGCAATCTGCTGCTCTTCAAACAAAGATCCAGACCTGTTCATATCGACATGGGCTATTTTGTCGACTCAATGTTTCTTTGGTCAGTAATTTAATGTACTGCGTTGGCACATTGTGAAGGGTTCGCATCCTCCGTGAAAAGTGCAAAAACAACTGCAAGTGCGAAAAGGACTAATGTTAAAAGCGCTTGGGGTACATCTAAAAGCTTTGTTAATGCAAAAACCTTACCTAACTTGATTTTGATGGAAGAAAATGTCAATGATTAAAGCATGGTTACTCTCAAATTATGGCAATTATGCTTTTGGTTGTGAAAGTGTTACTCTAATTTCAGGATAAGTACAGTGCCTTGCAAAAGTATTCGGCCCCCTTGAATCTTGCAACCTTTCGCCACGTTTCAAGCTTCAAACATAAAGATATGAAATTTAATTTTTTTGTCAAGAATCAACAACAAGTAGGACACAATCGTGAAGTGGAACAACATTTATTGGATAATGTAAACTTTTTTAACAAATAAAAAACTGAAAAGTGGGGCGTGCAATATTATTCGGCCCCTTTACTTTCAGTGCAGCAAACTCACTCCAGAAGTTCAGTGAGGATCTCTGAATGATCCAATGTTGTCCTAAATGACCGATGATGATAAATCGAATCCACCTGTGTGTAAGCAAGTCTCCGTAGAAATGCACCTGCTCTGTGATAGTCTCAGGGTTCTGTTTAAAGTGCAGAGAGCATTATGAAAACCAAGGAACACACCAGGCAGGTCCGAGATACTGTTGTGGAGAAGTTTAAAGCCGGATTTGGATACAAAAAGATTTCCCAAGCTTTAAACATCTCAAGGAGCACTGTGCAAGCCATCATATTGAAATGGAAGGAGCATCAGACCACTGCAAATCTACCAAGACATCTACCAAACTTTCTTTTCAAACAAGGAGAAAACTGATCAGAGATGCAGCCAAGCGGCCCATGATCACTCTGGATGAACTGCAGAGATCTACAGCTGAGGTGGGAGAGTCTGTCCATAGGACAACAATCAGTCGTACACTGCACAAATCTGGCCTTTATGGAAGAGTGGCAAGAAGAAAGCCATTTCTCAAAGATATCTCGTTTAAAGTTTGCCACAAGCCACCTGGGAGACACACCAAACATGTCGAAGAAGGTGCTCTGGTCAGATGAAACCAAAATTGAACTTTTTGGCCACAATGCAAAACGATATGTTTGGCGTAAAAGCAACACAGCTCATCACCCTGAACACACCATCCCCACTGTCAAACATGGTGGTGGCAGCATCATGGTTTGGGCCTGCTTTTCTTCAGCAGGGACAGGGAAGATGGTTAAAATTGACGGGAAGATGGATGCAGCCAAATACAGGAACATTCTGGAAGAAAACCTGTTGGTATCCGCACAAGACCTGAGACTGGGACGGAGATTTATCTTCCAATAGGACAATGATCCAAAACATAAAGCCAAATCTACAATGGAATGGTTCAAAAATAAACTTATCCAGGTGTTAGAATGGCCAAGTCAAAGTCCAGACCTGAATCCAATGGAGAATCTGTGGAAAGAGCTGAAGACTGCTGTTCACAAACACTCTCCATCCAACCTCACTGAGCTCGAGCTGTTTTGCAAGGAAGAATGGGCAAGAATGTCAGTCTCTCGATGTGCAAAACTGATAGAAACATACCCCAAGCGACTTGCAGCTGTAATTGGAGCAAAAGGTGGCGCTACAAAGTATTAACGCAAGGGGGCCGAATAATATTGCACGCCCCACTTTTCAGTTTTGTATTTGTTAAAAAAGTTTAAATTATCCAATAAATTTTGTTCCACTTCACGATTGTGTCCCACTTGTTGTTGATTCTTGACAAAAAATTAAAATTTTATATCTTTATGTTTGAAGCTTGAAATGTGGCGAAAGGTTGCAAGGTTCAAGGGGGCCGAATACTTTTGCAAGGCACTGTATATGTATATATATAATACATATATATTTCTGTCTCCATCCATGTACCCGTTTATAATGCGCACCATGATTTTACAAGTTGATTTTGGGGAAAAAAAGTGCACGTTATATTCGGGAAATTACGGTATTTTTGAAGGAAATAGCCATCCATTTTGTTTTCATTGTTGCTTACAACATGCCAAAAACAACTTTAAATTAAATTGTGGAGGTAATTGAAAAAAGTGAAAAGTTTATCCAATTAATCGATGATAAAAATTACCGTTAGTTTCAGCCCTACACTATCCTATAGGAATAATAGAATGCTGAGCTCAGCGTAATGTTAACCAATTGAAGGGCAACGTTGCGAGCAATTTGCATTTAAAATTTATCCCATGCTGGTGCGACTGGGAGGTCACACCTGTTTCCCCAAGGTGGTGAGTTTTTTTTTTATGGATCCGTGCCCAGCCACCTGGAACACCAGCTTTCTTGACAGACTGAAAATTCCATTGCAAAATGTTTAGCCACTAACTTTTCTTTGGTTGAGTCCTTGTTATTATCCTCACGTTTAAGTACATGTGGACCGGTGGAGTGGTTGATGCTTGATGAGCGCAATTCCGACCCGAGTGTCACTGCCCTGAATGATGGCGTGTGGGCCGCGAGACCTTTTAAAAGCAACTCGCGCTCGATTGTGCACTCACTTTTGCCTTTTGTCTCTGGATTTATGAAGCACTTTGGAGCTGCTTTGCAATTCTGAGGGCAGTGGCCTTTCGTGGGATGGAGTTTACAGGAGATCGTGTTTTGTTGATGTGGAATTAGGACATGATCCAGTTAAAGGATAAAACAGCATGTGGGGGATAAAAGCCTGTTTTACTTGTTGGTCCATCCTGTTTAAGATACCCAATGTAGGAATTTGGAATTCAAAGTTTTGACTAGGGGTGTCAAACGATTAAAATTTTTAACCAAGTTAATTACAGCTTAAAAATTAATTAATCGCAATTAATCGCAATTCATATTTTTCTGTAAATTATTGTTGGAATGGAAATATGAGACACAAGATGGACATATACAGTCAACATACGTTACATAAGTACTGTATTTGTTTATTATAACAATAAATCAACAAGATGGCATTACAATTATTAACATTCTTTTAAAGTGATCTATGGATAGAAGACTTGTCGTTCTTAAAAGATAAATGTTTGTACAAGTTATAGAAATTTTATATTAAAACCCCTCTTAATGTTTTCGTTTTAATAAAATTTGTAAAATTTTCAGTCAAAAAACCAACTAGTAGCCCGCCATTGTTGATGCCAATAATTACTTACACAATGCTCAATTGCTCATGGGTGCTGAAGCCTATAAAATCAGTCGCACTCAAGCGCCAGCAGAGGGTGACAAAACTCCGAAAAACACAACAAGTACACATTTCACTTTGCTGTCATTTTAATGTTTGAGCGGGGCATGTGCGTTAATTGCGTCAAATATTTTAACGTGATTAATTTAAAAAAATAATTACCACCCGTTAACGCGATAATTTTGACAGCCCTAGTTTTGACCCCCAGAAAATGATGGCAATTCATTATACGACTTTTTAAATACCTTTTATATGGTCTTATGCTGCCTTCACGTGCTCTGGGAAAGATGATCTTTACCACTTGATCATTGGTAATTGTGAGTAAGTCCTGTTCATGTGCTTTTGTTGTCGTAGCAAAAAACAAAAACAAACAAACAAACAAACAAAAAAAACATCGCAAACACGGACTTCGTTTTAGTCTGTTGCATGACCAAAACTCATTTAGACTTATTAATTCATGTACTACTACAAGAAAAGAATCCATCAAAAATCAAAATGGTATTTTTTTGTTTGTGACTGAACATTTTAGAAAACTTTTGGTTAAAAAGTAAGAGTTTTATAAATGTGTACACAATGTTAGCGTGAAAAGAAATACTTTCCATCACATATTCACATTGTGTGACATTTTATATGTACAGTGGGGCAAATAAGTATTTAGTCAACCACTAATTGTGCAAGTTCTCCCACTTGAAAATATTAGAGAGGCCTGTAATTGTCAACATGGGTTAACCTCAACCATGAGAGCCAGAATGTGGGGAAAACCCAGAAAATCACATTGTTTGATTTTTAAAGAATTTATTTGCAAATCATGGTGGAAAATAAGTATTTGGTCAATACCAAAAATTTCAATACTTTGTTATGTACCCTTTGTTCGCAATAACGGAGGCCAAACGTTTTCTGTAACTCTTCACAAGCTTTTCACACACTGTTGCTAGTATTTTGGCCCATTCCTACATGCAGATCTCCTCTAGAGCAGTGATGTTTTGGGGCTGTCGTTGGGCAACACAGACTTTCAACTCCCTCCACAGTTTTTTTATGGGGTCGAGATCTGGAGACCTTGAAATGCTTGAAATGCAAAGCCACTCCTTTGTTGCCCTGGCTGTGTGTTTGGGATCATTGTCATGCTGAAAGACCCAGCCACGTCTCATCTTCACTGACCTTGCTGATGGAAGGAGATTTTCACTCAAAATCTCTCGATACTTGGGCCCATTCATTCTTTCCTTTTCACAGATCAGTAGTCCTGGTCCCTTTGCAGAAAAACAGCTCCAATGTTTCCACCCCCATGCTTCACAGTGGGTATGGTGTTCTTCAGATGCAATTCAGTATTCTTTCTCCTCCAAACACGAGAACCTGTGTTTCTACCAAAAAGTTCTATTTTGGTTTCATCTGACCATAACACATTCTCCCAGTCCTCTTCTGGATAATCCAGATGCTCTCTTGCGAACCGCAGATGGGCCTGGACGTGTAATTTCGTCAGCAGGGGGACACGTTTGGCAGTGCAGGATTTGAGTCCCTGGCAGCGCATTGTGTTACTGATAGTAGCCTTTGTTACTGTGGTCCCAGCTCTCTGTAGGTCATTCACTAGGTCCCCCCGTGTGGTTCTGGGATTTTTGCTCACCGTTCTTGTTATCATTTTGACGCCCCCGAGTGAGATCTTGCATGGAGCCCCAGATCGAGGGAGATTTTGTATGTCTTCTTCCCAGAATGGTGCAGGTCTACAATTTTTTCTCTGGTGTAGGGCTGCAGCTATCGAATATTATAGTAATCGAGTAATCGACTGAAAAATCGAGTAATCGGATAAACATTTTTTTTTAGGTAAAGAGCAATTATAAATATACTTGAGAAAAAAGACATTTAATCCAATATTGAACCATTTTCAGTCAATCAAAGTCTTTATTTTCGATGGACATTGTTGAAAACAGCCAATAATTGCATCTAAGATGTGACTAGAAAAAAAAATTTCACTGCTTTCACTCAAAAAACACATTTCTTACTTAAAAATGTAATTATGCTTGATAACACACATTACTTGAAAGCTACGTGTTTTTCCCACGTTTCAATTTAATTTCCATTTGTGTCAAGCTATTTTCAATTTCTAGTTGTTTTAAGTTAGTCTAAACTGGAAGTACTGATAGGGTTTTGAGTTTTTGCTGTGTTCAAAATAAATGTATGATACCTGGTTGCTACTTGGTGTTTTATTCAGCAATGACTACTGAGCCAAAACTGACAGTTAGTTTTATAATGTTTTAATGTTACATCCTCATCACTCTACAGCACTGTGTTTTTACAGATTAAATAAAGCCTGTATGTAAGACACGTTAGCCACGCGTCGACAGTGGTCATAATCAATAGAAACCTAGCCCTCTGAAGGGCTAACGTTACGTGAGCCAGTGACAGTAACGTTATATTTATTAGCTATGAGAAGTCTACTGCTTAAAGATGGCGGCTGTTTACTAGCGCTGCCCAGACGCGGCCGAGTCTGTCATATCGCATCTAGTCCTAAATGCATGCGATATCTATGAGACGCATCGGACCATCTCCCATCCCCACAGACCCCTCTCCATCGGACACTACCTGCTATCACATCCTGCGGGCGTAGTTTTTAGCAACGTCGGCGTATTTTGTAGCGGCTGTCGGCTGCGGTAAGTTTTTTTTAATTTTCATTTATTGCTTCTTCCTCTACGCACGTGATGTCTGCGCATTGTCCCGCATTAAAAGTAGTCGGGGCAAAACGTGATGCTTAGAGCTGGCAAAATTAAACGATTCCTCGAGGTGAATAAAATTACTCGGATCAGTTTTTAAACTCGAGCTACTCGAGTATTCATTTCAGCTCTACTCTGGTGTCCTTCGACAGCTCTTTGGTCTTGGCCATAGTGGAGTTTGGAGTGTGACTGACTGAAGTTGTGGACAGGTGTCTTTTATACAGATAATGAGTTAAAACAGGTGCCACTTAATACAGGTAACAAGTGGAGCCTCGTTAGACCTCATTAGAAGAAGTTAGACCTCTTTGACAGCCAGAAATCTTGCTTGTTTGTAGGTGACCATATACTCCAATTTGGAAATAAATTCTTTAAAAATCAAACAATGTGTTTTTCTGTTTTTTTTCCCCGACATTCTGTCTCTCATGGTTGAGGTTTACCCATGATTGAGAATTACAGGCCTCTAATCTTTTCAAGTAGGAGAACTTGCACAATTGGTGGTTGACTAAATACTTTTTTTGCCCCACTGTAGCCATTCATTTTCTTGTTTCCCCTGTCCTTCCACCTCCAAACAATTTTCACCCCCCTGGTTTTTGCTTCATGAAAATGTAAACAAATGTATTTCACCCACTTCCCCGAAAAGCATCCAACTAGCTTTAGCCACAATCCAATTAATTACAAAGGCGCTCTAAAGGAAAGCGGTCAAGTTGAATTAATTGTCCTTTGTTATGCAAAGCGGGCGCTATTTAACAGGAAATCCATATGAAAGAGGTCGATGAGTGATTGCACATAAAAACATAGTAGCTTAAAAAAAATCTTGTGCCCGTTATTTTTGGTATGTTTTTACTTTGTCGGCAGTCACCCTTGACAGACGTGCCGATGTAGTCAGATATGTCAAGAGTTGTCAGCATGCGCCGCCATCACTCACTTCTCATTTGCACTAACCCAGCCCTCACTAATATGTCCTATACGTCCCCTCCGGGCTCTCATACATCAACCCTTGACCCATGAGTGAGGTTCGGAAAGGAAGTACCATCCATTATTGGCGCCTCTAAGGGGGTCGGCGATAGTGAATTTTCATAAGACTGATTTAAATTCCCCCCTCCTCTTTGGCTAACGTGCTGGTTGCAATTCCGCAAAGGAAACTCCATATTTTAACACTGAGATTTGGAAATGTAAATAAACGGCAGCCTATTTGCATTTTACGACACCAATATATGTAGACTGGCTACTTTTCAAGGTAAAGCGGGACGTTATTATTATGTAGATAAATCCACTCTATGGGCTTTAAACGCGGAATAATCCTGCAGTGCAGAAATCAAGGGATGCCTTAAGTATTATTTACTGTACCTCCAAGCAACGAATAATTAGACCAACTGCCGTTGGTGTTGACGTGGTTGTTTTAAAAATATTGTAAATCTCTTTGGTTTATGTAACTAGGAGTGGCAATAACTATGTGCCAAACCACTGGTTGTCGCTGCCACTATCTAGCACAAACTCATAACTCACTAACAGTCCTCAATTTTTAATATTAACCCTTAAAGGTCTGGGCCTATTTTGTCTGATTTTGCATGCCTTTGAAGTTGCCTTTATATTTCAAAGAAAGAATTGTTACGATGGCCTGGTTTGGTCCCTATTTTTGTGACACCTTGAACTTCATGTCCAAACTTTTGTTTCCTTCACTGACCAATTATAAATCATCATTTTGGGCCCAAAAAGACCAAAAATTCCAAAATCGTTTTGTCAAAATTTTTAATATTGACGTCCAATTGACAACCAAACATGCGTAACGAACCGCTTTGAAACTTTGTAATATTTATTCAACATGTTAGGATGAACATTCAACCAAAAAAATTTAGAATAAATATTCTTATATTTGACAATTCAACATAAACAACAGGTATAGCCAAAGGCGTTTTTTGCCTTTATACATGCTCTAGTCAAAACAGGTTATATACAGCAGACCAAACAGTGAAGAACAGTGAAAAAATATATACCATCTAACACAAAAAGTGTTTAGAGGCCATCTCTTTATGAGTTTAGGTATTGCGGCCCATCACCTGATGAAAACTATGTACACACAATCAAGCTTCTTGAACACACATTTATATACACAAATTGAGAAGACTGATTGTGGGAAAAAAAAATATATATAACATTGGAAAAAAAAGTATTTTCAAAAATATTTACAATAAACATGTTAAATTTTTTTCAGGCATGCCACTCCGAAAAGCAGTTTCGTCCTGGAATTAGACACAGGGCTACATCACACAGACCACACTTCCATGGGGTGTCGGTCCTCTTTCCACCCTTCCATTTTCATTTCACTTTACTTTCATTGTCACTATAAATGTACATGAAAAAAAGTTAGTATTTATGAAAATAATAAAGTATAAAATAAAAATATATACAGCAATAAATAATGGAAATCTATATGTATGACAATAGAAAGAATACCATAGCTGAATATGTGCTACATCCCTAATCTTCATATAGAAAGAAGAACACCACAAATTATAAATTCCCGCCTGGGATACACACAGTGCACATACGACTTTGATCTGATATGCACATTATTATATACACAAACACACACTTATATTGCATCAATATTAACTTTGTCTTGCAATATCAAAAGAAACTTTCAAAAGAAACTTTTTCAGCATAAAAAAAAAAAGTGAGTTGGCTTACCTCTGCTTGTTGATGGCGTCACCCACGTGTTCAAATCCGTCACTATCTTCACTCGAGGACTCTTCCGAAGAAGACGATGGTGACGAATTTGGACCATCCTCTTCCTCAAGTTGATCAAAAAGCACAATTGCTTGCGCTAAATTTAGTTTTCCGTTCATTGTCAAAGTCACACAAAGTCGCTGCTCGATCCAAACGGCCGTCGCTCGCCACCTCGCTGCTTCAGAACACTCCTCCCTCTCGTTCGGTGGAAACTCGCACGGCAGTTATATTTATAAAAAAAAGACGCATTTTGTGCTTCCACTGTGACTTCGAAAGGGTTCGTTTGATTTGTGTTTTTTTTCATGGAGCTTCCGTTTTGAAAAAGGACAAGAAATGATGGAAATATAGACATAAACAAATGATCCATGCAGCGTTTTAATGTTTTTTTGAGAGGACAATAAAACTATAAAACTTAAATGACAATATCTCACGTTTTAGTTGGTCGATTGTCTTCAAATAATAACGAGAGTAAATCGCAACTTCCGCACTTTAAAACGAGACCAACCAACGGCATGTGGGTGACGTAATTAAAACGTGAGGGCGCTTCAAAGACGACGTGCGCTGAAGACGCGCCGGCGCGTCCTTCGACTCTCAAGGGTTAATGATTATCCATTGTCAAACGCGAATCAACCTGTGGTTTGGATTTGGAGTACAGTTTTGGGGGTAAAACATTATTAACCCTTTAACACCGAAGCCTATTTTGGCTGAATTTGCATGCATTTGATGTTGCCTTTATATTTCAAAGAAAAAAATGTTTACAATGGCCTAGTTGGGTCCCATTTTTCAGGACACCTTGAACTTCATGTCTAAACTGTTGTTTTCTTCACTGACCAATTATAATCCACATTTTGGACCCAAAAAGACAAAAAAATCCCGAAATCTTTTTTCAAAATTTGTAATGTTGATGTGCCATTGACAACCAAACATGCTCGACCAACCGTTTTGAAGCTTGATAATATTTATTCAACTTGTTAGGATAAACGTTCAATAGAAAAAAATAAGATTGAATAGTTTTATGTTGGACAATTCTACACAATTTTTGGCCTTTACACATACTATGGTCATTTAAAAAAACATTGACAAGTAGTTCAGTTCAATTAAAAAATTTCAGGCATGCGACCCAATAGTTTTTTTTTTTTTTTTTTTTTGCGCACTAAATAAAGTTGGTTTTTGAACGTGTCATTAAGTTGCGTCACATACAACGTCACACAGCCTACTCATCCGCCGTTTGCGCACTGCTGTATCTTCTACTCGCCGAGACGCCAACTCATCCCACGAAAACAACGACAAATACGGCTCATCTTCTTCCTTGAGTTCATGAAATGATGCATCAGCTTGCACTAAATGTAGTTTTAGATTCATTCTGCACGTTTCAAAGTCACTCGCTCAAACCAACCGGCCGTTGCTTGCTTCGCATGCCTCCCTTTCTATAGTTAGCGCCTCGCTTGGAAATGTATTAAAAATGTTCACAATACATTCGGTTCGTCCTTCTTGACATCACAACGGCTCTTGGGATATGTAGTCTTTTGTGCTGCTTTCGGTTTTGAAAAAGGACAAGAAATGATGGAAATATGGAGCTGGAAACATGGTCCATGCAGCGTTTTAATGCATATTTATGAGTGCAATAAAACTAGAAAACTCAAATGACATTATCTCCAGTTTTTCTTGGCCGATTGACTTCAAATAAAAACTGGTGTGGACATCAACTTCCGCACTTTCAAACGAAACCAACGTGGGTGACGTAATTACAGCATGACGAAGCTTCAAAGACGATATGCGTAAACGCATCGCTGCCGACACGTTCGGTGTTAAAGAGTTAACTCATTTGCTCCCAAAAACGTATAAATACGTTCTATTTTCAATTGTTTCAGTGTCCCAAAGACATATTTATACGTCTTTTATGTTTTTTTTCCCCATAAAATACATCTCTGGGTCCTGATTCAACTGAGCTCCAAAAGCACAAAGCTGAAAATCCATTTTAAAACAATAAAACTGGCCACTAGAGGGCGGAATGATGCCAGGCGGCGGACGACCGAGCAGAGCAACCGAGAGGACGCCTGGGATGCCAGGCGCTGGACGACTGAGCAGAACGACTGGGACCACCAGTGCAGCGTGCTCGCCGAGCAGACCTCCCAGAGATTCAAAAAAATCAATCTTTATGAGACAGGCAACGATGAGTGAAAAGTTTACCCGGCTGATGCGGCGAAAACAGCGTCATCTCGGTTTATGTGTATTTATTTGTTCATGTGTAAATAAATTGTTACTTTGCTATCAAAAGCTCTATTTGTCTTGTTCTTTATGATATTTTGTAAAAAGGAAAACGTTATTCAGATGTTTGGGATGCAACGAAAGCAAAAAATAGCTGTGTTAAAGTCAAAGTTATGTTTGAAATGTATGGTATTACCTAAAGAATGGAAAACGATATGAATTTTTTTTTCCTGCTGAAAGAAGAGAATCTAATCTTTCTTTGGTGGGTTCCATGTTTATATAGCAATAGAACAGAATTTTCTGTGGGCCTTGCAAAATCAGTAAAAATCCAATAAAACGGCCGCGAGCGAAGGGCCTTGCTCTGGTGAAAATGGCTGGGAGTGAATGAGTTATTGTCTTGCATGGTTGTTGTTCATAGTTCATTCGGCCAGAGTCCGTCACAGTTATTATCAAACACATGCAACGAGCCAATGCCAACTTTAGGTTGAAAAAGTACAAAAGCTGTACTGCATACAAACAGGGAGGATTGTCTCAGGAGTGATTTCTTCGAGTATTCAAGGTAATTATTATATTTTTCACATACATTTTGAAACATTGTGATAAAAAAATCAACGGGAGAAATTAACCGCGACGGCATTGGCGTCATAATTTGCAATATTTATGGTTCTTTGCTTTTTTTACCAAAGAATCGAGACTGTTTTACGTCCATTTCTATAAAGAATTCAGGGATTTAAGCATTTATTCACAAGAATTTTCAACCTAAAAAGCTCCTGGTGGTACATAATACACTTATACAGTATATAATACAACGAGTATTCAATGTGAGAACATTAAGTAAAAAGCGGTCGGTAAATATTTTTTTGAACAACTTGCACTTCCCCTCGCGTCGCTGGAAGTTGAAGGGCGAATGCTTCTTGGAGAATCACCCACAGAACTGTTTGACCGACAGTGGGGCAAATAAGTATTTAGTCAACCACTAATTGTGCAACTTCTCCCACTTGAAAATATTAGAGAGGCCTGTAATTGTCAACATGGGTAAACCTCAACCATGAGAGACAGAATGTGGGAAAAAAACCAGAAAATCACATTGTTTGATTTCTAAAGAATTTATTTGCAAATCATGGTGGAAAATAAGTATTTGGTCAATACCAAAAGTTAATCTCAATACTTTGTAATGTACCCTTTGCTGGCATAACGGAGCAGATCTCCTCTAGAGCGGTGATGTTTTGGAGCTGTCGTTGGGCAACATGGACTTTCAACCCCTCCACAGATTTTCTATGGGGTTGAGATCTGGAGACTGGCTAGGCCACTCCAGAACCTTGAAATGCTTCTTACGAAGCCACTCCTTTGTTGCCCTGGCTGTGTGTTTGGGATCATTGTCATGCTGTAAGACTCAGCCACGTCTCATCTTCAATGCCCTTGTTGATGGAAGGAGATTTTCCCTCAAAATCTCTCAATACATGGCCCCATTCATTCTTTCCTTTACACAGATCATTCGTCCTGGTCCCTTTGCAGAAAAACAGCCCTAAAGCATGATGTTTCCACCCCCATGCTTCACAGTGGGTATGGTGCAATTCAGCATTCTTTTTCCTCCAAACACGAGAACCTGTGTTTCTACCAGAAAGTTCTATTTTGGTTTCATCTGACCATAACACATTCTCCCAGTCCTCTTCTGGATCATCCAAATGCTCTCTGGTGAAGCGCAGACGGGCCTGGACGTGTACTTTCTTCAGCAGGGGGACACGTCTGGCAGTGCAGGATTTGAGTCCCTGGCGGCGTAGTGTGTTACTGATAGTAGCCTTTGTTTCTGTGGTCCCAGTTCTCTGAGGGTCACTCGCTAGGCCCCCCCGTGTGGTTCTTTGATTTTTGCTCACCGTTCTTGTTTTCATTTTTGACGCCACGGTGTGAGGAGGAAGTTCAAAGTCCGAGTTGCCCAACGACAGTCCCAAAACATCACTGCTCTAGAGGAGATCTGCATGGAGGGATGGGCTAAAATACCAGCAACAGTGTGCGAAAAGCTTGTGAAGAGTTACAGAAAACGTTTGGCCTCCGTTATTGCCAACAAAGGGTACATAACAAAGTATTGAGACGAACTTTTGGTATTGACCAAATACTTATTTTCCACCATGATTTGCAAATAAATTCTTTAAAAATCAAACAATGTGATTTTCTGGTTTTTTTTCCACATTCTGTCTCTCATGGTTGAGGTTTACCCATGTTGACAATTACAGGCCTCTCTAATATTTTCAAGTGGGAGAACTTGCACAATTAGTGGTTGACTAAATACTTATTTGCCCCACTGTAGTATGTCAGAGTTTGGTCCATGTAGCCGGTTGTCAATCAGATCTGGCAGATCTGTTCTCTTCAATCTCTGCACCAATGCTGACAGCACTTCTGAAACGAGTCACATGACATTTTGGAGGGAAAATGACAAGCAGTACTCAATTTGGCCATTTAGGGATGTAGGTTTTAATCAAAGGGTTGTACTCACTTTGGTTGCCAGGGGTTTAGATATTAATGGCTATTTTTTTTAGTTATATTGAGGGGAAAATAAATTAACTCTATTATATAAGCTGCACACAGACTACTTTTCATTGTGTCAAAGTGTCATTTTGTCAGTGTTGTCCCATGAAAACATATACTCAAATACAGTATGTGCACAAATGCGAGGGGTGTACTCACTTTTGCGATACATTGTATTACAACATTTGAATAAATCCGATCGATCGGGTCCGATCACGTCATTTTCAAAGTATCGGAATTGGCAAAAAAATATCGGACATGCCATGCATTTTTTTAATATATATATATATTTTTTAATTAAATCGTTTTCTAATTGTATTTAACGTTACAGACAAAATGTCTTACACTCATCCAGAGTCTTTAGTTTTGGCTTAAACTAGGGCTATCAAATTTATCGTGTTAATGGCGGTAATAACTTTTATATATTTCACGCAATTAATGCATGCGCTGCAACACCCACTCACGCATTGTCATGTTCAATCTATAATGGTACCGTTTTACGTATACATAGAGTTAAAAGGCACCGTAAAATGAGTAGAAAGGATTTTGGCAGCCTTTGTAGCTTTTTTTAAATGGCTAAAGCCTTACAATCCCTCTCTCAACAATTAGAAATATCGTGGGAAGCAATGTGGGGAAGAAAGGTAGTAGTTGATCTTTTTCTCAACACCCTATTTTGTTTCCCAACGTAGATATATCAATTGGTACCACTATGCACAGTCATGGTTGCACTTCCCATTATGCATTTGGGCAGAAGTTAAATGGCTACAGTATCATTTACTGAAAGCTCAACAAATACACTAGATGGCAATATTTAGTCACAATATACAAGGTCACATTTATCCTTTAAGAATTACAAGTCTTTCTATCCGTGGATCCCTCTCAAAGAAAAAATGTTAATAATGTAAATGCCATCTTGAGGATTTATTGTCATAATAAACAAATACAGTACTTATGTACTGTATGTTGAATGTATATATTCGTCCGAGTTTTATTCATTTTTTTCTTAATGCATTGCCAAAATGTATATGATCGGGAAAAATTATCGGGAATGATTGGAATTGAATCGGGAGCAAAAAAAAAAAAAAAAAAAGCAATCGGATGGGGAAATATCGGGATCGGCAGATACTCAAACTAAAACGATCGGGATCGGATCGGGAGCAAAAAAACATGATTGGAACAACCCTAATTATAAGTATTTTGAAATAAGGGATTTACTATTCAATCAACCTGTATATGGTTAAACCCTTTCGCTTCTAGTTCCAAATAAAAGCCAAACGCGATGCAAAACCCACGTTGTAGCTTACATTTTGAAAATACTCACTGATGATTTCAGACAGCCGTGCATATTTCCTCAATAAATCTATGCATGCACAAAACCTTTCTCCAAGGACTGAGCTATCATGCACAAGTTTGAAGTGGATCGAACTGAAAAGAAATGTCAGGGTTGTTCAATAGTCGGTAGTTGGATTGACAGTAATTGTCAAAGATCTCATGATTTTACAAAAGCCTTGTCAGTTGGTGTACACTGTAAATCATATCTCGTTGGAAGCGATTGCAATGTCCTTATTCCCGTGACTATTCCACACTTTCAGGTTCTTTTCGAAACGGCGTTCAAATTGGCGCAATCACCAGTGTGATTTGCATCAGCTTTTTATTCCCCTCGAGTCTGTTGTGTACTGACTGCGTCCTCTGTGAACATCATTCAAGCTTCTTAAATATAGGAAAATGTTTTGTATTCCAAGGCATTGCTGGGTAGATCCAAACTACTAAGCGCTGCATGCACACTTTCAGTGACATTGGGTATGGGTAGGGTTGCCAACCGACGTAGGAAAACAGAATCGTCCTGTATTCAGATCAATGTTCCGTCTAATCTGCGCGCGTGCTCAATTGCGCACTGCTTGCACAAGAAAATTAATGCAGCGCACAAAATAAAATTCAACAGAAACATTGTAGCATCACTAGAACTACTGTCGTTGCCACCGTGATGTGATCAGACATCTTTAAAAGCCAGTGGACGTCAGTGTTGTTAATCCATTTTGCAGCAAGAGTCGCACCATTAGGGCCTGCCTGAACCCCTTACATTAGCTCAACTGCTTTATTGATTTATACACTGATATGTAGTAAACATCAGGTGATGGACCTACAATAACTATAAAAACTGAAATGCATCCATGTTTCCAAAGTGAAATTTTGTTACTCTGTCTTCCACTTTCTTCTTTGAGTACTTTAGCTGGTTTTCCAACCAAGAGCGATGTAGAAAGAGAGGTGCGACACTCCCATATGGATCCATTATACGATTTTACTTACGGGCAGTGCTTAATTTGTAAATTATAAGGTGCAGGAATGCAAAGTACATATAACAGCGCAGGGATGACGAGACGGGCACAGGTCCCGGAACATACGCAGAAAATGGTGCTGAAAACAACACGCAAATGCCCACTTGCCATGCTGAGGGAGTTACAAGCCTCAATTTCAGATAATATCCATGATATCCAGTGCCCTCCATAATTATTGGCACCCCTGAAAAAGATGTTTTTTAGCTTCTAATATGTGTATTTTTTAAATTCAAATAATATGGGACCTTAATGGAAAAAAAGAGAAAAATCCAACCTTCAATACAAGTGCATTCATTCAGTGGGGAAAAAATCCCACATAAAGAAAAAAATATTTGACATCAAATAATGTGTGTCACAATTATTAGTACCCCTGGTGTTAATACTTTGTACAACCCCCTTTTGCCAACAAAACAAGGTCTGGAGACTGAGATGGCCATGGGAGGAGCTTGATTTTGTATCTGGTGAACCATTTCTGTGTAGATTTGGCCATATGTTTCATCTCATCTGACCAAAGCACACGGTCCCAGTTGAAGCCTGGGACTGTGTGTATTTTTGTGTGAGACCAAGATTGAGCTTTTTAGCAACACCAAAGCACCTCATACCCACTGTGAAGTATGGGGGTGGGTCAGTGATGCTGTGGGGCTGTTTCGCTTCCAATGGCCCTGGGAACTTTGTTAGGGTGCATGGCATCATGAATGCTTTGAAATACCAGGACATTTTAAATCAAAATCTGTTGCCCTCTGCCCGAAAGCTGAAAATGGGTCATCACTGGGTCTTTCAGCAAGACAATGACCCTAAACATATGGCCCAATCTACACAGAAATGGTTCACCAGACACAAAATCAAACTTGTGAAGCATTATAGGAGAAGATTAGGTGCTGTTTTGTCGGCAAAAGGGGGTTGCACAAAGTATTAACACCAGCGGTGCTAATAATTGTGACACACATTATTTGATGTCAAATAATTTTTTCTTTATGTGGGATTTTTTTCCCCACTGAAGGAATGCACTTGTATTGAAGGTTGGATTTTTCTCTTTTTTTTCCATTAAGGTCCCATATTATGTGAAAAAAAATATATATTAGAAGCTGAAAAACACATCTTTTTCAGGAGTGCCAATAATTATGGAGGGCCCTGTATATTAGGGGTGTAACGGTACACAAAACTCTCGGTTCGGTACGTACCTCGGTTTTGAGGTCATGGTTCGGTTCATTTTCTGTACAGTAAGAAAACAAAATGCAAAATATAAATGTGCTAGTTGTTTATTTCACACCTTTCAACAATAGGAACATTAGCCTATACAAAGCTAGAATTCTGCTCAAAAAGTAGCGGGTATTTAAAGATAATCCGACAACAATTCGCCTTTCAGACCCCGCGTATTGGTCATTTTCTTTCTTTCTGAAAGAAGAAAAATGAAGTCATGTGCTTAAGAGAAAAGCAATCCCAATGACAAAGATTTTAACATGTATTTTACAAATGAAATGCCTCAATGAATCATTTTTTTTCTTATGAATGGTTTTAAAAAGCTTTATTGGTGGATTTTCTCAAGTTAAAGCGCAACACAGAAATTAATACATTTAATTGTGGAAGCAGCATCTGTGTATTATTCTTATTATTTCATTACTGGTGTTTTAGCTCATTTCAATTTATTTTATTTAATTTGGCTATTTATTTTATTATGTGTTTATATTGTACAAATGTGATTTAGTATTCATTTATATTGTATATTTTATGTTGTATAACATTTTTTTCCTATGTGAATATTAGTTCCTACTTGTTTTGTTGTGGTAGGAGGGTTTTGTATTGAACACGGGGCCGTGTTGGTTATTATTATAGCAGAGAAGACAGCAGTAAATCAACAAAGACAAGTCAACTGTGTCCCGATCTACCACTCAAGAGATCTGATGGACTCCAAAAGTGGGTTACGATTGCATATTAGTTTGAAAATCGACCATATCCACCGTATTTTTACACGTGTGACTTCCAGTCTGCCCGATCCTAGCTACCGGTAGTAGTATTGACGCAGGAGGGTCGCGTCTCGTGTCAAATAATAAACTCTGCCGTTCTTTTCGCGTGCGTTGTGCTGAGCCGCATCTGGGACGCGTCTAACACGAGGCCGCACTGCGACTGGTGTGCATTGGCTGATTGACTTTAACGCTCGCGTTTCACTGCGTTCTCGCGGCCACGTTGTCGCGCCGTTGACGTTTCTGGGTTATACTGTCCTACCGTGTTGGTCCTCATTATAGTAGAGAAGACGGAGTAAATATAATCCACACAAAGAAACTATAACCCGATCGACTCACAGCCTCGAAAAGTAAGGGTTACATTACGTCAGAAACTCGTTCGTGACGCCTCCGTTCCGAACCGAGCACCGCGTACCGAAACGGTTCAATACAAATACATGTACCGTTACACCCTTACTAAGCTGCCTTTTCAATAACAGATGCTAGCATGAATGCTAGTATATGTTGAATGCTACCGTATCATGTTTCAGTATTCATGTGTGCGCCTTATGGTAAAAAAAAATACGGAATATTCAATTATGAAATTTGCAAGGGAGGAAAGTGTTTGAATAAAAAAAAAAACAAGATATTCCCGTTCGATATCTTTTGACTCTGTAAACTCTCGGCATATTGCTCTGAAGCTGAGGACACGGTTTATCTAGGGACAAGGAAAAGAAAGTTGAGCACGGGCCCTACAGTGCTCCTGGGCTCTGCAAAACTCGACTTCTTTTCCTCCAAGGGTTTACTCAGGGAGAACTGTGGCAATTTCTATTCTGATTGGAAGCAAAGTGGACCGAAGGGCTAAATGAACTAAAAGCGTTTGATCTCCCCACCAGCTGATTTCCATTTGCAGAGGAGTGAGGCCTAATCTGCGCATTTTTAAACACAGGAACAAAAAAAAATAGTTTGACCAGAAGCCAGTGACGACCGATGTCTTGTCATTCCCTCCTCATGAGTCATTCTAGCTTTCTCTCTTTTTCAACATCTCCATCTCTCTCCCCTCCCGTCATTTATCCTCTCCAGAGGCGTTCCGTCTTATCGCTGTACCAAATGGATTGAGCTTCATCTGGAGTGTGTGTTGAGGCTCTACAGGTTCATGAAAGTCGCATTTTGGCGAATGGATGCATTTAACCGATGCGTTTCGTGTGTTCACGTGGATCTGCTGCTAAGTGAAATTCGGAATTCCTTGTTATTACAAGCCTTGACATTATGACAAACCGCCACGCTCTCTTTAGACTCGACATCAAACGCTTTTCCCCGCTTAGCTGAATTTATTCAGAACTTCTAAAAAGTAGTAGACATCCCTCGTGTGTGGAACTCAGGAGAGGTTGCATGCATGTGTAAAAATCCATTTGAAATCCCTGATGTTGTCCTCTGATGATTAAGGGGGAGGTATAATTTTCTTGGTGTTTGGTTGTATTTGGCACTTTTCTGCAAGGATTCTTCCACAGTTCTTCCCTTTTACAAGTAGTCCCTGGGTTACAACATACCCGACTTACCTGATTTGGACTTTACGGCGCCGGAGTCTTGTCCGCCATTTTGTCTCCAGTTGTTTTTTTTTTTTTTTTAGTTTATTTGTTGAATGGATCCACCAATAGAAAGACTTGTAGTTCTTAAAAGATAAACGTTATTATGAGATAAAATAATTTGATATTAAAACCCCTCTTGATGTTTTCGTTTTTATACAATTTGTAAAATTACCGTAATTTCTGGACTATAAGGCGCACCTGACTATAAGCCGCCAGCCACCAAATTTGACATGAAAACGGCATTTGTTCATAGATAAGCCCCACTGGACTATAAGCCGCAGTTGTCCTCATTGTATTATGGGATATTTACACCACAAGATATTAACTGGTGACACGTCATTTGACAATGGCACCATAAGACTGTCATGAGACCAAATGAACCACCATTAAGCTTTCAACCAATTGGCCGCAAAGCCTTATTGTCACTAAAAGCTTCATCTGGCCATCACTGCTTCCTTGGGGTAGACAGTCAACCTCTGCTACCACCTGCTCTCAACACTGTTGTCATCCAACATTCCTCCTAGCATGCATGGCGGCGCTACAGATGTAAATAACATGTTCTGTGCTAATTATTTCTTCAGTTACTGTTCCAGTTGTTTCATTAATTGCTAGTTATGGTATTCGGTAACATTTTCTTGGATAGTGGTGCCATAATACTGTCATAAGAGAGTCATAATTATTACATGACACTGTCATAAGCATTAATGAATGCTTATAATAGATGTCGGTTAGTGTCATCCAGCAAATTCGCACTTTTGAATGGAAGTAAATGATCTGAGCTGGACATAAATGGATTTAGTGACATAATATGCCACATGACACATACTGACATCTGTCATAAGCATTCAGTAATGCCCATGATAGTGTCATGTCACAATTATGATGTTCTTATGACAGTCTTATGATGCCGCTGTCAAATAAAGTGTTACCTATTAATCCAAATAAATCAACAAATAAGCCACACTGGACTATAAGCCGCAGGATTCAAAATGAGGCAAAAAAAGTAGCGGCTTATAGTCCGAAAATTAGGGTAGTTTACCTAGTAGGTCACCATTGTTGTCACTTGGCTATGCTGCCTGGCTTCCAAAGTATGACTCTAACGACATAAATATGTCATCTTTTTAGCCCTTTCCATTTCAACCCGAGAGGAACATTAATGAGCATGACAGCACTGTTGATATTTCACAAAACGAGCAGCAAAGGCAAAATGAACAGGAAAGAAGGGATGAGATGAGACGAGAGTATGTTCTTCCAAATTTGCTGCGCAGGCAAAACGTCCTACAAGAGGCGAATTTGACACCTAAAGTACTAGTGTGCGCTTTCACCTTGTTTTGTTTAGATGCATTCAAACAGAACACGCTAAAGATGCCTTAAGAAAATACTTAAGAAAAAAAACGCAGTAATATCAAATAAAGGTGGTTTGAATACACTATGTGACTAATGTGGTCAAAAATCTGCTTTAAAGCTAAAGTATGAGAGGAAAACACATGCAAAAAGTATTTAGAGCCATGAAAAGGTAATAAAAGACTCAATAAAACCACATAGTAAGTACTCGCCGCTTTTAACCGATGTATGTACAGTGGGGCAAATAAGTATTTAGTCAACAACTAATTGTGCAAGTTCTCCCACTTGAAAATATTAGAGGCCTGTAATTGTCAACATGGTTAAACCTGAACCATGAGAGACAGGATGTGAAAAAAAAAAAAACAGAAAATCACGTTTGATTTTTAAAGAATTTATTTGCAAATCATGGTGGAAAATAAGTATTTGGTCAATACCAAAAGTTCATCTCAATACTTTGTTATGTACCCTTTGTTGGCAATAACAGAGGCCAAACGTTTTCTGTAACAAGCTTTTCACACACTGTTGCTGGTATTTTGGCCCATTCCTCCATGCAGATGTCCTCTAGAGCAGTGATGTTTTTGGGCTGTCGTTGGGCAACACGGACTTTCAACTCCCTCCACAGATTTTCTATGGGCTTGAGATCTGGAGACTGGCTAGGCCACTCCAGGACCTTGAAATGCTTCTTACGAAGCCACTCCTTTGTTGCCCCGGCTGTGTGTTTGGGATCATTGTCATGCTGAAAGACCCAGCCACGTCTCATCTTCAATGTCCTTGCTGATGGAAGGAGATTTTCAATATCTCTCGATACATGGCCCCATTCATTCTTTCCTTCACACAGATCAGTCGTCCTGGTCCCTTTGCCGAAAAAAAGCCCCAAAGCATGATGTTTCCATCCCCATGTTTCACAGTAGGTATGGTGTTCTTCGGATGCAATTCAGTATTCTTTCTCCTTCAAACAGGAGAACTTGTGTTTCTCCCCAAAAGTTCCATTTTGGTTTAATCTGACCATAACACATTCTCCCATTCTTCTTCTGGATCATCCAAATGCTCTCTAGCCAACCACAGACGGGCCTGGACATGGGCTGGCTTCAGCAGGGGGACACGTCTGGCAGTGCAGGGTTTGAGTTCCTGGCTTCGCATTGTGTTACTGATAGTAAGTAGCCTTTGGTACTGTGGTCCCAGCTCTCTGTAGGTCATTCACTAGGTCCCCCCGTGTGGTTCTGGGATTTTTGGTCACCGTTCTTGTTATCATTTTGACGCCATGGGGTGAGATCTTGCATGGAGCCCCAGATCGAGGGAGATTATCGGTGGTCTTGTATGTCTTCCGTTTTCTAATAATTGCTTCCACAGTGGATTTCTTTACACCAAGCGTTTTACCTATTGCAGATTCAGTCTTCCCAGCCTGGTGCAGGTCTACAATTTTGTCTCTGGTGTCCTTCGACAGCTCTTTGGTCTTGGCCATAGTGGAGTTTGGAGTGTGGCTGACTGAGGTTGTGGACAGGTGTCTTTGATACCGATAATGAGTTAAAACAGGTGCCATTAATACAAGTAACGAGTGGAGCCTCGTTAGACCTCATTAGAAGAAGTTGGACCTCTTTGACAGGCAGAAATCTTGCTTGTTTGTAGGTGACCAAATACTTATTTTCCACTCTAATTTGGAAATAAAAACTTTAAAAATCAAACAATGTGATTTTGTTTTTTTTTTCCCCACATTCTGTCTCTCATGGTTGAGATTTACCCATGTTGACAATTAAAGGCCTCTCTAATCTTTTCAAGTAGGAGAACTTGCACAATTGGTGTTTGATTAAATACTTATTTGCCCCACTGTATGTGTTGGACGTCTCGCTGCGTAAAAGGAATTGCAGAAAGCCGTTCGTCTAGTGAGCGAAAAACTACGTCATCATCCCGAGCGTCCATTGTGAGCATAAAACCCGGCGCCCTCCGTAGGTCAAAATATGTACTAAATATTAGGGTTGTTCCGATCATGTTTTTTTGCTCCCGATCGTTTTAGTTTGAGTATCTGCCGATCCCGATATTTCCCGATCCGATTGCTTTTTTTGCTCCCGATTCAATTCCAATCATTCCCGATAATTTTTCCCTATCATATACATTTTGGCAATGCATTAAGAATAAAATTAATAAAACTCAGACGAATATATACATTCAACATACAGTACATAAGTACTGTATTGGTTTATTATGACAATAAATCCTCAAGATGGCATTTACATTATTAACATTCTTTCTGTGAGAGGGATCCACGGATAGAAAGACTTGTGACTTTGTATATTGTGACTAAATATTGCCATCTAGTGTATTTGTTGAGCTTTCAGTAAATGATACTGCAGCCATTCAACCCAAATGCATGATGGGAAGTGGACCCATGACTGTGCGCAGTGCTTCAAATACATATATCTTCTCTGCATTGAGGAATAACATAAGGTGTTAAGAAAAAGATCAATTGCTACCTGGCATCCCCACATTGCTTCCTATGATATTTCTAATCGTAGGGGGAAGGATTGTAAGGTTTTAGCCTATTAAAAAAGGCTCCAAAGGCTGCCAAAATGCACTCTACTCATTTTAGGCTGCCTTTTATCTCTCTAAATGGGTAAAACGGCGCCATTACAGATTGAGCACAACAATGCGTGAGTGGTTTAAATGGGTAAAACGGCGCCATTACAGATTGAGCCCGACAATGCGTGAGTGGGTCGTGCAGCGCATGCATTAATTGTATTAAATATTTAACGTGATACATTTTTAAAAAATTAATTACTGCTGTTATCGGTACCTTAAGCCTAAGGACTCTGGATGAGTGTAACATATTATGTCTGTAACGTTAAATACATTTAGAAAACGATCTAATTAAAAAATATATATATATTAAAAAAAGGCATGGTCGATATTTTTTTGCCGATTCAGATACTTTGAAAATGACGTGATCGGGCATCCGATCGATCGGGACATCTCTACTTTTATTTTGATGTGCGTAGCTTGCGGGTATCTTGAATAGGTCGACTAGATCTTGAAAAGTATACATTGCGCAGCATCGCCACGTTATGTCTTAGCACTCCCTGATACCGATCACGTAATTTTAGTCGATCGGTTCTACACAAATTGGGGCCACACTAATATAAATCTAGTTTCATAACAATAGCGTTACTGTCCCCTGACTTGAACCTCACTTTCTTGTGTTTAAGGACCGAAGAATGTTGCAAGATGAGTTTTAAATTCCACTGCTTCCGGTGCAGGTGGTCTGATTTTCTTCATTAAATGTGTTGAGTTAGACCATGAGGGGACTGAATTGTGATCCCGTTCAATTGCTCAGCCATCGGCGGCTGCCATCTGGAGAACATGACATTATGATGATGCACACAGCTGTAGGAAGAATCTGTCGACAGGTTGTTCGGTATGTAAGGATGACATACTGTCAGAAGTTAATGGGGTGTTCTGGCATCCGGTGTTGCTGGATATATAACTCTGATTGGGGGAATGTACTGAGTTGTCACCCTGTTTTCCCTGACTTCACTTTGGGGGATGACCAAATTGCTTACTCGACTAAGTGAATATGTCCTGTTGGGAGCAACTAATTGTTCCTTATATTGGTGCACTTTACACAACTTCCAGTTTGAAATTTGAAAACCCAATATAATGTTCCTGAATTTACTTGATTTTGTGTATTCCCAATTTGATGGGTATGTGAGTCTCAGATTAAACATTTTTGGGAAGCTTTAATTAATCCAACTACCTTTAAACAGCTCCCTGAGATGAGTTTTTGGTACTTGGGATGTCTGCTCTTGAATAATTTAGAGCAGGGGTCCCCAACCGCAGGACCGCGGACCGGTACCTGTCCGTGGCGCGTTTTCTACCGGGCCGCACAGGAATTATAAATAATTTATTAACGACTGCATTCTGGCCAAATTAACTTTAGCCTGTGCCCCTTAACACACCAATATCCCTGTCTGCTCCAGATATAATACTACAACTGGATAGAATGTCGTCATAGAAATCCTTTGGACTGCTAGCAGTAGATCTTGTTTTTTATATCTATGTGCGCTTTTCCTCGATAATAATGTACATTTGTTCCCAGAAATAATTAGCCCCCACACCAGCGAAGATAACTGAAAAACAGACGTCTTTGGACAGATTTTTTTACGGGGAAAATGGCACCTGACGAGCCAGAAGATGAGCCTACAACCTCAAAGAAAACAAAATCTTCTTTTAACAGACAATACCAAGAATCCTACCTAAAATACGGGTTTGTCGCAACAGGCGCCAAGTCCGCTCTGCGTAATATGTGGCACATGAACTCCGAAGGAGTGGATTCCTGACCTGTTTGTGAATAAACCGAGCGATTCGAGCATGTCTGTGCAACAGGAGGAGCAGCTTTTAGAGATCGCAAATGACGGTGACCTAAAACGTACATTTGAGACAACTCTACCGAGGTTCTGGATTAAAGTCATTCCGGAATATCCTGACATCATTACGAGAGCACTGAAAACCCTGCCACAATTTCCAACATCATATCTTTGTGAAGCAGGCTTCTCTGCAATGACAGCAACCAAGACAAAGTTACTGCGCCGACTGGGCATAAGGAACACACTACGTGTCTCACTGTCTCCCATTACACCTAGATGGGACCATCTCGTCTCAACGAAACAAGCTCAGGCCTCCCGCTGATTCAGCAGGTGAGTTACATTTTCCCTGCGCTTAACATTTATTTTTAGCCCCGTCGTGTTATTTTATATTTGCTGGATTTTTCTGCCGCATCATGTTGACCCAAAAAGACCCAAATCACACTGGTCCGTGGTGCAAAAAAGGTTGGGGACCCCTGATTTAGAGGCAGCATGTGTAGTTGTTTGTTTTGATGCTTCCACCAGACAGTTGCACCAGTCACTATGATCCGAGTCCTAAGTCTTAACTTTTGTGGGCAAGTCGAGTTGAGTCACGAGGTTATGTCGATTCGGGTCACGAGGTTATGTTGATTCGGGTCACAATGTTATGTTGGATCACGAAGGTATGTCGAGTCGGGTCAGGTCACGACGTTATGTCGAGTCGGGTCGGGTCATGAGGGTATGTCGAGTCGGGTCACAAGGTTATCTTGGGTCGCGAGGGTATGTCGGGTCGGGTCACTAGGGTATTTCGCGTCAGATCACGAAGGTATGTCGAGTTGGGTCAGGTCACGACGTTATGTCGAGTTGGGTCAGGTCACGACGTTATGTCGAGTCGGGTCGGGTCATGAGGGTATGTCGAGTCGGGTCACAAGGTTATCTTGGGTCGTGAGGGTATGTCGGGTCGGGTCACTAGGGTATTTCGCGTCAGATCACGAAGGTATGTCGCGTCAGGTCACGAGGGTATGTTGCGTCAAGTCACAAGGGAATATCGAGTCGGGTCACGAGGGCATGTCGAGTCGGGTCACAAGGGTATGTCAGGTTGTGTCACGAGGGTATGTCGTGTCAGGTCACGAGGGTATGTCGCGTCAAGTCAGGAGGGCATGTCGAGTCGGATCACGAGGGCATGTCGAGTCGGGTCACGAGGTGATGTCGAGCCGAGTCGGGTCACGAGGTTATGTCGAGTCGGGTCACGAGGGTATTTTGCGTCAGGTCACGAGGGTATGTCGCATCAGGTCACTACGGTATGTCGCATCGAGTCACAAGGGCATGTCGAGTCGGGTCACGAGGGCATGTTGAGTCGGGTCACAAGGGTATGTCGGGTCGTGTCACGAGGGTATTTTGCATCAGGTCACGAGGGTATGTCGTATCAGGTCACGAGGGTATGCCGCGTCAAGTCAGGAGGGCATGTCGAGTCGGATCACGAGGGCATGTCGAGTCAGATCATGAGGGCATGTCGAGTCTGGTCACGAGGGTATGTCGAGCCGAGTCGGGTCGCGAGGTTTTGTCGAGTCGGGTCACGAGGGTATTTTGCGTCAGGTCACGAGGGTATGTCGCATCAGGTCACTACGGTATGTCGCATCAAGTCACGAGGGCGTGTCGAGTCGGGTCACGAGGGTATTTTGCATCAGGTCACGAGGGTATGTCGCGTCAAGTCAAGAGGGCATGTCGAGTCGGATCATGAGGGCATGTCGAGTCGGGTCTGGTCACAAGGGTATGTCGAGCAGAGTTGGTTCACGGAGTTATGTTGAGTCGGGTCACAAAGTTATGTCGGGTCAGGTCACGAGGTTCTATCAAGTTGGGTCATGGGGTTATGTCGAGTCAGGTCACGAGGGTATTTCGCGTCAGGTCACGAGGGTATGTTGCGTCGAGTCACGAGGGCGTGTCGAATTGGGTCACGAGGGCATGTCGGGTCATGCCACGAGGGTATGTCGGGTCATGCCACGAGGGTATTTTGCATCAGGTCACGAGGCTTTTTTGCATCAGGTCATGAGGGTATGTCGCGTCAAGTCACGAGGGCATGTCGAGTCGGATCACAAGGACATGTCGAATCGGGTCTCATGGGCATGTCGAGTCGGGTCACGAGGGCATGTCGAGTCAGGTCACGAGGTTATGTCGAGCCGAGTCGGGTCACGAAATTACGTCGAGTCAGGTCACAAGGTTATGTCGAGTCAGGTCGGGTCACAAGGTTATGTTGAGTCGGGTCACTAGGGTATGTCAAGTTGGGTCACGAGGTTATGTCGAGTCGAGTCAGGTCACGAAGTTATGTCGAGTTGGATCACGAGGTTATGTCGAGTTGGGTAAGGTCACGAGGTTATGTCAAGTCGAGTCATGAGGTTAAGTCGGTTCGAGTCAGTTTCACACTGAGTAAATATAAATATTGAGAAATTATTTTTATAGTCAAATATACTGTACGGAATGATTATTAATTAAAAACATTGTTTGGTTTGTGGTGTGCCGCGAGATTTTTTCCAACGTGAAAACGTGCCGTGAGTCAGAAAAGGTTGAAAAACACTGGCATACAATATTGTAGGTAATCATAGCAGTCTTTTATTTTAGGTCTGTTGTTTAATTCACAGTTGGAATACTTTTTTTTCCAAGATAGATGGATTTAGGTTTGCGGTAATTGTGCTCGGATTTTATGTTCGCCAGATTAAGAGAAGACCGATAAGCTCCATTTGGTTTAAAATTTTGTGAGAAAGAAAATGCGGTAGTGCTAAAGACTTGGAATAAAGGAAGCTAAGGTTTTGGTTTTAGATATATTAGCTTCCAGGTTTGTTGTTACTCTAAAGTTAGAAGCCACAGTCTTTGACAGTTATGGACAATTATGCTTTTAACCTGAATGGTGGTCAAGGGCGCAAATAGAATGTGCATAATGTTAAGTCAATAACCTGCACGCCAAGGATGGATGGTGAGCTGTTGTGGCTATAAAACAAAGCGTCGCTTGTATTGACACAGCCATCCATAGCGCTCTGCTAACTCTCTGCTGACTAGACAGAGAGACTGTTTTTCTTCCTTTTTACATTCATACGGTGTCCATGTCCCGGCTGACTCTTCCTGTGAAAATAACCACTTCTCCTTGTTGTGGATCACCACTGCAGATGTTTTTCTGCATGGTACCTCAGAGGACATTTGGCGTTCTTATCACAATACAATGGAAAGAAATTCAGGCGTCAAAATTGGATGTGAAAGATGAGGACAAGAGGACAGAGGGTGTTGTGCTGACAGCCTGTCCCCAATTACCTCATCCATCAAGGTGTACTAGGTTAGATATGATAGTATGCAATCATAGTTTCACATGATATACTTTCTCTTGCCTAAATGTATTCAGCCTCTTTCTGGCATTCTGCCCGTGACTGTCATAAAGAGCTATGTCGGAAATATATAGACGTCCGTCCAAAACAGAGGCAACAACTTTTAATTTGCCGCTGATAGGGTGACGCGTCCTTGCTGGCTGATTTACACGGCGCAACTTCGCAGAGGTGCTCAGCAAGCTGATAGCCTCACATTTAACTTGAATACCAGCCGTAAATACAGTACTATAACACGCACATATCAAAGACAAGTTAAAGCTCTGTTAAAATAGTCCTTGAATTTAGAGAGACAGCGAGAACCAAAAGTGGCCATCCATTTTGCCATGTGGCAAAAAAAAAAAAAAAAAAAATTAAATCAAAAAAATTTAAAGCTGTCAATAGCTGATCCTTAAATACACGCCAGAATGTCAACGTGTTCTAATTTAAAGTGTATGGTCAAAAATCACAGCCACACGTTTTTCTGCCATTTAAAATAAAAGTAAAATCTGGACAATGCAGAGCCGTCAATGGCATGGACTTGTATGGCCTGCAAAACAGCCATATACCCCAAAAAATGCCGTATAGTCCCCCACAAACCAAAATGCATATTGCCACAAGGCAAAAAAATGCCACATGGTGAAAAAAAGATGCCACATGGCAAAATCCCATTTTGCCACAAGGCAAAAAAAATGCCACATGGCAAAAAAAAATGCCACATGGCAAAAAATATTTGCCACACGGCAAAAAAAATGCCACATGGCAAAACAATTTTGCCACGTGGCAAACAAAAAAAAATGCCACATGGCAAAAAAAATTGCTACATGGCAAAAAAATGCCACATGGCAAAAAAAATGCCACACGTCAAAAAATGTTTGCCACATGGCAAAAAAAAAAAGCCACATGGCAAAAAAAATTGCTACATGGCAAAAAAAAAATTGCTACATGGCAAAAAAATGCCACATGGCAAAAAAAATGCCACACGTCAAAAAATGTTTGCCACATGGCAAAAAAAAAATGCCACATGGCAAAAAATATTTGCCACACGGCAAAAAAAATGCCACATGGAAAAACAATTTTGCCACGCTGCAAAAAAAATGCCACGTGGCAAAAAAAATTGCTACATGGCAAAAAAAAATGCTACATGGCAAAATTGTTTTGCCATGTGGCATTTTTTTTGCCGTGTGGCAAAATTTTTTTGCCACGTGGCATTTTTTTTTTTTTTTGCCAAGTGGCATTTTTTTTTGCCATGTGGCAAATATTTTTTGCCGTGTGGCATTTGCTACATGGCAAAAAAATAGCTACATGGCAAAGAAAATGCCACATGGCAAAAAAAAAATGCCACACAGCAAAAAATGTTTGCCACATGGCAAAAAATGTTTGCCACATGGCAAAAAAAATGCCACATGGCAAAAAAAAAAAAAAAAAAAAAAATGCCACATGGCAAAACAATTTTGGCACGTGGCAAAAAAAATGCCACATGGCAAAAAAAATTGCTACATGGCAAAAAAAATTGCTACATGGCAAAAAAAATGCCATATGGCAAAATTTTTTTGCCACATGGCAAAAAAAATGCCACATGGCAAAAAAAATGCCACATAGCAAAAACATTTTGCCGCATGGCAAAAAAAATTGCCACATGTAAAAAAAAAAAAAAACGCCACATGGCAAAACAATTTTGCCACATGTAAAAAAAAAAACGCCACATGGCAAAACAATTTTGCCACATGGCAAAAAAAAAAAAAAAAGCCACATTGAAATTTATTTTATGCCACATGACAAAGTTTTTGCCACATGTAAAAAAAATACCAGATGTCAAAAATTTTTTGCCACATGTCAAAAAAATTGCCACATGGCAAAAAAAAGATGCCACATGGGAAAAAAAAAATTTGGTTTTCGGCCCTGCTGGGAATTTGCGTGTATAGAATCCATAAGAGAAAGAAAACGCAATGATGTAACCTACCGATCCACATAACCAATAATAAAAGGGAACATTTTGAATGCTGATGCTTTCACTGGCTGTGCACATTATATGTATTGTCACACTGACGAATGTATTTCACTATGACATGCCACAAGCAACTGTTAATAGACTGATTATGCCCGAGAATAGTAAAGAATCCACGCGACGTCCATCTAATCTGATCAAAATGTAAATTTAGTAGATCGTCCTAATTTGCCTAACAAAAGTCTGCTATCTTTAAATGCTACGAATGCTAACATATTACAATTCTCATAGCAAATCGCTCATACGTAACTCCACAAACTGTAGCTCTAAACTTAATTACAAATGCAAACACAAACATATGGCGGAAAACATGTGACTTGAAGTTCCACTCTGAGACCCTCAATTTGGCCAAATTTCAAAACTGTCCAATATGCATGTGTGATACATGATTGGAAAGCTTAAAATCTGTATTTTCTGGGCAAAGAAAATTTTGAACAGGAGGGCATTTTTATGACCCTTTAAAAGTGTGTTTGACACCAAAAAGCATGTTTATTATATATTTCACGCGGTGTTTTTGCTCCTGAATGAAATGGACTGCTTGTCTGTGTGTGGTAGATCATTTTATATATTCAATTTTTCTTTTCTTTTCTTTTTAAACTTGTCCTGTTCCGCTGTTTGACATGGAGAATCAAGTCAAGTGTCTGGTTGGTCTGAACAGTTTTAATGTTTCACATTGAGAATATGACTTACTCCCATTGTGATCATTCAACATATCTCGTTTATTCTGACGAAGCAGCGAACAGGAAGAAGTTATAGGGGAACAGAAGACAAGAAGGAGAGAGAGACAGAAGTAGCACAAACAACAACGATAAATACATTCAACGCCTACACTATTAATATGTTGGTGCTGTCGTCAGTTACTTCCGGTTGACACCATGTGGGGGGCCTGTTGACCAGGGAAAGAAGGTGAGGGGAAGTCTATAAACTGAGTGATTGGGAGGGGTAGAATGTACACCAATCCGCTCTGTGATGTAGAACCCAGTAATCGTGTGAATCTCTTGTGAGTGTAAGCCCGTTGGCAACCGACCCTACGCCCCGGGACCCCCGACCCAAGCGCCCAATCACATCCAGCCGCACGCGAGCCCCACCAAACACACGACTGCCACGCAGACGAGCGGAGACACCGCGCAGGCGCCAACCCAGGGCCACGGCCCCCACCGAGCTAGCCCGGTGAGGGAGAGGGGGCGGTGGAGGGGGGGCACAGCCCATCCCTCCTCCTGCAGCCCAGCAAAGGAACCATCGTCACCCCCCCGGGATCCAGGTTGGTCCCCCGGGCCACATGCGCTCCCATCAACCAGCCCTCAGGGATAGGAAGAGGGGACGCACCACCAACCCCACGCCCACCCCATCCCCGTCCGCCCACCCGGCCCACGAGCCACAGCCGCAGCCCCCCAACCAGCACAGCATGCCACGGGATCCCCAGCGGCCCACCAAGCCCAGGGCATGATAGTTATGAGGTAGGTATCCTTGACCAATTTACAGACACAATTTTTTTCATTGTGACGTAATTTGTCTAAAAGTTTAAAATATGCGAGTGGATAATTTTTTTTTTGGGGGGGGGGACTGAATATTAGACCAATTAATGATTCTAAGCTGAAAATGATAGACGTTTCGAAGAATAAATATGATTACTTCTTTTTATGGCTGGGTTGAAAAAAAAAAAAACAGTTTTGCATTGTCTGTAAACGGGGGTCTCCAGTGTAAATCTGACAAATTAAAAATAGTCTGGGGGCATACCGCGCCATTAAACTGCAATGGCAGCATATAGACATATTGTTCTATCAAACACAACAATTCTTTTGGCTTAAAATACAGCAGTTAAATTTAAAGAGGGGTGCAAGAGCAGAAACTGCTTTTTCAGCCTTGTCTGTGTTTTCCGCCATATATTGGCTGAAACAACTTACAGCCTGGTGTGGGCCAAAGCAGAGCACAGCTGTCCTTTATCCATGTCAGACACCTGGGTCTGCTAAGTCATATGAGGCGACAGTCCAGGGCCGACCCAGCCCATTTGGGGGCCCTAAGCAAAATAATGCAAAGGGGCCCATATTTTTGGCCCACCATTTCGTCACGGTGTACTGTGAAACCCATACATGCAACCCATACGTCCATATTTTGTATATTAATCAGATTTTGTTGCACTGCATACTTCAAACTTCTCACCCCAAATGATTGTCAGTACTTACAGTAGATAGCACCAAACCTTTTTCTCAAAGAAGAAAGAAAGAAGTTAAGGAAGAACTTTTATTTTTTTTAAGCTTGTAATCAAGTATCAAAACTCACAAAAGTCAAATAAAGCAAACTGTAGTAAACAAAATGGAATATAAATTAAATAATTGCCAGATTGGGGGCCCCCTATTGGTCAGGGGCCCTAAGCAGCTGCATAGTCTGCGTATAGGCTGGGCCGGCCCTGCGGCAGTCCAGCCAGACCCAGTCATCACCGTAGGAACAGAACTTGTTCGTAAACCGGGGACTACCTGTATACTGTTTGTATACTTTTACTGTTATATAGGTTTATTAAGAAAAACTAAAATGTAAAAAGTGAGACCTTTTTCGGGAGGGATAAAAAAAATCAGTCTAATTCAATCAGTTAACAACACTGGTTACTGCCCACTTCTGCTGCCGTCCACTTAATGGCAACATCTGAGCTACACCGACACTATGTAAAACTGACCAACGAAGAAGAATGAAACCAGGAAATATTTCTGATCCATATAATTTCAAATTTTTTTAGTATTACTGTCACACAAGTCATTCATTTAAATGCCGATCTTGCATTTGTCAGTTAGTGTAATGCCGGGGAAAAAAGCTCAGGAAGCACCACTTCAATTCTCGGTAATAAAATTCCAGACTCATAGATCATTTGGCCTTGGCGGAGGTCTGCACTCTACTGACTCCTGTTCTGCAGTTATTGTGACGGATGATGGTTCAGCGCAGGGGTGGGCAAACCTTTTGTGTTTGATTTTTAAAAGACGGATGGCGCAGATGTTGTAATTGTATGTCATTAAATCAGGCCATGGTAGAGTTTTCAGGTATATCCTTGATCCTTTTCTCATCTCTTTTAATATGTCAGCACTTGCCCTGCTTTTTGGAATAGAAGACAAAAAACAATTGCTGGATTTTATTTTATTTTTTGTCCTTCGTTTCATCTCGGACGCAAGCTGTTTCTGGAGTAAGATCTCTGGCGGCGGCGGCGAGACATGCACTCAATCGTCTTTCAAGCCCCTTGAGAGCTCTGCAAAGTAGAAAGGATTGACTCCGGCTTCATCCTTTGACAACAGAATAAGAGGAAGCGTCGAGAAAAGCAGGTCCGAAAGACACAACTTAATCAAAAGCCGACAGCTTGAAGGAACAAGGGACTTTTTTGGGGCCTGCAGTTCCTGCTGGGGGATCAGAGCTGACTTTAGTATGTTAATTGACCAATATGTGACAACTACATTACCAAATGCTACTGATGTCAAGGGTTTAGAAACCCGAATGTTCTTGTTTGCTGCTTGACGACTAGTGTTGCACTGATACCATTTTGTGGCTCTTGATACAGATTCCGACAGCTGGGCGATGCCGATATTGTACCGATACCAATGTTTTTTTGTTTTTTTTCTAGAAAAACTATACAATTTTTATTCTTTTAGTACTAAATTACTGCACATACTTGAATGTAAAGTACAGTAATACCTCGAGATAAGAAAGCTACTGTACACAAAAAATTATTTTACGAAATGTTTTTTGCTTCATATAACGAAAAATATTCAGCATACGAACAATAATACATACTGTAATACAGCGGTCCTCAACCTCTTTTCCTCTTCAACCTCTTTTGACGATATATTTTCGTTATCGTGAAGGGGATAGTTACCTTTCTCACAGACACTGTATAACTGTTTGCATTAGTCTAACACATTCATTATAGCAAAGCATTTAACCATAGTTAAGGCAGACTTCACTCCATGCCCTTTGACACAGTAAAGCGGACCAACTTATCAGCCATCGCCTGATAAAGTAAGGAGAAGACGTCAGGGACTCTTCGGTAGGGTCAGAACACCCTCGCCCTACTAAGATAACAAGTTGATAGGTCGGCGCCTGAGACGTCAAGGCATGCGTCGGTTGCCGTGGCAACCACGACCCAGCCACGAAAGATGACACATGAACTTGACCGCCCAAACCTGCCACAGAAGGATGATCCCAAGACAACACGCAGGCACGCCTTCCGTCCGGCCCACTCCACCGCAGCTTTCAAAAGACTGAACATTTAGATAACAACTGTCGCTTCTCGGGGACATTTCGATGTATCCGTTGTTTTGCTGACCCTGGATCCAGCATTGCCTCTCCGTTGTCTGTTTTTGCCTTGCTTTTTGACCATTGTCGACAAATAAATTGTAAAGTTGTTCCCGGTGAGCTTTCTTTGAACCTTTCAAGATGGAGTCAGTACAAAGGGTTAACGCAGGAGTGAACGCGCGGGGTTTGGCCCTCCCTGGCCGACTTGCTGGAGCTGCGCAAGCGGAACACCTTCTGGTTCGGCTGTCGCTGTTCCGGCGGCTTGGCTGGGGGGCCAAATTCCTTCAATCGTCATCGTTGACGAAAACAGCACTGGTTGAAATCAACTCCATTGACTAATTCAACCCCCGCTAATGTGAAGATTAGTCCTTATGTGAAAAATTCAGATCTTTCCCTTTAAATTCAATTATCGGAACATCAATTACATACGATGACACTTTTCTGTTTTCGTTTTTACGTTGAGGCGGCAAAGGGAGAAAAAAATGGTTGAACGTAACCGATAAATTACTTTTAAAGCAACTTAGTTACTTTGATGATAAAGTAATCAGTAAAGTAACTAAGTTACATTTTTGAAGCGTAATCAGTGATCAGTAATTAAATTACTTTTTCAAATCTGTGACAACACTTCTTTTAGTCACATATTATACAGAACGGATTTAGTTATAGGCTCTTCTGGCTCAACAGGTGGCCTTTTCCCCGTAAAAAAGCTGTCCTAAGATGTCGCCGCCCGCAGCACACAGCCAACAGCAGCTAACATTACTGTTTACCTATACCAGGGTTCACTAAATCTGGACCTCGATGCCATCAATCCTGTCGTGTTTTCTATGTCTCTCTCCCCTAACACACCTGAATCAAATGATTATGTCATCAGCAACCTCTCCAGAATTCTAATAATGATCCTGATTATTTGATTCAGGTGTTTCGGAGGAGGGAGACATGGAAAGCACGACAGGAAAAGTGGCTCCGAGGTCCGGATTTAGTGAACCCTGACGGAGACTGACACTGGTCTGCTATAGGTGTGCAAACACCCCAGTAATGGCGGCCAACCAATGGAGGGCGACAAACACATTTCTCTACTCCGATTAGTCAATAGAGTAGAGAGGCCTATTGATGTGTCAAGAGGCACAGGCCATTTTTGGAAGAGTGACAAGTGCTTCATTTTTATACGCCCTACGTCGTTGGCGGCTATCTTGGGTAGGGCGATTAAATCTCGAAAAAGTACATGCCGATAAGGATGATGTCATTTGAGTGCTGTATCGGTTAACACTTTTGAAAACATCACATGAACAAATATTGAGTTTTCTTGAGGGAAATTTAGAATTTTATGACTGCGTGCTATGATATTATGTTGTCTGTTTTCGTTAATTATCAGTCTGTTTTTGTACTTTTTTTTACATGCTCTGCTGTAATGAGTCCTGTCTGGCGCATACAGCCATGCAAACCCATTAAAATCCTGTCTGGAAGAGTCGCAAAACTGCGGGCGGATCTCGCAGGCCTCAAAATGGACGAGGCTTCTTACAGGAACAGTTAAAATGTAAATGATTCTGCACTTGTCAATGACTGCCAGGGGAATGGGTTAAGGCAGCAGCTGATGCGGATGCGTAGCTTGGCAACAGTGCTCCTATTCTGTTTTATGATTATTTATTTATTTTTCTATTATTCATCAGTCAGACTTTTTGAGTAATTCAAATTTTAAGGCTACATTATAGTCATCCTTTCCTTTGATTTTTAAGGCAGCCATTCTTGCAAATGACATAGTAGACAGATTCGACGTAAATCCCCTTCATAGCAAAGTATTGATGACTGCTTGTACTCAAATGGTGTGGTCGTCGCATTGTACTCTTTTTTTCCTTGCGTGTGTTTTTGATGCAGTTTTTATTTCCTCATGTCCATTTCATACTGGAAAGTTATGACTGCCATTGGCTACAATAGCAATAGATGTCCAATCCATTTGCCAGACATGAATGAATTGAAAAAAACATTGATTGCAATATAAACTCATTGGTTGCGTCTCGCCCAATCCAATTTTGTTCGTTCATTCATTCATTTGCCCTTCCTATTCAAAATGGGTTGGACGTAATAACAAAGATATATATATGGGACAAATAAGTTTTTAGTCAACCAACAATTGTGCAAGTTCTCCTACTTGAAAAGATTAGAGAGGCCTGTAATTGTTAACATGGGTAAACCTCAACCATGAGGGACAGAATGTGAAAAAAAAAAACAAAATCACATTGTTTGATTTTTAAAGAATTTATTTCCAAATTAGAGTGGAAAATAAATATTTGGTCACCTACAAACAAGCAAGATTTCTGGCTGTCAAAGAGGTCTAACTTCTAACGAGGCTCCACTCGTTACCTGTATTAATGGCACCTGTTTTAACTCATTATCGAGATAAAATACACCTGTCCACAACCCTCAGTCAGTCACACTCCAAACTCCACTATGGCCAAGACCAAAGAGCTGTCGAAGAACACCAGAGACAAAATTGTAGACCTGCACCAGGCTGGGAAGACTGAATCTGCAATAGGTAAAATACTTTGTGTAAAGAAATCAACTGTGGGATCAATTTTTAGAAAATGGAAGACATACAAGACCACTGATATGCTCCCTCGATCTGGGGCTCCATGCAAGATCTCACCCCGTCAAAATGATAACAAGAACGGTGAACAAAAATCCCAGAACCACACGGGGGGACCTAGTGAATGACCTACAGAGAGCTGGGACCACAGTAACACAGGCTACTATCAGTAACACAATGCACCACCAGGGACTCAAATCCTGCACTGCCAAACGTGTCCCCCTGCTGAAGCCAGTACACGTCCAGGCCCGTCTGCGGTTCGCTATGGATGGATGATCCAGAAGAGGACTGGGAGAATGTGTTATAGTCAGATGAAACCAAAATCGAACTTTTTGGTAGAAACACAGGTTCTCGTATTTGGAGGAGAAAGAATACTGAATTGCATCCGAAGAACGCCATACCCACTGTGACGCATGGGGGTGGAAACATCATGCTTTGGGGCTGTTTTTCTGCAAAGGGACCAGGACGACTGTGTAAAGGAAAGAATGAATCCGTCAGCAAGGGCGTTGCAGATGAGACGTGGCTGGGTCTTTCAGCATAACAATGATCCCAGACACACAGCCAGGGCAACAAAGGAATGGCTTCGTAAGAAGCATTTCAAGGTCCTGGAGTGGTCTAGCCAGTGTCCGGATCTCAACCCCATAGAAAATCTGTGGAGGGAGTTGAAAGTCCGTGTTGCCCAACGACAGCCCCAAAACATCACTGCTTTAGAGGAGATCTGCATAGAGGTATGGGCCAAAATACCAGCAACAGTGTGTGAAAAGCTTGTGAAGAGTTACAGAAAACGTTCGGCCTCTGTTATTGCCAACAAAGGGTACATAACAAAGTATTGAGATGAACTTTTGGTATTTACCAAATACTTATTTCCACCATGATTTGCATATAAATTCTTTAAAAATCAAACAATGTGATTTTCTGTTTTTTTTTCCCACATTCTGTCTCTAATGGTTGAGGTTTACCCATGTTAACAATTACAGGCCTCTCTAATATTTTCAAGTGGGAGAACTTGCACAATTAGTGATTGACTAAATACTTATTTGCCCCACTGTGTGTGTGTGTGTGTGTGTGTGTGTGTGTATATGTGTATATATACATACATACAGTTGTGGTCAAAAGTTTACATACACTTGTGAAGAACAATGTCATGGCTCTCTCTTGAGTTTCCAGTTATTTCTACAACTCAGATTTTTCTCCGATAGAGTGATTGGAACAGATACTTCTTTGTCACAAAAAACATTCATGAAGTTTGGTTCTTTTATGACTTTATTATGGGTGAACAGAAAAAAGTGATCAAATCTGCTGGGTCAAAAATATACATACAGCAGCGTTAATATTTGGTAACATGTCCCTTGGCCATTTTCACTTCAATTAGGCGCTTTTGGTAGCCATCCACAAGCTTCTGGCAAGCTTCTGGTTGAATCTTTGACCACTCCTCTTGACAGAATTTGTGCAGTTCAGTTAAATTTGATGGCTTTCTGACATGGACTTGTTTCTTCAGCATTGTCCACAAGTTCTCAATGGGACTTTGGGAAGGCCATTCAAAAACCTTAATTCTAGCCTGATTTAGCCATTCCATTACCACTTTTGATGTGCGTTTGGGGTCATTGACCTGTTGGAACACCCAACTGCGCCCAAGACCCAATCTTCAGGCTGATGACGTTCGTTTATCTTGAAGAATTTAAAGGTCATCCTCCTTCTTCATTATCCCATTTACTCTCTGTAAAGCACCAGTTCCATTGGCAACAAAACAGCCCCACAGCATAATACTATCACCACTGCGCTTGACGGTAGGCATGGTGTACTTGGGGTTAAAGGCCTCACCTTTTCTCCTCCAAACATATTGCTGGGCATTGTGGCCAAACAGCTGGATTTTTGTTTCGTCTGACCACAGAACTTTCCCCCAGAAGGTCTTATCTTTGTCCATGTGATCAGCAGCAAACTTCAGTCGAGCCTTAAGGAGCCGCTTTTGGAGCAAGGGCTTCCTTCTTGCACGGCAGCCCCTCAGTCCATGGAGATGCAAAACACGCTTGACTGTGGACACTGACACCTGTGTTACAGCAGCTTCTAATTCTTGGCAGATCTGCTTTTTGGTGATTCCCGGGTGAATCTTCACCCTCCTGACCAATTTTCTCTCAGCAGCAGGTGATAGCTTGCGTTTTCTTCCTGATCGTGGCAGTGACAAAACAGTGTCATGCACTTTATACTTACAATTGTTTGCACTGTTGCTCTTGGGACCTGCAGCTGCTTTGAAATGGCTCCAAGGGACTTTCCTGACTTGTCCAAGTCAATGATTGTTCAAGTCAATAATCACTCACAAGAAATTGCTAATTCGTGTTGCTGTATGTATATTTTTGACCCAGCAGATTTGATCACTTTCTGTTATCCCATAATAAAGTTATAAAAGAACCAAACTTCATGAATATTTTTTGTGACAAAGAAGTATCTGTACCAATCACTCTATTGGAGAAAAATCTGAGTTGTAGAAATAACTGGAAACTCAAGAGAGAGCCATGACATTATGTTCTTCACAAGTGTATGTAAGCTTTTGACCACAACTGTATGTATATACGGTATATAATTTATTTTCTTTATAAATAAAAAATAACCACTTATGGCAGCCTTGCTGTACAGCAAGTGTATTTCTTGAGTGCTTTTAAGTCAAAAATGTATATTTGTCTTCACAGAGTACTGATATTTTCAGCATTACTTTACTGCACAGTGTCCAGTACAGCAATACTTATCTGATAATGCCATGAAAGTGCTTTTCACCTTGCATTACTGCACTATTGTCCTGAGTATTCTTTGAGCTTCTAACTGTTGCATGACATTTTCCATTTTGAAGTAGTCACCTCATGCTCTTGCAATCGACATTCACGCAGTCGTACTGGCATCGTTGCTACTTGAAAAGTGACAAAAGCCGAGTTGCCATGGCGCGCCGGCCCAGTACGAAGCCAGAAGGATAGAAAATGCCTTGTTAAGATTTGAATATGTGAATATTGTTTGTTCATTTGCACTGCTTCAAGGCTTTACTCGCGAGGCCAAAAAACGCGCTTTCAAGAGGGTCGTTAGAGAGCGAGCATTAACACTAATTGGCTACGGAGGAATAACACTAAAGTCCTAACAGCCTGCGAGTTTACATTTTGAAAATGAACTTGATAAATACGGCATATGCATATATGTAAATTGATGCTCCAGGGTTCCAATTACAGTTATATTTAAGAGTAATTATATCTGCCAAAGAGGTTATGTTTTCATCAGTTTTTTAGCGAGGATTGTGAAAAAAAGTCGTGCTTAGAAACTTTGAGAATAGATATAAATGTGGATATGGAAGATTTTAAGTGTTTGTAATATGGAAACATAACTTTTTTAGTCTGTATGGGCTCTTGATTTTTAAGGGCAATATTTGACTCTTTAATGGGGCTGGTGGTTCAGGACAATCTACGATTAGATTACATGGAAAAATTGTGTAGGATTGCTTTTTTTGTTTTTGTTTTTTTTTGAATAATTTTATTGTCATCATCATCAGTATCATTGAAAATCATTGACGATTACAAAATGTGATATGATTTGCCCGAAGCAACCGAAGAAGAAGACAAAGGCGGACGGGAAGAAGCATATGCTTATAAGTTTCCTGTCCCCCATACAACTAAAGACGCACATTCAGACATGGTACATACATCAGATTGCCACAAAACTGTACAATAAACAATCTGGGTTTGGTAACTCAGCGTCCAGTCAAGCAGCTTGGTTATGGCTTTATCATGTCTCTGGCATTTTTGCATCTGTTTGCTGTGGGAACATTTTGTTGTGGCTATGTGTGTGGCAAAAGTGATTATGCGTTATCACAGCTGGTGTGAGTAGCGACTCAAAAAGCTTTTCTTATGCAACAATTGGCGCACACAAAGATCACTGTAACAATTTCATCAGACATTACGTCTCCACAGCGAAAAACATGCTTATTATTCGTTTTATACAGTATTTTTTCCATATACTCAGTAAACTAGACATTTGAATCAGGAGCTCGGTAGACACAGCAGATAATTATGTTTTTACGTGTCATGTTATATCCGTGCAAATTAAAGTCAGAGCCTTAGTTATCTTTAGTAGATAATCCTTAATGTTTTCAAGATTTGTGTAGAGACTCCTGCCGTTGATAAGTTTCAGTTTACCGTCCACATCCACGAGTTGTTATACTGGTCCGCTGTGTAGTATTTACAGTTATCCAGCTATTGTAGAAGTTGTGGTCCAGAAGTGTGGTTTCAGATGTCATCATTAATTTTCGTCAGCTGGTCAAGACTCGTAATAGCTTTAATCTTCATATCTTGCATCTTGACAAGGATCCTGCAATCCGAGACCCGGGTGTTGGCTATTTTCCCAGCTTTTTTTGAGTTGACGTGCTTTTCTTGCAATTTCGGCATTTCGGCGAGTCAAGTTGTCATTCAAAAAAATCTTCGACCCTTTCAGGTGGCGGCGCTGGTTAAGCAGAGCAGTCTTGGTCTGGTGGTCTGCCAGCTTCATGAGCACCGTCGCCGGTCCTCTCCCCCCAGATGGGAGCAGAAAGCAGCGACAGATGTCCAGCGGTTCCATGTTTATTCCATACTCTTTCAGCTTAGCAATTGCCAGTTGCGCCACTGTGTCACCTGGGCTAGGCGTCAGTTGTAGTCCAGAAATGATGATGGTCGAGATCGTCAGCCAAAATTTCCAGCCTCCTGATGCGAACATCTCTCTCCTCGACCGCCTGCTTGAGTTTCTCGTTTTCAGCGCGAATTAACTGGAGCTCTCTGACGATTTTTTGATTCTGGGTTTGAATCAAGCCAGTCAAGGAGACCTCCAACTTCTGTATGGAGGATTTTATTTCATCCAAGTCTCCAGGTTTCAAATTCTTTGGAGCCATAGTGGGAGTCGAGCTTGCTGGCCCTGAGCGCTTATTGGTTAAGATAAGAGAGTGCTTCAGGAGAGTGCGTCTGTACACGGTGAAGTTCAGCCACGGAATGAGGGTCTCATGGCGGTCTCTAAATTGTGGGGTCTTCCTGGGTATCCTACCATAGAGTCCCTTTTCATTCAGACGCCGACGGATTAACACTGTTGTACCCTCGGACTGCGGGACAGATTAAACTTGTTTGGATGTTAGTCGAGGTTCTTTATCCACCATCCGCACAATCTTTCGTTGAAATCTCACGTCAATTTTTCTTTTCCGTCCACATCTAGGGAGGTTAGCCACAGTGCCATGGGCTTTACACTTATTGATGACACTGCACACGGTAGACACAGGAACATTCAGGTCTTTGGAGATGGACTTGTACCCTTGAGATTGCCCATGCTTCCTCACAATTTTGCTTCTCAAGTCCTCAGACAGTTTTTTGGTCTTATTTGTTTTCTCCATGCTCAATGTGGTACACACACGGACACAGGACAGAGGTGGAGTCAACTTTAATCCATTTTAACTGGCTGCAAGTGTGATTTAGTTATTGCCACCACCTGTTATGTGACACAGGCAAGTAACAAGTGCTGTTAATTACACAAACTACAAAAGCATCACATGATTTTTCAAAGGGTGGCAATACTTTTGTCCGGACCGTTTTTGGAGTTTTGTGTAAAATGATAATGATTTTTTTCCCACATTCTCTTTTGTGTGATTTTCATTGCAAGCATAATAAATGTAGATATTACTACCAAAGCATTTGTAATTACCATCACCATTCCTGGGAAAAATGGAGCATTTTCTGACAGAATTGCAGAGAGGCTAATACTTTTGGCCAGCACTGTATATGAACTGTTATTATTATACTGTACTATACCAGGGGTGAAAGTAGGCCAGAACGGTCAGGAACGCAGTTCCGGTATAAGATTCAGGGCCAGAACGCAGTACACGGTGCTTTGATTAAAAAAATATATGACAGAGTCGGCAACTGTCAAAACGCTATGTATAAAAAAAAAAAAAAAAAAAAAAAATTTAAACTGCCCCACATGCATTTCATCTCCAAGAAGAAAACAATCTACCAACATCAGATTTACATACACAATTGTTAACAACAAGCATAATAAAGTGCTTGTGTAGCGTAATCCGTTTCCGACAATATTTATTATTTATTTTATTCCACAAAGGGCATGGTGGTTTCCCCAGCTGCTGCAGTTATCTGAGTTAGACATACTGAGAGACATACTGTCATGTGATCAGCAGGGATAGTTAGCTGTGATTGGTTCAAATGTGCATGTTTTATTATCATATTTATATTTGCTCTGATGGGGAGGTTCAGAACATCTTTGCTGTCAATGTGCACTTTGGACTAAAATTTGTTCATTTATGTTAGGCTACTTAGTCATTTCCTTATGATTTAAAAAAGTTAATGTTTGTGCAATCTTCAAAATATATTCCATTTCACTCTGCATAATATAAGTCATTTGTACTTATTTTTCTGAATGTATGTTACTTTATTATTAAAAAAAAAAAAAAAAAAAGTAAATGTTTACATTATTTTCAATTTTAATATACAGTGAGGCAAATAAGTATTTAGTCAACCACTAATTGTGCAAGTTCTCCCACTTGAAAATATTGTAGAGGCCTGTAATTGTCAACATGGGTAAACCTCAACCATGAGAGACAGAATGTGGAAAAAAAAAAACAACAGAAAATCACATTGATTTTTAAAGAATTTATTTGCAAATCATGGTGGAAAATAAGTATTTGGTCAATACCGTTGTTATGTACCCTTTGTAGGCCAAACATTTTCTGTAACTCTTCACAAGCTTTTCACACACTGTTGCTGGTATTTTGGCCCCTTCCTCCATGCAGATCTCCTCTACAGCAGTGATGTTTTGGGGCTGTCGTTGGGCAACACGGACTTCCAACTCCCTCCACAGATTTTCTATGGGGTTGAGATCTGGAGACTGGCTAGGCCACTCCAGGACCTTGAAATGCTTCTTACGAAGCCACTCCTTTGTTGCCCTGGCTGTGTGTTTGGGATCATTGTCATGCTGAAAGACCCAGCCATGTCTCATCTTCAATGTTCTTGCTGATGGAAGGAGATTTTCACTCAAAATCTCTTGATACATGGCCCCATTCATTCTTTCCTTTACACAGATCAGTCATCCTGGTCACTTTCCAGAAAAACAGCCCCAAAGCATGATGTTTCCACCCCCATGCGTCACAGTGAGTATGGTGTTCTTCGGATGCAATTCAGTATTCTTTCTCCTCCAAACACGAGAACCTGTGTTTCTACCAAAAAGTTCTATTTTGGTTTCATCTGACCATAACACATTCTCCCGGTCCTCTTCTGGATCGTCCAAATGCTCTCTAGCGAACCGCAGACGGGCCTGGACGTGTACTGTCTTCAGCAGGGGGACACGTCTGGCAGTGCAGGATTTGAGTCCCTGGCGCCGCATTGTGTTACTGATAGTAGCCTTTGTTACTGTGGTCCCAGCTCTCTGTAGGTCATTCACTAGGTCCCCCCGTGTGGTTCTGGGATTTTTGCTCACCGATCTTGTTATCATTTTGACGGGGTGAGATCTTGCATGGAGATTATCGGTGGTCTTGTATGTCTTCCGTTTTCTAATAATTGCTTCCACAGTGGATTTCTTTACACCAAGCAGTTTACCTATTGCAGATTCAGTCTTCCCAGCCTGGTGCAGGTCTACAATTTTGTCTCTGGTGTCCTTCGGCAGCTCTTTGGTCTTGGCCATAGTGGAGTGTGGAGTGTGACTGACTGAGGTTGTGAACAGGTGTCTTTTATACCGCTAATGAGTTAAACCAGTTGCCATTAATACAGGTAACGAGTGGAGTCTCGTTAGACCTCGTTAAAAGAAGTTAGACCTCTTTGACAGCCAGAAATCTTGCTTGTTTGTAGGTGACCAAATACTTATTTCCCACTCTAATTTGGAAATAGATTTTTTTTAAAAAAATGTGATTTTCTTTTTTTTTTTTTTCTCCACATTCTGTCTCTCATTGTTGATGTTTACCCATGCTGACAATTACAGGCCTCTCTAATCTTTTCAAGTAGGAGAACTTGCACAATTGGTGGTTGACTAAATACTTACTTGCCCCACTGTACATCCTATGTTCTTAAGTAGTTAAAATTGAGATTTGGCATTTAGTATGTGAGGAAATGAAGGAAAATAAAAATTCGGAGCTAAAAAAAAAGGTGCTGGAGGTTGAGGTTATTGTTTTTTTTTGTTGTTAACTTTTATTTTGCATTAAGAAAATACAATTTGGAACGAAAATTTTTGCATGTGTTATAGAAATAACTGTGCTAAAACAGTTTTCTTTGCATTTCAGTAGTTTATGAGGTTTGACCCCCCCCCCCCCCCCCCCAAAAATAAGAAAAAATAAATAAAATAAAATTTCTGGCTCTGTGGCGACCTTCGCGTCGTGGACTTCCGGCAAGAAATTCTAGCCACTTTCACCCCTGGACTATAACCTATTACATGACCATATTCGGCCAAAAAGATGACACAGAATCATCAAATTCAGACCAGAACAACCCGATGAAACATCACCCGTCCAAAGACCACGAGTGCCCTCTAGTGGAGAACAAACATTATTACTTCTAATGGCGTACCGCAAGCAACACGTCACTTCCGCTCATTAATATTCATGACATTAGCTACTGTTGCTAAGTAGGGACAAGCCACCGTTTGTCCCTAATAGGAAATGAATGGAAATCGTGTACGAAGGAAATGTTTACAGAGCTAAACCTACCAATTCTCTCCGAAAATGATGTGACCGGTGCCCAATTGACTGGCAAAGATGTGGAAGAACATAAAAATGTTCAGCTAAAGAGATGGCTTTGAGCCAACCTAAGCATAGCTTTAGCTTTTTTATCGACGTGACTGACAATGACATTCTCCTGTTTCAACAAGCTATCCTTTACCATCAGCCCTGTCTTTCTTATATATCCTCTGGTTGTCCTACGTCTCTTACCGTTCTTGGGGGTAATTTAGTTAGCTTTGTGTAGCGATCGCAAATGCTACTCAGTGACAGCCAATGAACACTTTAAATTTTTTCATTGATAACACATCTTAATCCTATAATTTATTTACACTTCCTCCTTACTAAAGTTGTTTTTTTAGATATATAACAGAAACAGTAACAGTGGCAGTCAGATACCATTGTAATTCTTTTCAGGTCATTCATTGTCAGACAGAAGCAGTACGGCACAACGTTACGCTAAAAAAACAAGTTAAAAATATAAAAATGGCTTACCTCTTTGTCCTCTGAAAGACCATGCCAACCCAACATAATGTTTACTGCATATGAAACGTGAATGGATTCGCCGAGCTGGTGTTAAAGTCCGCGCAAGTTGATTCGGTCTTCACATTTTTTCCTCCCGAGTTTTTGGTTTCCGGAAACGTATGAAGAAAACATCCTTCATGTGTCGTAATGTCTAGAGTCGTTTCTACAAGTTCCAAAAAAAGCAATGCGTGATCGGCATGTTCGTTTTTGAAAGATTACCGGAGAAAAGTAGCACTTTTTACGTTGGGTCTATGCGAGGGCGGGTCTATAATGTCCCACTTCGGCTTTACTTCCACTTTACGATGCGACGTCACGGTCTAAAAATAGCCTGCGTGCGGTACGCCATTGGTATAATGGAGTCAAGTGGTTATTGCTGCGACGTCTAAGGGCGTAGGGACGGTAGGGACATAACAAACGTGCGAGCATGACCGAAACAGCTGTTTTTGGATAGGAAACACTAAATAAGATCCTCAGCACCCCCTGCTGTGAGTGACTTTCAGCGCCCCTGTAAGCAAATCTTATCTCATTTCAAAATAATTTGGGCATTTTTTCCCCAGTGTAGTTGAAATGATTGTCAAAACTAAAACGACGACCCACTATTACCTTCACCGTTTATTCTTAAATCATTAAAACATAGCACACCTATTAAAACGTTGCTCCAACATTGCAGTTGAAGGCTGATCTGTTTGTACGTCCTCACATTTTGGTGAGGAAATGGGATTTACCGACATTTACAGCTCACCGCAGGCCATCCCAATCTAATCTCAGGGTGAAAGACACCAAAGTAAATGAAAACATCGCAAATCTTGCCTTGAATTACCGTCGCTACGCTTCTAAATAGATCATCTGCCTGGTTTCACATTGTCTAACCCTTAATATTGCTAGTCGCAGTTTCTCCTTTACTGTTGGGGCCCTTCAGTCCCATAAAAATAGACTTGATGGATTAGTTTCTAGCACTCTGACAGACACGAGGGAATCCCAAAACGGCCCGTGTTTAACACTCCAACCAATCGCACCTCAGGCATTTGGTTGCCGGCCCCATGTGATGTTTTTTAGGGTTCAATTTTTAGCTTGTTGGGGTTCTCAGGCTACTCACGCCTGGGGACCGAAATTTATCTGCGGCAGATGAGGCCGATTATATCCGAGAGGCAGCCAGAGGATGAAAAAACAGGAAGAAAAAGCCAGATAGAGGCGGTCAGGCGGGGTGTCGAGATAAAAGCCGGAAAAATATGACCGTGAGTGCCGCGCTCTCCTGTCTGCCATTTTTATATGCAATCGTATTGCTGCCTCATTTTTAAATAACAGATCTCCCTCCTTCGCTTGCCATTAATGGCTTGAGAAATATTGATTGGCCATCTGGTCTTCTGGAGACTAAGGCTAATATCTGCTGTCTACCACATATAAATCTCCAGTCTCCGGTGCCTAAATAATGCAGCAGCAAACAGCAGCCAGAAAGAGCGAGAGAGGGATGAAAAAGTGGGAGAAGCAGCAGCAGTGAAGGCAAAAAAAAAAAAGATAAAAATGTTCTAGATCTGCCAGTGATCAGACTAAACTGTGACATTTGTCCCTGTTGCCTACGTCTGGCTGCAGCCCGCTTTGGGACTCTTAAACTCCGGCTGACATGAAGCCGTCCAGGAACAGATGAAGGAAGGCCTTTTTGGAAGCAAACAAGTCAAATAAAGTGATCGGGATGCGGCGGAAACCATTGTTGTTTTTGTTATCCATCCTATTTTTTTGAGTGTCCCACATCACTCCCAAGTAGGACGCGTTATCTCCGCTCACACGCGTCGATATATGAAGCACTGGAACAATGTCAGGCTGCGCCATTAATGATTTAAGCGTGCTCTTTCTTTGTTTTTTAGCATCAAATGATCTGTGAAGGTGCCAAGATCCGCCGCGAAAATTCAGAAAGACAAGCAGGGCTTTCTCTGTCAAAAAGAAAACTGACAAGCGCACGATTCGCTCAAAATGCACACAAACCCTCACAAACAGGGTATTTGCGGCCTGTGGTGCAGACAAAGCAGATTTGACAGACGTGACAAAATATTCTTTATCATCTCGTATTCACAGACCGCCAGAAGGGGGTCTAAAGTTCACGTCACGGCGCTTGCTGTAATCGGAAATTCCACACTCTGTTATGTAAACAAACGATATCTAAACTTCGAGGAGACGCGTGTTTAATTACGAAATGTTGCCAGGAGGTCACCTTCCATCTTGTTTGCTACTTACCGCTTTGTCGTACAGTTTTATGAGGGTAAACCCCTTGAGATGTATCATCTGGTTTTTCCAAGTTGTCCAATCATACCTTACAATATGAAGGGAATATTATATTTTCCCGTATTTACTGTTTGATTGTTTGTATTACTCTAACACACCCAATATAAAATAAATAGGGCTGTCAAACGATTAAAATTTTTAATCGAGTTAATTACAGCTTAAAAATGAATTAATCGTAATTAATCGCAATTAATCGCAATTCAAACCATCTATAAAATATGCCATATTTTTCTGTAAATTATTGTTGAAATGGAACGATAAGACACAAGATGGATATATACATTCAACATACGGTACATAAGGACTATTTGTTTATTATAACAATAAATCAACAAGATGGCATTAACATTAATAACATTCTGTTAAAGCGATCCATGGATAGAAAGACTTGTAGTTCTTAGTAGAAAAATGTTAGTACAAGTTAGAGAAATTTTATATTAAAACCCCTCTTAATGTTTTCGTTTTAATAAAATTTGTAAAATTTTCAATCAAAAAATAAACTAGTAGCCCGCCATTGTTGATGTCAATAATTACTTACTCAATGCTCATGGATGCCTATAAAATCAGTCGCACCCAAGCGCCAGCGGAGGGCGCCAAAACTCCATAAAACACAACAAGTGAGCGTTTCAATGTGTACTGTCATTTAAAACTCTCTGAGCGGGGCATCTGCGTTAATTGCGTCAAACATTTTAACGTGATTAATTTAGAAAATTAATTAACGCCCGTTAACGCGATAATTTTGACAGCCCTAAAAATAAATAGCATTTATTTCATAGTTTAAGAAAAACAAGCATAATATATTTGATATTATAAACAGTTGGGCTTGGAATGATTAGAACTTGCTGCGCCAAGACAACGGGCAGATAACGACAGCGTGTCACTGTGTTTTTATACACATCGCCATCTCTCCGAAGTAAGCACCGGACGAATCGACGACAACGAGCCACGTTATCGCCGGTCTACTCCACACTATGGTGCAGAGTTGAAAGCGCCGCAATCACCAAAAAGTGCAGCCCCTGACAAAAGTCTTGTCACTTATCCATTTTGTAGAAACAATTGCTAATAACCTGACTTTTAATTATTCAATTGGTTTCAGAAATGGCTCATATGAAAGCTAAGACCCTCCCAAATGATGTTGAATGTACAAAAATAATATTTGTTTCACTTAAAAAAGATTGATCATTAAATAAAGACTAGGGCTGTCAAAATTATCGCGTTAACGGGCGGTAATTAATTTTTTAAAATTAATCACGTTAAAATATTTGACGCAATTAACGCACATGCCCCGCTCAAGAAGATTAAAATGACAGTATAGTGCAATGTTCACCTGTTACTTGTGTTTTTTGGAGTTTTGTCGCCCTCTGCTGGCGCTTGGGTGCGACTGATTTTATGTGCTTCATCACCCATGAGCATTGTGTAATTATTGACATCAACAATGACAGGCTACTAGTTTATTTTTTGATTGAAAATTTTACAAATTTTATTAAAACGAAAACATTAGAGGGGTTTTAATATCAAATTTCGATAAGTTGTACTAACATTTATCTTTTAAGAACTACAAGTCTTTCTATCCATGGATCGCTTTAACAGAATGTTAATAATGTTATTGCCATCTTGTTGATTTATTGTTATAATAAACAAATACAGTACTTATGTACCGTATGTTGAATGTATATATCGATCTCGTGTCTTTCCATTCCAACAATAATTTACAGAAAAATATGGCATATTTTAAAGATGGTTTGAATTAAGATTAATTAATTTTTAAGCTGTAATTAACTCGATTAAAAATTTGTATCGTTTGACAGCCATTAAAGACATAAAGCCCAAATTTTGGCAAGACAAAAGTTTTGTCGCCTACAGAAAGTAGTGCGAAAATTGAACAAAAAATGTACTTCAAATACAAAAATATGTTACATAACATAAGCGAATTAAGTAGTGGTGCTGTGAGATCCAAATTTAATATATTGTATGACTTCCATGGGCTTCGGCAAGGATTTATTGATGAAGTCATCAGGAACATCAAAGAAAGCAGTCTTGCATGCCTCCCACAGTTCATCAGCATTCTTGGGTTTCGTCTTCCATGCTTCCTCTTTCATCCTACCCCAGACATGCTCAGTGATGTTCATGTCTGGTGACTGGGCTGGCCAGTCCTGGAGGATCTTGATCTTCTTTGCCTTGAGGAACGTTTAGGTATAGATTGAAGTATGCAATGGAGGACCATCCTGCAGCAGAATTTGTTCCTTTTTATGGTTAGGAATGTAAGAGGCAGCTAAGATTTGTTGATATTTCAGACTGTTTATGTTGCCTTCCACCCTGCAGATCTGTCGCACACCCCCATACTGGATGTAACCCGAGGCCATGATTTTGCCACCACCAAACTTCACTGTTTTCTGAGTGAATCTCGGATCAATGCGGACTCCAGTAGGTCTCCTGCAAAATTTTGCGGCAACTGCGGTGTAATTCAATGGAAGATTCATCTGAAAAATCCCCCTTTTGCCACAAAAGTTTGGAGCTGAACCACATGGATGCAGTCCTTCAAGTCCATGGAAGTCATACAAGATATAAAATTTGGATCTCACAGCACTGCTACTTAATTCGCTTATGTTATGTAACATATTTTTCTATTTGAAGTACATTTTTTGTTCAATTTTCACACAACATTCTGTAGGCGACAAAACTTTTGTCTTGCCAAAATTTGACCTTGATGTCTTCATTGAATGATAAATCTTTTTTTCAGTGAAACAAATATAATTTTGTGACTTCAACATCATTTGGGAGGGTCTTAGCTTTCATACAAGCCATTTCTGAAACCAATTGAATAATTAAAAGTTAGGCTGTTAGCAATTGTTTCTATAATATGGATAAGCGACAAGACTTTTGTCAGAGACTGTACTTCCGCCAGCTCTCTGATTGGTTGGCTTCGTAACACGTTAGTAGCGTGGGCTGAATTGAGCATGCAGGGGAAAAAATCCGACAAGTGCAGGAGTTGAGAAAATTGAAGAGCTGGAGCCTGGAGGTGTGTTCAAAATCCATTATTGCTCTCATATAACTAGGGTTGGGCATCGAGCATCGATGGGAACCGGTTCTAACACTCCAATGCTCCCGGAATCGTTCGAATTTTAAAATTTCGATTCCATGTTTCGATGCCCTGACTGCCGAGCGGAAAAAAAACGCTCGAATTGAAAGACTGATATTTATGTACAAATTAAAATTAGCACTGTGAGAAGTTCATATAATTTAAAAAATCATCCAGAAGTTATGACTTTAATATACAGTGGGGCAAATAAGTATTTAGTCAACCACTAATTGTGCAAGTTCTCCCACTTGAAAATATTGGAGAGGCCTGTAATTGTCAAAATGGGTAAACCTCAACCATGAGAGACAGAATGTGGAAAAAAAAAAACAACAGAAAATCACATTGTTTGATTTTTAAAGAATTTTATTTTATTTTATTTTATTTGGGTGGTTCAGAACACCTTTCATGTTAATGTGCACTTATTTTTGTTCATTTATGTAAGGCTACTTATCTATTTCCTGATGATTAAAAAAAAACAGTATATTTGCGTTGTCTTCAAAATATTCCATTTCACTGTGCATAATATAAGTCATTTGCACTTTTTCTTTTCTTCTGAAAGGTATTTTACTTATACAGTGGGGCAAATAAGTACTTAGTCAACTACTAATTGTGCAAGTTTTCCCACTTGAAAATATTACAGAGGCCTGTAATTGTCAACATGGGTAAACCTCAACCATGAGTGACAGAATGGAGGAAAAAAAACTGAAAATCACGTTTCATTTTTAAAGAATTTATTTGCAAATCATGATGGAAAATAAGTATTTGGTCAATACCAAAAGTTCATCTCAATACTTTGTTATGTACCCTTTGTTGGCAATAACGGAGGCCAAACGTTTTCTGTAACTCTTTACAAGCTTTTCACACACTGTTGCTGGTATTTTGGCCCACTCCTCCATGCAGCTCTCCTCTAGAGCAGTGATGTTTTGGGGCTGTCGTTGGGCAACACGGACTTTCAACTCCCTCCTCACCCCATGGTGTCAAAATGATAACAAGAACAGTGAGCAAAAATCCCAGAACCACACGGGGGGACCTAGTGAATGACCTACAGAGAGGTGGGACCACAGTAACAAAGGCCCGTAACACAATGCGCCGCCAGGGACTCAAATCCTACACTGCCAGACGTGTCCCCTTGCTGAAGAAAGTACACGTCCAGGCCCGTCTGCGGTTCGCTAGAGAGCATTTGGATGATCCAGGAGAGGATTGGGAGAATGTGTTATGGCCTGGACATGTACTTTCTTCAGCAGGGGGACATGTCTGGCAGTTTGTTACTGTGGTCCCAGCTCTCTGTAGGTCATTCACTAGGTCCCCCCGTGTGGTTCTGGGATTTTTGCTCACCGTTCTTGTTATCATTTTGACGCCACGGGGTGAGGAGGGAGTTGAAAGTCCGTGTTGCCCAACGACAGCCCTAAAACATCACTGCTCTAGAGGAGATCTGCATGGAGGAATGGGCCAAAATACCAGCAACAGTGTGTCAAAAGCTTGTGAAGAGTATTGACCAAATACTTATTTTCCACCATGATTTGCAAATAAAATTCTTTAAAAATCAAACAATGTGATTTTCTGTTTTTTTCCACATTCTGTCTCTCATGGTTGAGGTTTACCCATGTTGACAATTACAGGCCTCTCTAATATTTTCAAGTGGGAGAACTTGCACAATTAGTGGTTGACTAAATACTTATTTACCCCACTGTAAACCATGCCATTTTTTTACCCTACCATTTTTTTTTACCCTGCCTCTTAAAAGAATCGGAATCGAGAATCGTTTGGAACCGGAATCAAAACGTGGAATCGGAATCGTTCAATTTTAAACGATGCCCAACCCTACATATAACGTCATAGGCAGAGGGGGTGGGAGAGATGCTCCCGTAAAGCCCCCAAATAACAAGGCGCGCAGCTGAAAATGCCTTCATTTCATTTTTTTTTTTTTTTTTTACACCATACGCTCGGGTGTTACCCTTCGTGTGCCAGTGCTGACAAGCGTGTCATAGGTTGCCGCCCCCTGCAATACAGTAATAGATTGGCTGCTCTTTAAATGCTAGCGTGAGTGTACCGACTTATATTTAACAACTGAATGTGAATTGAATGTTGGTTATGTATCGAAAATCAAGCACACTTGCGCAATACCAATTTCAGATTTTTATTTTGACTTCCCTTCACTGAAATATGTTTTTCCTATTCAGTGTTGAGGGTAAAGTTCACAATAACATAATGGAAAAAGTTTTGCAATGATTCATTCGGTGTCTTTTTTTTTTTTTTTTTTTTTTAAATTATCACAAAAACATGTCGAGTGAACTGTTGGTGTGTGAATTGGTTTTCCTTCCACTGTATAGTCGACCAGTAGAAAGTAAATTATAAGAGTGAATTGGATCTCTAAATACATTTCAGCAACGCACTATTAAAGTTAGATGTAATACCACAAGATCAACAAGGACATTGACAGAAAAGGCGAGAACAACGACAGATTTAGTCAAAACAAACGTTCTATTTCAAAGACAAGGAAAAGCAGCAGTGAAGCAACTGCTCCGCTTCTAGCCAGCGCCTGCATTATGTAGGGGTGTTTACCGGGGTCAAAGGGTACAAAATAATGCCCCTCCGAGAACTCCGCGATCATGTCGGAAAATGACTGTACGTAAGCAGGCGCCTCAGGCAAGAGACGCACCTGCTTACAGCTCGGAATCCCAATGAAGTGGGGAGTGAAAGAGATTTTCTTTCTGTATTCCACTTGTCATTCAATTGGATTTTCTGTGTCTGGGAATTTTGCGCTGTGTCGAAGACATCAGTTCCTGACAATGATAAACATCCACTTCATTTAAACTGGGTTGACTGGCTGTGCATGATCATCTTTCAGTGCCAATGACTGCGCTCCACGTCCAACCTACCGTAATTTCCCGAATATAACGCGCACCCCCCCCCCCCCCCCCCCAAAATCAACTTGTAAAATAATGGTGCGCATTATACACGGGTACAGGGATGGAGACAGAAATATAGATATATTATATACAGTTGTGGTCAATAGTTTACATACACTTGTGAAGAACATAATGTCATGGCTCTCTTGAGTTTCCAGTTATTTCTACAACTCTGATTTTTCTCTGATAGAGTGATTAGAACAGATACTTCTTTGTCACAAAAAATATTCATGAAGTTTGCTTCTTTTATGACTTTATTAAGGGTGAACAGAAAAAAGCGATCAAATCTGCTGGGTCAAAAATATACATACAGTAGCGCTAATATTTGGTAACATGTCCCTTGGCCATTTTCACTTCAATTAGGCACTTTTGGTAGCCATACACAAGCTTCTGGCAAGCTTCTGGTTGAATCTTTGACCACTCCTCTTGACAGAATTGGTGCAGTTCAGTTAAATTTGATGGCTTTCTGACATGGACTTGTTTCTTCAGCATTGTCCACAAGTTCTCAATGGGGTTTAAGTCAGGACTTTGGGAAGGCCATTCGAAAACCTTAATTCTAGCCTGATTTAGCCATTCCATTACCACTTTTGATGTGTGTTTGGGGTCACTGTCCTGTTGGAACACCCAACTGCGCCCAAGACCCAATCTTCGGGCTGATGACGTTAGGTTATCTTGAAGAATTTGAAGGTAATCCTCCTTCTTCATTATCCAATTTACTCTGTGTAAAGCACCAGTTCCATTGGCAGCAAAACAGCCCCACAGCATAATACTACCACCACCGTGCTTGACGGTAGGCATGGTGTACTTGGGGTTAAAGGCCTCACCTTTTCTCCTCCAAACATATTGCTGGGCATTGTGGCCAAACAGTTCGATTTTTGTTTCGTCTGACCACAGAACTTTCCTCCAGAAGGTCTTATCTTTGTCCATGTGATCAGCAGCAAACTTCAGTCGAGCCTTAAGTTGCCGCTTTTGGAGCAAGGGCTTCCTTCTTGCACGGCAGCCTCTCAGTCCATGGAGATGCAAAACACGCTTGACTGTGAACACTGACACCTGTGTTCCAGCAGCTTCTAATTCTTGGCAGATCTGCTTTTTGGTGATTCTCGGTTGAATCTTCACACTCCTGACCAATTTTCTCTCAGCAGCAGGTGAAAGCTTGCGTTTTCTTCCTGATCATGGCAGTGACAAAACAGTGCCATGCACTTTATACTTACAAACAATTGTTTGCACTGTTGCTCTTGGGACCTGCAGCTGCTTTGAAATGGCTCCAAGTGACTTTCCTGACTTGTTCAAGTCAATGATTGTTCAAGTCAATAATCACTCACAAGAAATTGCTAATTCGTGTTGCTGTATGTATATTTTTGACCCAGCAGATTTGATCACTTTTTCTGTTAACCCATAACAAAGTCATAAAAGAACCAAACTTCATGAATGTTTTTTGTGACAAAGAAGTATCTGTTCCAATCACTCTATCGGAGAAAAATCAGAGTTGTAGAAATAACTGGAAACTCAAGAGAGCCATGACATTATGTTCTTCACAAGTGTATGTAAACTTTTGACCACAACTGTATGTACTGTATGTTGAATGTACAGTGGTACCTCTACATACGATCACTTCGACACACGATCTTTTCGACATCCGACGTAAAATTTGAGCCGCCATTTGTTTCTACATCCGACGAGTTGCTCGAAATACGACGACATGACAGCACTGCAAACGAACGCACGGTGGATTTTCTTGTGTGAGAAATCAACACAGTTTTCAAAAAAAAGTTGATACAGTTGGAGAAACAAGGAAAAAAGTGATGCTTACCTTTGAAATGAAGATGCAAGTTATAGAAAAATATGAGCTTGGGGTGCGTGTCCCTGAACTGGCTCAACAATACAGCTCCGTGGTCCTCTTCCGACCACCGTTCGCCACTATTTATAAGTTAAGGTAAAAATTATCATTGTGGTAACATTGCCAAGGAAATCGCCAGCTTCGTCACGTTTTTATCATTTATTTAAGAACTTATCCAACACAAAACGCCCATTGTCTTAAGCAGTTGACTGCTCTCAAGAAAACGAAAGTATTATCTCTACCGCACCGACCTATCTCACTTCGCGGTGCGTTCAGGGACAGTAAAAAGCCTGAACTGGCTCAACAATACAGCTCCGTGGTCCTCTTCCGACCACCGTTCGCCACTATTTATAAGTTAAGGTGAAAATTATCATTGTGGTAACATTGCCAAGGAAATCGCCAGCTTCGTCACGTTTTTATCATTAATTTAAGAACTTATCCAACACAAAACGCCCATTGTCTTAAGCAGTTGACTGCTCTCAAGAAAACGAAAGTATTATCTCTACCGCACCGACCTATCTCACTTCGCGGTGCGTTCAGGGACAGTAAAAAGTGTCCGCCATATTAGAATCCGATTCGTTACATTATTTACAGGAATAATTATTAATTATTCTTCTTATTATTATATTATTCTGAATTATTTATTTATAACTTATTTGTTTTTCTATGTTTAATTGCCATTTGTAACAGTGCCAGCAGTATTTATTAAGAATTTAGTATATGTTTTAGGCTTTGGAACGAATTAATGGAATTATAATGTATTCCTATGGGAAAATCCTGCTCGACATACGACCATTTCGACTTACAAACAAGGTCCTGGAACGAATTAAATTCGTATGTAGAGGTACCACTGTATATATTCGTCCGAGTTTTATTCATTTTTTTCTTAATGCATTGCCAAAATGTATATGATCAGGAAAAATTATCGGGAATGATTGGAATTGAATTGGGAGCAAAAAAAAAAAAAAAAAGCAATCGGATCGGGAAATATCGGGATCGGCAGATACTCAAACTAAAACGATCGGATCGGGAGCAAAAAAAAAACATGATCGGAACAACCCTAATGACAATAAATATTTCATTCAGTCATTCATAAATCCGGCGTTAGATCGCTGCATGTGATTGCTAGGAAATGAAGCCCACTTTCGGGAAGGCGTGATGCAGTGAATGGGGAAAGCGTCAATACATTATGAAATCTATGGAGAAATATAATAATTACCTTGAATCCTCGACCAAACCTCTCTTAAGACACTCCTGCCTGCTTGTAAGCAGTAAAACCTCCGTTTCCGATTCAAGATGACGGGGTTCTGTTGTGAATGCAATTGTATTTGGGCTGAGAACTAGGTTCTCGGAGATTACAATAAACAAAATAATGTTTAGTAACTGAAATAACTGGAGTCGGGATGAGTAACAAAATAAGTATATTAATACAAAACTGTTTACAATTTAAGCCGGCAATATATACACAAATATATACAATAAAATGAACAAAAATTCAAACCAGACAGTCCGTCTAAATTCAAATCAGTTAGTTTCGCCAAGCTCGCCATCTTCATCTGTTGGAGAAAGTCTTTATCCAGAGTCTTTATTCAGTTCGAATTCTTCATCCACATCCAAGGAAAGGAATGAAAGGAGGAAACAAAAACAAAAAAACCCAGCCTGCATAACAATAATTAAATTATTGTATAAAGCCTTTTATCAATACTTGAATCTTTTCGTTAGCAATAGCTTTTTTTCCTTTGTCTAAATATTACATTGTACCAGTAATATTCACATATTTCAAAAATATCCAAATCAAAGTTACTGCTTATGCATCTGCCATTCAAACGCAACATACCATCATCTTAATCAATACAACACAATAGTCACATCATTTTGTGCAACAACATTACACAACATTTCTTCATTGAATCTAAACAGTTTTTTCCTCATTGCTAACGTTAGAGTCGCGCTAGCTTAGCGTTAGCTTCATGTTAGCGTCGCGATTAGCATTAGCATTTTTGCTAGTTTCGTGTTAGCGTCGCGATTAGCATTAGCATTTCACTAGCTTCGCACCTAATATTCAGTGGCGCCTCCAGAAATTTTTCATAGGGGTGGCCAGATGGGGCCACTTAAAATCTCGGGGTGGCCAAAACTAAAAGCCATAATTTCAGGTTTTCATTATATTATTGCGGTAAAAAGATCAGGGGAAAACTATCAGAAAGACTTAAGGACACGGCTACTGATATACTTTGGTGTATTGTGTAATATCTGAGGTTACTAATGATTTAATGTGCATAGTCCATAACTGTCCAGTCAACATTTTGATTTCCACAACAATTCTGTTTTATTGTGTTATGTATATATTAGGCATAAGGTGTACATTTAACTAGGGCTGTCAAACAATTAAATTTTTTAATCGAGTTAATCACAGCTTAAAAATTAATTAATCGTAATTAATCGCAATTCAAACCATCTCTAAAATGTGCCATATTTTTCAGTAAATTATTGTTGGAATGGAAAGATAAGACAAGACGGATATATACATTCAACATACTGTACATAAGTACTGTATTTGTTTATTATAACAATAAATCCACAAGATGGCATTAACATTTTTAACATTCTTTCTGTAAAAGGGATCCACCGATAGAAAGACTTGTAATTCTTAAAGGATAAATGTGAGTTTGTATATTGTGACTAAATATTGCCATCTAGTGTATTTGTTGAGCTTTCAGTAAATGATACTGTAGTGACTTAACTGTTCTGCTCAAATGCATGATGGCAAGTGGTGCAACCATGACTGTGTGTGGTGGCTTCAAATGCTACAGTATATCTTCTCTGCGTTGGGTACACTACAGGGTGTTAAGAAAAAGTTCAACTCCTGTCATTCTTCCACACGTCGCTTCCCACAATATTTATAGTTGCTGTGGGAGAGATGAAAAAACTTTTGCTAATTAAAAGCACGGCCCCTATAAATGCTTGTATCTACTCCACTCACTTGACACTGCCTCTTATCTCTGCATATAAGTAAAACGGCGCCATTGTAGGCCGTTTGCGGCAATGCGTGAATGAGTCGTACCGCGAATGTGTTAATTGCGATAAATATTTTCTTGTGATTCATTTAAAACAATTAATTACCGCCCATTAATGCGATAAATTTGACAGCCCTACATTTAACAAAACAAAATGAATGCATTCATTTGGGATGAAATGCATAACTGATGCTACAACAATCTAACGATATACTGGCAAGCGGGGTGGCCAGTGGGGTGGCCAACCAATGTATAGGGGTGGCGCCACTGCTAGCATTTAGCCAACTTAGTGAGAACAGAACAACTCACCAAGACGAAGTTTTGCTTCTAATGTGAGCTTGGGTGGATGCCGGCTCCAATCCTCCGGTTCACATACACGAGTAATGGAATTTCCTTCTTGTAATTTGTTCAAATGGCTTTATTTCAGCGTTGAGTAAATTATTTCATTTCAACAAGGCTGACTTACTGGCTCCAAGCGCTGAGGAAGTTCACTACGTCCTCCCTCCTTGGCATCCAAGGGGAATAGAACGGAAAATAAAGAACCTTCGAGACGATGTCTCGAGAGGGCGGGTTCATATTAATCGGACCAATTAAAAAACTATTATCCTCACATGTGAACTCACAGGAGGAAGTAAAGCGTAAAATAACAACAACTATTTCCTTTTACAAAATAATTGCACTTTCAAAATAAAATGCCTTTATAATTTCTGTACTGGGTTACACCTATTCCCACCTAAATCTGGCAATGCAGCGTGTGTTTGTGTTTACCACAGTGAAAGCCAACTCAATGTTCTGCCTGGGTCGGCCCCCTACAGGAAGGCGTGGCGCAATGTCTGTGAGACCTAGGGTTGCCACCTTTCAGAAATAGAAATAAGGGACGCCCCTGTCGCGCCCAAAGCCTTACGGGCGAAAAATAGGGGCATCCCCAAAACTCCTAAAATGCATAGAAATGTATGTATTTTTAGATGCAAAAACTATTGTGCACTATGTGGGCATGGCAGTTTCCTTGCAGCAGACTGTTTTGTTTTTTTCTGCAGGTTAGTGAAAACAAAGTTATGGATATCGTAATTAACATTTGTGTTGTTGGCACTGAATCCGGTCTCGTGATCCATTGACAAGCCAAATTTCTGAAGGGAATGTTGCAGGAGAGCTACAATTCCAGCAGCTGACTCGTCTGCATTCTCTATGAAGTCCAGCATTTTGTTGGTGACCCCAGACTCTGGACTAAAGTACTGGACAGCAAGGGGAAACATCTTCCTGCTCAATTTATTCAAGGCACCGGTCTGCATGAAGAATGGGATGGGTGACGTTAAGATCTTGAGCACATCACCCACTGCCTTTGAACCCAGGACTTGTTTCAACAATGCCTCTTGCTTTGGTCTCCCCAAAGTCTTTTTCTTCACCATTTTGGAATCACATAAAAATCTTCTGATTGAGCCTGTGGCCACAGTCAACACTATTGTAGCATTGGCCACGTTTTACTGTGTGGTATACCTGTGTCACCTCAGCTGCAGTAATTTTGAAGGTAGGCGTGCGATGATGTCAAATTATTGCTTTAATTTTGGTATCACAATTAATCACTCAATGGATAGTATATATTCGCAGTAGGACTATTTATTCAGTGTTTATTTGCTGTTAATCTATTAAGAATAATTCCAAATGACGAGCATTAGTTAGCATAACAAAATAAAATGTTCTTTATGGGTACATAAATCCATTCCATATTGATTGATAATAAATGCATGTTTAAAAAAAAAAAATCAACATTCCTGAAAATAATCAACCATTGTAGCAACTGAAATATCTAGCTATGCTCCTATCAATGCAAGATGTATGTAGGTAAATATAAATATAGCCTATATGTTATCCATATACAAGAGCATAATAACATACCAAATCAAGCTCAGGGGATGTTTCAGGTACAAAGAATTGTGACAAAGGCTCTTCTGGGATCTTATATTCCATTTGTGGAGTTCCCCAGCAGCATGCTGTTTTACACCTCCGTGAGACACTGCAAAAACTTTCCTGCCTGCCTTGCAGTTCGCTTTATAATCATCATCAGTGACTATCGAGCCACTCCATTTTTTGGAGACGTTTCCTCTTTTGAGGGTGAGGTGGGGTGTCTGTCCTGACTCCTGAGCGTCTGCTTTTGGAGACTTCTTTGTTTTGAAAACGCGCGGGGCGGTGCATTGAGCAGAGCGAGCGAGGTAACTACTAACTAGGCAACGAACCCGGAAGTGGCGCGCAGTGCTGGGCAGACAGCAGCGGGCAGGCAGATAACCATCTTGCGGTCTTTCAGATTGTCTGCCCTTTTTGTTGGCTCAGTGTTCACTCATGAGCGCAGGTATGTGTTTGTGTGTGACAGACATGCATAGGCTGGGTGCACCGCCGCCCAACCCCAACCCGACGCCAGAGCCGCGGCTCGCGCGGGGTCGCCCCATGGGACAATTTTGAAATACGGAATAAACTGCGTTCCGTATTGGTTCGATACGGAACGCAACTTTTAATTCCCAATTACGGAATGATTCCGTATTTCAAGGGACGGGTGGCAAGCCTAGTGAGACCTGTCTTGTCAACTCATGGTAGAGTCTATGCTCTAACATTTACTGTATAAAAGAAATGTAGGAAAATATCCCCAAACACATTGCAGAAGAGGAATCTAGTGCTACATATTTACTATACTTGTTGACATTATTGGTTATCCCTATACACATCTCATTACATTAGGCAATTGCACATTTTGATTCTGTTGAAAACAGCCTGGAAATGATGGCGGTAAGAAGCGACAGAAGGCATGCGGCGCAAAACAAGCCATTATATTTATTCCCCCCGCTGGTAAAGCTCGCCTAGTTGTTTGGACTACAGTAGAATGATGGCTTTTGAAAAAAAAATATTACACAAAGCACAACAGGGCCCCTACGGGATTAGGTCAGCTGCTATAATTTGTTAGAATACAACCCCTCTGTCTTTGTCATTGTCTGTGATTTTCTTGTGTTGTAAGGAAAAAAAAGGCCATTGGAACAACAAATAAAGGATGCGTTTTTTTCTGCTTGAAAAATTGATGACACAAAAGTGAAGTCTGAAAGATTTGAAACCGCCTCCGAGACAAAAAAGCCACAACGGAATCGATGCATGCAGGCAAAACAAAAATGTCAATACATTTTTTTTTTAACCTGCAAACTCTCTTTTGCCATCCCCGCGGGCTAACGGCGCATGCAGTGTTCTGCTTCTTAAGTTGGAGCGAGCAAGAGGAAGGTCGAGCCCAGTGAAGCCGGCAGACTATCAGGCAGGAAGCAGCCCCTGCCTGCTGTGTGTCGACTGGCATGACTACACACGGCGAGGGCGATCGGCCGACTCGCATGCACCCGTGTGGCACAGTTGCAGTGTAAAAATCACTTTGTAGTGGCCATGCGTCTCCCCCTGGAGCCCTGTGTGGACGTTTGTTTGTTTATTTGTGTGTGGATGAGCTAACGCAGCTTCATGTTGTTAAACTCTCCAACAATTGAGTTTCCAGCAGGAGCCATGAAGATTGTGACAATCACACCCTACACAACTAATTTTATTCCATACCATCTCGACTTGAGAATTTCGATAAATTGGCCCGGAAACTTTTGGGGATAAAGGCAAAACAATGTTGATTGCTGCCGGCTGTTGCCGCAATGAAGAATGGAACAGAATGATTTGGACTTAAGCTGTCGAAACCTGAGCAATTGTTTATGCCATTTAAAAATAATTCAAGAGTTGATGTGATGTGAACGAACAATTTCTGAAAGTTTGAGAATCATTGGTTAAAATTGTGAGTGCAATGCGGCATTGTTTTGGTCAACGATAACGAAAGTATTTCGTCGTCGAAGAATTTTTTTCACGACAATGACGTGACCAACAAGCTAAAAACGTGTCGTGAGAAACTAAAACATGACAGTACAATTGCCAGTTTTCATACGTGAACGAGATGAAATGTGCCATATTTTCCGTTATATGTTCACAATATGTGATATTTTGTCATTGTATGTGGACGTGTAGGCTGCGCTCCAGGCTTGCCTGTTTTGAAACACGTGGTAAGATAATTTGTTTTCTTCGTGAAAGACAAATTGCAATGTTGGTTTAGCCTTTAAAGGTATTTACTGAGTGATCATCACACACTAAATGTAACTCATAGCGTTAGGGTAGCATTAGCATTTAGCATGGCGAGCGTCGTCTTGCTCTTAAGACAACTTTTTTTTTTACATGCAGTTCTTGGCATCCAGGTGGGTATAATTTGTTGAAAATACATATAGTATGTCGGAACCCGGGGACTAACTGTAAGGTAACTCTGAACAGGTGGATTTACTTCTGCTTTTAACATCAATGCTAAAGAAAAAAAATCCCAGAATGCACTTGGGAATCGGGTCTGTAAAATCTCGTTAAAGTACTTTGGCAGTAATTTTATTTTTGTGTAACAATCATATGGCGGAAAACACAGACAAAGCTGAAAAAACAGTTTCTGCTCTTGCACCCCTCTTTAAAATAAACTGCTGTATTTTAAGCCAAAAGAACTATTGTGTTTGATAGAACAATATGTCTATATGCTGCCATAGCAGTTTCATGGGGCGTTAAGCCCCCAAACTATTATTAATTTGTCCGTTTTACCCTGGAAACCCCCGTCTACAGATGTCGCGCAACCACTTTTGTTTCAACCCAGCCAGAAAAGAAGGTAAGCAATTATATTTATTATTCAAAATACCTCATAACTATCGCTTAATTATATATTTTTTTGTTGCTGTCACATTTTGTCCGATATGTTAGATGATAAATAATCGATCCAAATTAAGAAAAATGAAAAATAAATGAATAAATAGAACGTTTAAAAGGCTAAATATAATAAAAAAGAAAATCTCGACCACTCCTTGATGTCTGGGATTTCTGCATCGCGCCCCTTGTTATATTACCATGTTTCACCCATAAAATCCCCCCAAAAATCCAGCTGTGGCCATTCACAGCTATGTCCTGACACTCATTGATACATGCTACACAAGTTTTTGGATCTTAAAAAGGTAAGTACGCGATAATATCTCATCAAAATCATGGTGTCTTTATGCATTCTCATACTCTGATCTTGAGTTAGGGGTTTAGGGTTAAAAAAAAAAAAAAAAAAAATTCTAAAATGCCCTCCTGTTCAAAATTTGTCTCCACCAGAAAATCATGATTTTAAGCTTTCCAATGATGTACAGTGGGGCAAATAAGTATTTAGTCAACCACCAATTGTGCAAGTTCTCCAACTTGAAAAGATTAGGGAGGCCTGTAATTGTCAACATGGGTAAACCTCAACCATGAGAGACCGAATGTGGGGAAAAAAAACAGAAAATCACAATGTTTGATTTTTAAAGAATTTATTTCCAAATTAGAGTGGAAAATAAGTATTTGGTTACCTACAAACAAGCAAGAACTTCTTCTAACGAGGTCAAACGATGCTCCACTCGTTACCTGTATTAATGGCACCTGTTTTAACTCATTATTGGTATAAAAGACATCTGTCCACAACTTCAGTCAGTCACACTCCAAACTTCACTATGGCCAAGACCAAAGAGCTGTCGAAGGACACCAGAGACAAAATTGTAGACTTGCAATCTGCAATAAGTAAAACGCTTGGTGTACAGAAATCAACTGTGGGAGCAATTATTAGAAAATGGAAGATGTACAAGACCACTGATAATCTCCCTCGATTTGGGGCTCCATGCAAGATCTCACCCAGTGGCGTCAAAATGATAACAAGAACGGTGAGCAAAAATCCCAAAACCACACGGGGGGGACCTAGTGAATGACCTACAGAGAGCTGGGACCACAGTAACAAAGGCTACTATCAGTAACACAATGCCCCGCCAGGGACTCAAATCCCTGCATTGCCAGACGTGTCCCCCTGCTGAAGAAAGTACACGTCCAGGCCCGTCTGCGGTTCGCTAGAGAGCATTTGGATGATCCAGAAGAGGACTGGGAGAATGGGTTATGGTCAGATGAAACCAACATAGAATTTTTTGGTAGAAACACAGGTTGTCGTGTTTGGAGGAGAAAGACTACTGAATTATATCCGAAGAACACCATACCCACTGTGAAGCATGGGGTGCAAACATCATGCTTTGGGGCTGTTTTTCTGCAAAGGGACCAGGACGACTGATATGTGTAAAGGAAAGAAAGAATGAGGCCGTCTATCGAGAGACTTTGAGTGAAAATCTCCTTCCATCAGCAACGGCATTGAAGATGAGACGTGGCTGGGTCTTTCAGCATGACAATGATCCCAAACACACAGCCAGGGCAACAAAGGAGTGGCTTCGTAAGAAGCATTTCAAGGTCCTGGAGTGGCCTAGCCAGTCTCCAGATCTCAACCCCATAGAAAATCTGTGGAGGGAGTTGAAAGTCCATGTTTCCCAACGACAGCCGCCGAAACATCACTGCTCTAGAGGAGATCTGCATGGAGGAATAAGCCAAAACACCAGCAACAGTGTGTGAAAAGCTTGTGAAGAGTTACAGAAAACGTTTGGCCTCCGTTATTGCCAACAAAGGGTACATAACAAAGTATTGAGATGAACTTTTGGTATTGACCAAATACTTATTTTCCACCATCATTTGCAAATAAATTATTTAAAAATCAAACATGTGATTTTCTGTTTTTTCCCCCCACATTCTGTCTCTCATGGTTGAGGTTTACCCATGTTGACAATTACAGGCCTCTCTAATGTTTTCAAGTGGGAGAACTTGCACAATTAGTGGTTGACTAAATGCTTATTTGCCCCACTGTAAATACGTCTTTGGGACACTGAAATAATTAAAAATAGAACGTATTTATACGTTTTTGGGAGTAAATTAGTTAATTATTAGCTTGTTTATTGGCGCAAAAATACAATTAAATATTAAACTTTTCTAAGGAAGAACTACATCTCCCATGATGCTTTTTGGCAAAACCACAAAGATTCCGTTACAATGTGTCCACCACTGATTTCTTTTTTTTCTGGTAATAATACGAAAACATACAGATTGTAATAGGGAAATATCTCATCTTGAACGGGAGGTTGCAATTTTGGCCTTTTTTTCATTGAACTGGGCTGGTTTTACTCTTTGATAGTTCTGAATACAGTCTTTCCGATCTGGCAACTCTGAATTCAGGTTGGGGTTAAAGTGCATGTGACACGAAAAAGCATGTTTATTTCATAATACACGTGGTATTTTATGCTCCTGATTGATATGGACCGCTTGGATGTGTGTGGAAGCGATCGCTATATTTATTTAGTTTTTTGAATCCCGCGCCATGAAAATGAGTGACTTCCGGCTTCGGTCTTGCATTGAGGAGGAGGGCGCTGTGACGTGTACGGGTGAAGGTGTCTTCTTCACTAAACAGCCGTACTGTTGTGCATGAGGACTAAGGATTCAGCTGATTTTGCAGATTAACACGTGTATTTTTCGCATCACGCCAGCCAAACGGCTGCAGAAAAATCTTGGTTTAAGAGGGAGAGGCGTGTGCGCCTTTTTGGAGTTTCAAAAGGTTCCCATTCACCGTGGATATTGGCCAAAACAAGCCCGACAACTACTGTGGGACCATTGGACTTACGAGGAAGCGAGTAACCATCTTGTTTTGTATTATTTCAAATACGAATACACGGGTTACAAAGTAAACACTACAAACTTTCTTTGAATAAAGGACTACTTACGTTTGATCATTGATAGGCAAATAAAAAGCTCTCCTCATGCACATTAGCTGCACGTTAGCTGCACAACAACTGCAGCCGCCCTCCTCCAGGGAACGAACTGTAAATTGCTCTCTGCCAGACGGTTTGCCGATCCGCGAAGACAATCGACAACCCAGTCGTCATGTCAAATAATCCGGGCTAGTTATGTGTGATTTTCCGCTTCGAAGACTTTGAAACATCACTCGGTTCGGGTTAGCATGTCAGCTAGCTGTCACGCCTCTTGGTTTGTTTACATTCTCCAAATCCGGGGAAGGGAAATGACATATGTCCGATTTAGGTGTCATAAAATATTGTTCGGGAGGTGCGACAGTAAAGGGGAAGTCGACATTTTTGACCATTATGGAGTAATTTTGCCATGTCGTCCTGAATAAGTGCATTTTTATTATTTCGTATTCCATTTAGCACAAGACTTATTTGTCATGACCATGCCATTTATTTAGCAATTAGGGAAAATACTTGGATAAAAAGAATGTCCTGTAAAAATATTGAAGTAAAGAGACAGAAACAATGATATTTTGCAGCTCTCTTCTTCGCGTTTTCCTCGTTGTGAATAGTTCCCCCTCGACGGGCTGACTGGTCCTTCTCAAGCCATTTATTTAGCTATTGGGGAAAATACTTGGATAAAAAGAATATCCTGTAAAAATATTGAAGTAAAGAGACAGAAACAATGACATTTTGCGGCTGTCTTCGTTGCGTTTTCCTCGTTCTGAATATTTCCCCCTCAATGGGCTGAATAGTAAAACCGATGAGCCCAGTCTACCGCTGACGTTATCCACCTGTTGGGGACGCTAGAGCTCTATAATGGTAGACGTGGCTAACCGGCAGATTAAAAGACTAATTTCTCGTCATCTGCGCTTTGCTAAATTGTTTTATATAGTCGAATCGTCTCAAAATATGATTCTAATTCACATAATAATGCTATTTAAGACTTTTTTTTTTTTCTCGTGTCGTATGCTCTTTAAGATCAGGATTAGGTTAGGTTGGTATAAGAAAGATGCTAGATGGAGTAGCATCCATTAGAAGTGGATTAGGCTAAACGGAATGACGTCAACTTTTTAGGTTAGTCATCGCAAGTGACTTCAAACCAACTGTGACAGATGCTTCACTGGACCAACCCATGAAATGATAAAAGCAATTTGTCCAACTTCAGCTTGATAAGACACTTGGATCGTGGGATTGTCCAAAGTTTGAACCCTCCCAGTGGATCCAGTAGCCCCCGCGGCCTCCTGATAGATTAGGGTTGTCCCCTCGGCCAAGAGTCTTAACGGAAAGATTTTAACAAGACTCACTTGTGACTGTTGAACGTCTGATGATTTGGAGTATTTCTGTGTTAGATTACAACATATGTCGCTGTCCTGCTCTTGAGAGCTTGCTCCGGAATGTCACCTGGAACGAAGAGGATTGCACTCACTGTGAAATCAGCTGGCATTACAGGCTAGGGTTCACCGATTTTTGCAGTAATGCTGAAATACGATAGTTCTTCAAAGAGAGGATGGCAGAAGGTCGCGACAAAGAGAAGCTTATGGAATATGCCGTAACAGCAGAGGTGGGTAGTAATGCGTTCCGTTTAAAATGTACTTCTAAGAGTAGTTTCACCACGTCATACTTTTAACTTGAGGTCGGAACTATATGAGGGTCAACCTAACATACCTACTTTTTAAACCACAAACTAGGTGTGCGATCGTGGGTATACAGTATACAGTAGGGCAAATAAGTATTTAGTCAACTACTAATTAAGCAAGTTCTCCAACTTGAAAATATTTGAGAGGCCTGTAATTGTCAACATGGTTAAACCTCAACCACGAGAGACAGAATGTGGAAAAAAAAACAGTAAATCACATTGTTTGGTTTTTAAAGAATTTATACGAAAATCATGGTGGAAAATAAGTATTTGGCCAATACCAAAAGTTCATCTCAATACTCTGTTATGTACCCTTTGTTGGCAATAACGGAGGCCAAATGTTTTCTTTAACTCTTCACAAGCTTTTCACACACTGTTGCTGGTATTTTGGCCCATTCCTCCATGCAGATCTCTTCTAGAGCAGTGATGTTTTGGGGCTGTTGTTGGGCAACATGGACTTTCAACTCCCGTTGCAGATTTTCTATGGGGTTGAGACCTAGAGACTGGCTAGGCCACTCCAGGACTTTGAAATGCTTCTTACGAAGCCACTCCTTTGTTGCCCTGGCTGTGTGTTTTGGATCATTGTCATGCTGAAAGACCCAGCCACGTCTCATCTTCAATGCCCTTGCTGATGGAGATTTTCACTCAAAATCTCTCGATACATGGCCCCATTCATTCTTTCCTTTACACAGATCAGTCGTCCTTGTCCCTTTGCAGAAAGACAGCCCCAAAGCATGATGTTTCCACCCCCATGCTTCACAGTGGGTATGGTGCAATTCAGTATTGTTTTTCCTCCAAACAAGAGAACCTGTGTTATTACCAAAAAGTTCTATTTTGGTTTCATCTGACCATAACACATTCTCCCAGTCCTCTTCTGGTATATCCAAATGCTCTCTAGCGAACCGCACACGGGCCTGGACGTGTACTTTCTTCAGCAGGGGGACACGTCAGGCAGTGCAGGATTTGAGTCCCTGGTGGCATATTGTGTTACTGATAGTAGCCTTTGTAACTGTGGTCCCAGCTCTCTGTAGGTCATTCACTAGGTCCCCCCATGTGGTTCTAGGATTTTTGCTCACTGGTCTTGTTATCATTTTGACGCCACGGGGTGAGGAGGGAGTTGAAAGTCCGTGTTGCCCAACGACAGCCCCAAAACATCACTGCTCTAGAGGAGATCTGCATGGAGGAATGGGCCAAAATACCAGCAACAGTGTGTGAAAAGCTTGTGAAGAGTTACAGAAAACGTTTGGCCTCCGTTATTGCCAACAAAGGGTACATAACAATGTAAATAGATGAACTTTTGGTACCAAATACTTTTTTTCCACCATGGTTTGCAAATAAATTCTTTAAAAATCAAACAATGTGATTTTCTGTTTTTTTTGTCCCCAATCTGTCTCTCATGGTTGAGGTTTAACCATGCTGACAATTACAGGCCTCTCTAATATTTTCAAGTGGGAGAACTTGCACAATTAGTGGTTGACTAAATACTTATTTGCCCCACTGTATATGGTGTATTAGTTACATTTTCATGCCCAAATAATGAGTCAGGATCATCTGATTGCAGCAGTTACACTTTTACAGGATGGCGTCAAGCAAAAACCCATCAAATATCCGAAAATCGGCAGCTCCGCTATTCTTTCTGCGCATATATCAAAGATCTGAGAGCGTTTCGGTTCAAGGCAGCCCCATTGCTGCAAGTGTCAAATGCAATTTCGATTTTGCTTTTTTTCCCTCTAGTTTACAGTACTTGCCTTTTTGCAAAGAGAAACAGAAATGTATCTTTATTGAAAAGATCCTTTAAGAGGAAAAATTTGAACTAATTAATCTAAAATAATAATGATGAAAAGTCATCTTTCCAAAGCAGTGCAGTGTGGGATTTTGTTTTTTTATTCATTCTCGTTTTCCCTTTTCTACCTAAGAAATTGGAGCCTTGTCTGAATGAATGTCCCCTTTTAATGCCATGCCATTTCATTATGGAGGTAGATTTGTGTCTTTATTATTCAATTTAAAAAAAAAAAAAAAAAAAGTTGCTTCAATCAAAATATTTATTTTCAATCAAAGAAAAAGTCACTTTAATTAAAAAAAAAAAAAAGTGAACGCAAAAATAAATTTGAAACTCCAAAAAATGTATTTGGAACCTATTTTTCTTTGAATTAAATTTTTTTTTGTATTTAAGTTTTTTTTTTTTTTTTGGATTGATTGACGTAATGTAGTTTTGCGTTTGGACCACATTTTGGCTAGGACATTTGTGTCTACATTATTCAATCAAAAAATGAGTTGCTTCAAACAAACAAAAAAAAAATTTCTAGGGCTGTCAAACGATGAAAATTTTTAATGGAGTTAATTACAGCCTAAAAAATAATTAATCGCAATTCAAACCATCTAAAAAATATGTCATATTTTTCTGTAAATTATTGTTGAAATGGAAAGATAAGACAAGATGGATATATACATTCAACATACGGAACATAGGGACTGTATTTGTTTATTATAACAATAAATCAACAAGATGGCATTAACATTATTAACATTCTGTAAAAGCGATCCATGGATAGAAAGACTTCTAGTTCTTAAAAGATAAATGTTAGTACAAGTTATAGAAACTTTATATTAAAAATCCTCATAATGTTTTCGTTTTAATACAATTTGTAAAAAATTTCAATCAAAAAATAAACTAGTAGCCCGCCATTGTTGATGTCAATAATTACTTACACATGCCCATGGGTGCTGAAGCTTATAAAGTTAGTCGCACCCAAGCGCCAGCAGAGGGTGGCAAAACTCCATAAAACACAATTAACAAGTGGGCATTTGACTGTACTGTGATTTAAATCTGTCTGAGCGGGGCATGTGGGTTAATAGCGTCAAATATTTTAACGTGATTAATTAAAAAAATAATTACCACCCGTTAACGCGATAATTTTGATAGCCCTAATATATATAAAAAAATCACTTCAATCAAACATTTTAAAAAAATCAATCGTAGAAAAATAGTTTTTGAATATGAAAAATTATTTGACACTCAGAAATTGAATTTGAACACTTAAATTTTCATTGAAACTGTTCTTTGATTGAAGCAATCCTTTTTGTGTTTGAGCCATCTTATGGGTAGGACATTTGTGTCTAAATCATTCAATCCCAATAAAAGTTGCTTCAATAAAAAAAACTTGACTTAACTTAAAATAAATAAATAAATAAATAAATAAAATCAAAGAAAAATAGGTTCCATATACATTTTTTTGAGTTTCAAATTTATTTTCGCATTTCAAACACATTTTTTTTGATTGAAGTGACTTTTTCTTTGATTGAAAATAAATATTTTGATTAGAGCTGTCAAAATTATTGCGTTAACGGGCGGTAATTAATTTTTAAAATTAATCACGTTAAAATATTTGACGCAATTAACGCACATGTCCTGTTCAAACAGATTAAAATGACAGTACAGTGTCATGTGCACTTGTTACTTGTGTTTTTGGAGTTTTGTCGCCCTCTGCTGGCAACGTGGCCGTGTCAATTAAAAAAAATCGGTTTATATATATATATATATATATATTTCTGTCTCCATCCATGTACCCGTTTATAATGCACACCATGATTGAAAAAAGTGCGCGTTATATTACGGTATTTGGAATTTGTCTTTCCACGGTATCAAAGATTGCACCTGTCTTGACCTGCCTGCCGATTTTGGTGCATTTTGAAGCATTCTAAGCATTCAAATTGAGCTCAAAGGGGCTGCGGAACAAAGACTAACTATAATAGTCAGGAATACACGGGCAGGCAGGTGGTATGCGGACCCAAACGCAGGAAAAGGGAAGCAAGGCAAAAAAGGCGGTGCAATAATGTTTTAATTAATTTTTAAATTAATGCCAACAAAAAACAAACTACCAACAAAATGACCGGGAAATCCAAAAAGTCTTGACAAACAAACATCAGGCTAACAAATCAACTTACTTTAGAAGCAGGACGAGAAACACGAGGAACTGGGGAAAACGCTGTCATGAACGTGGACATGCAAATTGAAAATGACGCAACAAGGAGTGAAAAGAAACTGGGAGCTTATATACACACACACAGAAAAGGGTTAACGACACAACGAGGAACAGGTGAGGATGGAGTTTAAGGGATAGACTAGGAGCAGGCAGAACAGGTGAAATCAATGGGCAATCACAGGGACAAGTCACACTCGGAGAAAACCAACACAAAACCTAACAATAATAATAATAATAATAAAACCGAGGAACCACAATAGGTTACCTAAAAAAGAAACATTGTCTCCTGCATGTCCATACTTTTCAGTTATGGATGTGTTCTAAGTCAAATAAAATCAAATCAACGTTTATTGGTTTCGACCAAATCACAACAACAGTTATCTCAAGGAGAAAACAAAACAGGTTTTAAGGTGCAGTAGCCCTACGCTGGATTTCGACCTACTTGAGCATTGTAGCTTTTATTTATTTTTTACCCACCCGGATTGTGGTCCGGAGACTGGCTAGGCCCAGGGCCGGCCCAGGCCATTTGGGGGCAAAATAATGCCAAGGGGCCCATATTTTTGGCCAACCATTTCGTCACAGTGTACTGTGAAACCCATACATGCAATCCATTCCATATGTCCATATTTTGTATATTAATCATATTTTGTTGCATTGCATACTTCAAACTTCTCACCCCAAATGACATGTAATGACAAGAAAATGGATGTTTGCATGGATAAACGGCAATGCGCGCCACATTATTCACGATGCTCTATCAACAACGTATAAAATGAGGTTACCAGATTGGGGGCCCCCTAGTGGTCAGGGGCCCTAAGCAGCTGCATCGTCTGTGTATAGGCTGGGCCGGCCTTGGCTAGGCCACTCCAGAACCTTGATATGCTTTTTACGCAGCCACTCCTTAGTCAGCTTGACTTTGTGCTTAAGATCACTGTCATGTTGGAAGATCCAGTCATGACTAATCTTCAAGTCTCTGACTGAGGGAAGGAGGTTGTGGCTCAAAACCTGTTGATACGTTTCACCATTCATCCTCTGCTTTGTACAGTACAGCCATCCTGTCCCTTTCTCTGAAAAGCAGCCCCAAAGCATGAGGTTTCCAACCCTATACTTCACAGTGGGGATGGTGTTCTTGGGATTGTACTCATCCTTCTTTTTCTTCCACACACCATGAGTAAAGTTTGTGCCAAAAATTTCTACTTTGGTCTCATCTAACCACATGACACCCATGCATCATTCAGATGGTACCTGTCAAACCTCAGACGGGCTGTCACATGTACTGGCTTCAACAGGGGAACCTTTCTGAGCAATGCATGATTTTAAGCCATTGCACCGTAGAATTCGACTGACAGTAGCCTTTGAAACGGTGCTTCCAGCTCTCTTCAGGTCATTGACTAGCTCCTGCTGTCGAGTTCTAGGCTGAGCCCCAAGGTTGACCCAGCTATATGCAGACTATGCAGCTGCTTAGGGCCCCCAATCTGGCAACCTCATGCCGCGCATTGCCGTTTATATATGTAAACATCCGTTTACTACAGTTTGCCTTATTTGACTTTTGTGAGTTTTGATACTTGATTACAAGCTTAAAAAAATAAAAGTTCTTCCTTAACTTCTTTCTTTTCCTCTTTTAGAAAAAGGTTTGGCGCCATCTACTGTAAGTACTGACAATCATTTGGGGTGAGAAGTTTGAAGTATGCAGTGCAACATAATCTGATTAATATACAAAATATGGATGTATGGGTTGGATTGCATGTATGGGTTTCACAGTACACTGTGACGAAATGGTGGGCAAAAAATATGGGCCCCTTAGCATGATTTTGCTTAGGGCCCCCAAATGGCCTGGGCCGGCCCTGCTGAGCCCTCACTTTTCTCATCATGAGTGATGCTCCACGAGGAGAGATTTTACATGGAGCCCCAGTCCAAAGTAGATTATCAGTCATCTTTAGCCTTTTCCATTTTCTAACAATTGCTGCAACTGTTTATAACAGGTGGTGGATGGGTTGGTTGCTCTTGGGGTAAGGGTGGACTGTTTTTAAGGTCGACTGACAACTCTTTGAGTGCCATAATTATTGCTGATTGTCAGGGGTACAAATACAGTTCATTTTGAGCAAAAAATAAATAAACATTGATGTTCAATTTCAATTTCCATAACAACATTTTTATGAGTCAGTGAAATCTTTGTTTGGGGATAACAAAAGAAAAAAAAAAACAACAACAAAAAAAGCATTCACAATTTCTAACTGAATAGTAACAAAACATTTTTTTTAAACCCAAAAATGAATACTATTGTCACTACTGGCACTTTGACATATTGGCTGCCATTTACGGTGCTAGACGTCCACAATTTTTGTCCATTTTTTTCCCTTTGTAATAAAAAATGAATACCATCGTGAATGGCCGTTGGAGTTCATGTTAAACCTTGACAGCGGATACGTGAGATGTAGTTCCACTTCAAAAATATACTGTATGCCAGCTCATTCCGGCGCTCGCAGTGGCGGCGATCAAAGGTGTCAGTCACTCGCCCCCACGACCATTCAGGGAACCAAGTGAATTCCCTCCATAGATGAAATGGCTCCCTGTCAAGAACGCTGGTGGTGCCTGCCAATGACTGTGCTTATGACTTCAATTTCAGAGTAACTGAAGAGTAACACAAAGTCCAAAGGGTCCATATTTACAGTGGGGCAAATAAGTATTTAGTCAACTACCAATTGTGCAAGTTCTCCTACTTGAAAAGATTAGAGAGGCCTGTAGTTGTCAACATGGGTAAACCTCAACCATGAGAGACAGAATGTGGAAAAAAAAAAAAACAGAAAATCACATTAATTTTTAAAGAATTTATTTCCAAATTACAGTGGAAAATAAGTAATTGGTCCCCTACAAACAAGCAAGATTTCTGGCTGTCAAAGAGGTCTAACTTCTTCTAACGAGGTGTAACGAAGCTCCACTCGTTACCTGTATTAATGGAACCTGTTTTAACTCTTTATCCGTATAAAAGACACCTGTCCACAACTCAGTCAGTCACACTCCAAACTCCACTATGGACCAAAGAGCTGTCGAAGGACACCAGAGACAAAATTGTAGACCTGCACCAGGCTAGGAAAATTGAATCTGCAATAGGTAAAATGCTTGGTGTAAAAAAAAAAATCAACTGTGGGAGCAATTATTAGAAAATGGATGATTAATTTTTTAAATTAATCACGTTACAATATTTGACTCAATTAACACACATGCCCCGCTCAAACATTAAAATGACAGCACAGTGAAATGTGTACTTGTTGTGTTTTTCGGAGTTTTGTCGTCCTCTGCTGGCACTTGGGTGCGACTGATTTTATAGGCTTCAGCACCCATGAGCATTGTGTAAGTAATTATTGGCATCAACAATGGCGGGCTACTACTTTATTTTTTGATTGAAAATTTTACAAATTTTATTCAAACAAAAACATTAAGACAGGTTTTAATATAAAATTTCTATAACTTGTACTAACATTTATCTTTTAAGAACTACAAGTCTTTCTATCCATGGATCGCTTTAACAGAATGTTAATAATGGTAATGCCATCTTGTTGATTTATTGTTATGATAAACAAATACAGTACTTATGTACTGTATGTTGAATGTATATATCCATTTGTGTCTCATATTTCCATTCCAACAATAATTTACAGAAAAACATGGCATATTTTATAGATGGTTTGAATTGCGATTAATTACGATTAATTAATTTTTAAGCTGTAATGAACTCGATTAAAAATTTTAATCGTTTGACACGCCTAAAAAAACGCAAAAGACGTATAAATACGTTTTTGGGACAGTGAAGCATTTAAAAATAGAACGCATTTATACGTTTCTGGGAGCAAATGAGTTAATTTTGGGTGTAATTCAATTGCCGACTAATTAATTTTTAAGCTGTAATGAACTCGATTAAAATTTTTAATCGTTTGACACCCCTAAAAAAACGCAAAAGACGTATAACTACGTTTTTGGGACAGTGAAGCATTTAAAAATAGAACGTATTTATACGTTTCTGGGAGCAAATGAGTTAATTTTGGGTGTAATTCAATTGCCGACCACTAGATGCGCCACTGATTCTATCAAAATTCTTAATTTGACGAAAGTAGAATTAAACTCAGTAACATTTACATAAAATGTGCAGGTCGTTCTTCCATTTTTCATTCTTATGCCGCTATTTTATCTGCATGTTCTAAAGTAGTCAAATATATTTTCCAAATTCAAAAAAATAACAAGGTCGGCCTGCCAAGTTTGAGCCTTTAAAAAAAAAAAAAAATGTTTTAAAACTTCAAAACCGGTCAGTTTCACCCACAGTATAATGAAATGGTTTCACGAAAATGAGCTGGTGGGTTTTATGTTCTTTGCACTCTTGAGCTCGAACTCGTGTTGACTTTGAATATGCAACTGCAAAAAAACGTGGCCTGAAAGAAACCAAGGCTAACATCCTCAAACTTCAGTGTTGAAATAAATTGCTATCAAATCCCTTTTTTTGTGTTCTGCACCAATGAGGCATCATTTTCATACTGTGAAAAGCGAACACACGGACACTGAGGAAAGATCACGTGTGGCATTCAAAGCCGTCAGGCTGTGACACGGTCCTGAATAGAAAACGTGAATAAACCCACCTGTGTCCTTGAGCAGGCTGGACAAGACTTCATCTGTGAACTGAATCCACTCGCTGGGAGAATGGGCCACAACTTTGACTTGTAGAATATGGAAATGAGATGTTATTCGTGCTGGCTGTCTGACCTTTCCTTCCCCGTGACGCCGCGCATGTTTATCAGACTCGCCTCTGGCAAACACTACACTCCTGTAGCGGAGAAAAGTCATTGAGGCATTCCAAAGATGGAGCTTTGTCCTTATAGCTGCACTATCATCCTCCATTATGCCACCGTGGCATTCTCTGCAGAGAGACAACATTCAGAGTGAATTCATGCATCGGCTTTGTACCCCGGAGTAAACAGAGGTGGGGTATAAATTTCCGTCTAGTGTTGTTTTAGAAAGAAAGACGGCTAGCACGCTTCTCTTGTTCGTCTTGATCTCCAGCGAGAATTTCATACAATTGCTATGTCAGTGGTTTTAATCGATACGGCGCCGTCTTCTTACATTTACAGGGCCTTGTGGACTTTAATCTTTAGAACTACAATCATTACGAGAGAACACCACGAAGACTAGGATACAATTCTGAGAAGCAAACTTGTCAATGTTGTGCATGCAGTGCTGTATGGCGTAACAAGGCCACAACATTTAGATAGAGTAAGCATCTGCAAGACACAGCATCGGCGTAGTGAAAATAATTAAGAGTTGTGTTTTTTCAAAATAATATTGCAAAAGAAGTAGTAGTCATCAAAAGAAATACTCTAGTACAAGTAACTGTTTACATTGTCTTATTTAAAAAACAACATTTTTTTCAGCACAACGTTATCTATAGTGGGGCAAATAAGTATTTAGTCAACCACTAATTGTGCAAGTTCTCCCACTAATATTAGAGAGGCCTGTAATTGTCACTAGGGTTGTTCCGATCATGTTTTTTTTGCTCCCGATCCGATCCCGATCGTTTTAGTTTGAGTATCTGCTGATCCCGATATTTCCCGATCCGATGGCTTTTTTTTTGCTCCCGATTCAATTCCAATCATTCCCGATAATTTTTCCCGATCATATACATTTTGGCAATGCATTAAGAAAAAAATGAATAAAACACGGACGAATATATACATTCAACATACAGTACATTAGTACTGTATTTGTTTATTATGACACTAAATCCTCAAGATGACATTTACATTATTAACATTCTTTCTGTGAGAGGGATCCACGGATAGAAAGACTTGTGACTTTGTATATTGTGACTAAATATTGCCATCTAGTGTATATGTTGAGCTTTCAGTAAATGATACTGTAGCCATGACCAAATGCATGATGGGAAGTGGAACCATGACTGTGCGTAGTGCTACCAATTGATATATCTTCTCTGCGTTGGGAAATAACATAAGGTGTTAAGAAAAAGATCAATTGCTACCTTGCTTCCCCACATTGCTTCCCATGATATTTCTAATCGTAGGGAGAAGGATTGTAAGGCTTTAGCCAATTAAAAAAAGGCTCCAGAGGCTGCCAAAATTCACCCTACTCATTTTACGCTGCCTTTTATCTCTCTATATAGGTAAAACGACACCATTTCAGATTGAGCGTGACAATGCGTGAGTGGGTCATGCAGTGCATGCATTAATTGCGTTAAATATATTAACGTGATACATTTAAAAAAAAATTAATTACCGCCGTTATTGGGATAAATTTGATCGCCCTACCTTAAGCCTAAACTTAAGACTCTGGATGAGTGTAACATATTATGTCGTTAAACGTTAATACAATTAGAAAACGATTTAATAAAAAAAAAAAAAAAAAAGAAAAAAAAAAAAAGGCATGGCCGATATTTTTTTGCCAATTCCGATACTTTGAAAATGACGTGATCGCACCCGATTGATCGGGACATCTCTAATTGTCAACATGGGTAAACCTCAACCATGAGAGACAGAATGTGGAAAAAAAAAAAAAAAACAGAAAATCACATTGTTTGATTTTTAAAGAATTTATTTGCAAATCATGCTGGAAAATAAGGATTTGGTCAAAACCAAAAGTTCATCTCAATAATTTGTTATGGACCCTTTGTTGGCAATAATGGAGGCCAAACGTTTTCTGTAACTCTTCACAAGCTTTTCACACATGGTTGCTGGTATTTTGGCCCATTCCTTCATGCAGATCTCCTCTAGAGTAGTGATGTTTTGGAGCTGTTGTTGGGCAACACGGACTTTCAACTCCCTCCGCAGATTTTCTATGGGGATGAGATATGGAGACTGGCTAGGCCACTCCAGGACCTTGAAATGCTTCTTACAAAGCCACTCCTTTGTTGCCCTGGCTGTGTGTTTGGGATCATTGTCATGCTGAAAGACCCAGGCACATCTAATCTTCAATGCCCTTGCTGATGGAAGGAGATTTTCACTGAAAATCTCTTGATACATGGCCCCATTCATTCTTTCCTTTACACGGATCAGTCGTCCTGGTCCCTTTGCAGAAAAACAGCCCCAAAGCATGATGTTTCCACCCCCATGCTTCACAGTGGGTATGGTGTTCTCCGGATGCAATTCAGTATTCTTTCTCCTCCAAACACGAGAACCTGTGTTTCTACCAAAAAGTTCTATTTTGGTTTCATCTGACCATAACACATTCTCCCAGTCCTCTTCTGGATCATCCAAATGCTCTCTAGCGAACCGCAGACGGGCCTGGACGTATACTTTCTTCAGCAGGGGGACATGTCTGCCACATGCTGCTGGTTGGTCTCATATTTGAAAAGTGGTTAAAAAGGGACCTGACCAGGCTATTGTGAACATTTCTTTAATATGAAGGCAACATCAAAGGCATTCAAAATCGGACAAAATAGGCCCGGACCTTAAAGGGTTAGTTTGAGTTTTTTGAGGTTGTTACACTTCTCTTTATAGTACAGTCAATTATTCAAAAGAGGATGTTTCGTCCAACTAATGTATTCTCACTCAATGGCTAATCATTCCCCACTCCAGCCAAAATGGATTGGACGTCTAGTGCCGTTGATGGCACTGAAACATGAGCATTCACAGACGAGTCTCCCAGTTTGGATGCATTGGACGTCTATCGTTAAGAAATTTCAGGCAACGAGTGTAATATGTATTCAAAAAAGTAAAAAAGATGAGTCACGGCTGCATAGGAACAGGTACAAATCGTAATTCAAAGCAAATCAACCTCATGACCTGAAGTAAATGCTTCTCAAGTGCTCATTAGCTGGACGTTTTTAGATCCCTGGAAGCGCAGCACCGCGGAATTTCAGCGTTAAATCCTCAACGGGATAAAGTTTGCAAATTTAATCTGCAATGTACTTCTTTCTCTTCCATTAGGAACTTCATCAGCGCTTCAACCTCACTGGCGAGTTTCGACCTTCCTGTTGTCGTCAAGTCTGAATTGATGTAAAGTCATGTTAGCGGGCATTTAAACAGAATGTTAACGTGTGAGTTCCATTTACCATACTTTTCGGATTATAAATCGCAGTTTTTTTCATAGTTTGGCTTGGGGTGCGACTTATACTCCGGAGCGACTTATGTGTGAAATTATTAACACATTATTGTATCATTTCACATGTTATTTTGGTATTTTGGAGTGACACTGATGGTTTGGTAAACGTGTTAGCATGTTATTTATGCTATAATTATCTGAATAACTCTTAATAGCTATGTTACGTTAACATACCAGCCACGTTCGCATTTTGTTGTTCATTCCTCATGTAACATTATCATACTGTACACTTATTCAGCATGTTGTTCTATATTGTATTTTTATTCTAAATTGTCTTTCAAGATGAAATATCTGTTCTATGTGCTGGATTTTATCAGGTAAATTTTCTTTTCTTTTCCTCTTCATTGGGCATTTCATGGCTGGTGCGACTTATGGTCCGAAAAATACGGTACTTAGATTTGTTCATTACCTTTTAAGAGGTTTTTTTTTTTTTTTTTTTTTAGTTTTTAACCTGTTTTGTTTTTTGGCAGCTCTTTTAATTTTAGTATTTTGGATTAAAATACTTATTACCATATTTTTTGGACATAAAAAAAATTCAAAGTCGTTCCCTATTAAAATCCTGATTAATTATTTTTTATACAAGTATAGCAAAACTTAAAATGGCTATAAAATTCTCAAATTTTACGCTAGATGCACAAAAATCACCAAATTCAAAGCAAATCACCTATATTTTCAGGATCAATAGCAATATTTAACATATCATATACGTTTATGCCCAAAATAGCAACTTTTGTTTTTTTATTTAGTGCAGGTTTTCATCAGCTAATAAATCACTCAATTTTCACATTAGGGACGTAATACCTGAGGAAAGCATGCAGAATCATCATAATTTTACTCAACAAAAGCAAAATTTGCATTTTATGCAACTTATTTAGGTTGAATAGCGCTGTTGTGTCGAAATTAGGGCTGTCAAACGATTAAAATTTTTAATCGAGTTAATTACAGCTTAAAATTAATTAATCCTAATTAATCGCAATTAATCGCAATTCAAACCATCTATAAAATATGCCATATTTTTCTGTGAATTATATATATATTCTGTAAAATAAATTGTTGGAATGGAAAGATAAGACACAAGATGGATATATACATTCAACATACGGTACATAAGGACTGTAGTGGGCATTTCACTCTACTGTCATTTAAATCTGTCTATGCTGTCCTCACTCCGAAGCGTCTACTTTTTCCAAAGCTAGACAGCTAGTGAACGACGCCTTAATAATCAGACTTCTTCTGATTTATTAATAAAATGGCCTCAAACCATTGTCCTCTTTAGACCGTCCTAAAACTACACAAAAAAAAGTACACATGCATTGCATTAGCAACAACGTTAGCTTAGCACGCTATACAGGTTAACTAAACATAAACAAAAAGCGTCTCATACAAAAAATGTAACATTTCGCTTATTAGCATAATATGTACATTCTTTACAACAACCATACTTACGGACAAATCTTGTCCAAGGATCATATAAGCACAACAGAGACGTCGTGCAGCCATATTGAACTGGCAAGACAACAAACCATGTCGCAAAGCGACCACAAGAGTTCGCTGTTAGACAGCACAAAAACCCTTGCTGTAAAACTTACCAAAAGGCAGAATACTGTCTGAGCGGGACATGTGCGTTAATTGCGTCAAATATTTTAACGTGATTAATTAAAAAAATTAATTACCGCGCGTTAACGCGTTAATTTTGACAGCCCTAGTCGAAATACAAAATCCATCATTGTGGCCGTGACAAAACAAAGAGCTTTTTAAGTTGAAAATTCTTGCAAATTCATGCTTATATCGCGGAATTTGTATAGATATGAATGTAAAAAAGTCTAGATTCTTGGTTAAAAGCAAAAAACGGGCAGTTGTCGTTCCTTTTACGTAAATATTTCAAGCCAAAGTTACAGTATTGTGTAATCCAACATGGCGGCCATTACGAAACAGAAAACTTTTAAAGTTGAAAATTCTTGTAAATAAATGCTTAAATCACTACGTCAATATTTCAAGCCAAAGTTACATTAATTTTATCCATGATTTTTTTTCACAATGTTTTAAAGTGCATGCATGGTGTTATTTAATGTAATAATTAAATTGAATCCTCGACCAAATCAATCTTGAGACACTCCTGCCTGCTTGTATGCAGTAAAACCTTTGTCCTATTTCCACCTAAATCTGGCGTCAGAACGCAGCGTGTGTTTGAGTTGATCATGTTCGTGGCGCAATGTCTGTGAGAGCTGTCTTGTCAACTGACGGTGGAGTCTATGATCTATGTCCGGGGTCCTCAATTAGCAGACCGCGGTGCACGACCGGACCACGGCACACCTCTCTGCGGACCCAAGAGCGAACTAAAAAATGAACAAAACCAAAAAATGAACTTAATTTCAACATATATCACTTGTATGAATCGCCGATCAATCGCTATGCGCTACTATTCTATCGCTAAATTTTGTTTCATTTTTGGTCAAATGTCGTCCATGTTTCC